>NC_051156.1:181969344-182269344 GCF_013339745.2 Dermacentor silvarum
TTTTCCGCTTAATGTCAACTAGAATATCGGCTATTCCCGTTTGTTCTCTGATCCATACCGCTCTCTTCCTATCTCTTAACGTTAGCTCTAACATTAACGTTAACTTAACGTTAGGCCTAATTATATAATCAGTCTTAATTGAATAATCAACTTCTCAAATATTATAATTAGATCAAAAGTGCGAATGAGAAAATTGTAGAGCAACATGAAAAACTCCCGATGCAGCTTTCTGTTGCTCAATACGGGCTACACATAAGTGTTTTTCCGAGCGTGAAAGAAGCCCGCGAATACACGCAAAGTGCTTCGAGCGGCCAGACGCGCGGCAATTATACACCGATAGCATATACAGTGACTATAGCATATAGTGGGTAGCATATACAGTGACTCCAAAGCGTGGATTTGGACACCACTTATAGCAACAACAGGAGCAAAATGATTGCGACACGCGGTACCACCCACAGTGAACCATAGGCTCCCGTGCATGGCCTTCGAGATCGGGCGGTGAGCTCTGTCTGCGCGCCGTCCGATCACCGAGGGCATATTCCTTGCACTGCGGAGCGATTGGGCAGGCACAGAAAAGTACAGGCGTGTAAGGTTCACGCGTAGACGTGAGCTCGTAATGATCGTAAACTAATCAGCCGACTTGCTTTGGATTATTCAGAAGAGGGTAGGGGAAATGTGTCCCACTTTGCGGAGAGGAAGAGACAAAAGAGAGGCTTCTGAAGACAGTGCGGTGTGGAAACAAGATATGTTATTTTGTCGTTGAAAACGGGATTGACTGGAAACGCAATTTTAGTGCAACTTAATTCGTAAACTGCAGACGTAATATCGTGTTTATTGTTGCGTTTACGTCCGCATCTACGGAAACGATGCGGGTTTAGGGCGAAAAACGACATCACATCGACAGACGGAGCTTTCGATGCGTTTAATTGAATTCACAACGTCCCAAAATATGAAAACAAAAAGAAGTCTATTTTGCTTGTCCATTGTACACAAACTTATCCAGGCACCGTGAGACCTTACAGGTGATCTGCGAAACCAGAGAGATACAGAGCACTGGTTAGCACTCAGCAGCAGCAACAACAACAACGAGATGGTAACGCGAGATCGTTTGTTCGGAGAATTTCATTGTCCACCGAAGACAAAGAACGGAAATAATAGAAAGTAAAAAAAAATAAGAGAAATGTGCTCGATAGTGACGCCAGACGTACGCCTGCGCTTGAATGGTCTCTAAAGAAATATTTAAGCTAGAGATTGGTAGATTACAGTTGTGGAACGCAAAATGGGTAACATTTATCGAAAGCGGTGGCTTTGTATGCCGAGTAACCACGTAAGGGCGAAAAGACGGATGGTGACGTCATCCCGAAACTTCTGCACCACCTTCACCTGACATCATAAATTGTGGTACGGGTCGCCAAATGACTTAATTGTTTCTTAGTGAAATAGTATTGCATTGCATTAAAAAAACAAGCGAGAACTGCGTCCGCTGAGACGGGAATTGGAGACATTCCGCAGCACGCGAAACGTGCCTAACGGGAGTTTAAGTGGGCCAAAAGCTAAGTGAGCAAGTCGCTATAGTAATGTCTATCAGGAGAGGTCAAAGTTAACGCGAGAATTTTGCGTCTCTGACCACAGATGCTCTTGGTGTGGATGCTCTTGCTATGGCGTTGCGCTACTCAGCGCGAGGTCGCAGGTACGAATCGCGGCCACGGCGGCCGCAGTCCCATAGGACGAAGTGCAGAAAGGCTAGTATGCCGGGCTTTGTGTTCAGTTTAAAGAACGCCGAGCGGTCAAGAAAATTCGGGTAGAACCCACCTCACGATGAATGTCCACGTTAATGTGATTAAGCCACGCTAACGCACAAATGGGCTCTTTCGGGTAATTCTCCCCGTTTGACGAGTTTAACTAGTAGTCTACTGTGGCTTCTTGAAAATGAAATGACAGTGCAAAAATTCGATGCACGGTAAAGCAATGTAGCGACACCCGGTACTGCCACCGCAGAAACGCATCGTGTGTGATGCGTGTACTGCAGCCGGGCTCCTCGCTCGCACTTCCATCTGGACACGCTGCGCCATCTATGGGTGCCGCCGCGAAGTCAGGGCGTGGTTTCCGAGATGCGTGTCGCGCGGGTGCGTGCGAACGCTGAGAATTGTTCCCTCGCTGCCCGAACGTGCATTCATTGTGCAGCGCTTAAAGCGTCTCACTGCTGTGCTCTGCGGTTCTGCAGCGTCTACGATTTGCCCAGAACCGGAGAAATCTTACGAGTATGTTTTATTGCGATAGCAATTATATGGACACTCAAAGCGGATTTCTGCCGTCGGCATCCCCGTGATGTTTCGCATAAAGTCCAAGCACTATAACATAGTCGCCGCGCGCTGTACGCTGTATGTGCGAGTGAAACTTTGCGAGGGTCGGCTGACGATTGCGGCTCAATCTCGCACGCGCAAGGGAGGAAAGCGGGGAGGAAGTGCGCAGTCTACCGTGGCGCGCGAGGCCCTGGGGAAAAAGGAGGTACGGGGGGAGGGAGGGGCTGCTGCGTACGGCGCGGCCGCTCGGGCGTCTCATCTTCAAAGCGATCTGCGATGTGGACAAAGTGCACCGAGGGCTGGTAGCTTCGTATGCGCTGTGCTTTCGACGCTTAGTTCGCGTTGAAGCGAGAGGCAGTGCGAAGGTCGATTCGCTCGCTGCTGCCGCCGCGCTTCCTCATTCCAGCGTTCTGAAAGCGAGTTTCCGCGGTCATCGTGTAAGATGTGTTCATGTTTACCTGTGCGCGCGTGACACCGGGCTTGTTAATATAGTTAGTCTGCGAATGTTTACAAGCTTATACAGCCGATAGAACTAATATTCTTACTTCGTATAGCTGTCTACTAATTTGCTGTCGCAATCGATGTTTCGCCTTTCGGGCGAACCTGCGACTTTTTTCATTGAATAGAGGCATGAAAGAGGTTACACACACACACCGCCAAGTGGGTGAAGTTCTCAGAGAATGCTAATTGCAATAATTAATCCAGCGTCCTTGTTTATATGACCTCCTTCATAACCCACTGTTAAAGACGCACGAGTCTAAACAAACGCCATCACCGAAGCGAGCTTCTCCCCACAATGATGCTTATTGCAGAGAAGCCAGTTTTACCGAATTCTAATAGCTACGCAAGCTTGTTTCGATTTGCCTGACTTCTCCGTACATTTTCGTACTTCGTTCTCTTAGCTTTTGTCCCATAATTAAGTTATGTGGGAGGCGCGGTCAACAACTTTCCTTATTTCGAAACACAGTAATCTGTGGTAGTCATAATTGGCGAAGAGATATTAAAGTACAAGCTACCAAAGTGCCTAGGCCAAGAGCGCAGGTATTGCTGTTTTATGAACCAAGTCCTACGCAGTAGCGTAGTTTACACTTCGTTCGCCGTTCGAAGTCTTGGTAGGCACAAATAAATCTTCGCCGCGTGCAAAGAAAATAATTATGCAGAACCTCCACTGGAGTTATCTAAGTATGCGTAAGCATACCCCCAAATTTCAGTTGGCCCATCGGCAAACTTCAAGTTGGCCCACCCCAAAAGTTCATTTTGGCCTACCTCAAAATTTCAAGTTGGCCCAACTACAAATTTCAGTTGGCCCAACCCTACTATAGACTTCCCCATACATTTTCTATGGAGCTCTATGTATCCCTATGGGTATGCATAAATCTGGTCATATGGGTATTCTTTCTGATAATTTTGTTTGCTTCAATTTTGCCTTATCACTTATAAAGCTACCAAACTACATTTACACTATTATATCGATGAAATGTCTTAACTTGCAAATTACGCATTTTTGTGAAGATACAAGGCATCACGATTTTCGCGTGACCGACAGATTTTGCTGGGGTACGCGACGAGTGCTTACGCATTAATACCGTACCGTTCAGTACCGGTACCGTCAGTACCGTTCGCAAGTGAAGCATTGAAAGCGATAGGATGATTTAGCGTTGCGCTCAATGCATCTCCGAACGCTTAGTGTGATGAGGAACGTGCCAGCGGCGTTGAAAGCATGACACCTCGATGGTGGACAAGATGAGATCCAAGGCAAACCGTAGACATCCGTAGGAGTTCGTCAGCATCCAAAGAAAAGGTGTCATAAATTTAGCTTGACGTTTACTGTCCGTTCAGACCAGTGTATGGCGCCATAGTGTGGTACGCACGCAGCTGCTCAGCAGAAACTCCAGGCTCACGAGGTTCATTCGAGCAGTGGAAGCCAGAACCCAAACGCTGTTTTACGCATTGAAGCAGAAAGTTAACTAGAACGCCCATTGATTTCATCGGACACTGAAAATTAATATCTAGAAACTGGTTCAGTCCTGAGAATTCGTTCCAAGTGGATACGCCTTGCGAACTCAGCGGCTATAATTCGTAGATTAAAAGATGTGCCGTAAAATAATTAATTAAAGAGTTAGGCTGTCTGCCACAGGTAATTTTTTTAAAATTTGATGCAGCTAAAATGAAACACCCTGTATATCGCGAATTGAATTGCTGTCCCGCTATCGACTGCACATGCGCAGTCGATAGCGGGACAGCACGACAACGGTGACGGCACAAATGAGCCACGAGCGTCTGCATAACAATTATCACAGTAAAAACGTGCGCATTCTTGCGCATCTGTGTGGTCGCCGATGTACTTGGGTTCGTTACCTCGAACTAAGAAGGCTTTCCGACACGTCCTGCCGGAGCTGGCTGTGCGGGTGCTCTACTCAAAAGCGAACCGCT
This sequence comes from Dermacentor silvarum, assembly GCF_013339745.2. Lineage (NCBI taxonomy): Eukaryota > Metazoa > Arthropoda > Arachnida > Ixodida > Ixodidae > Dermacentor > Dermacentor silvarum. The sequence goes on from NC_051156.1 coordinate 181,974,084, forward strand.
CTGTACTTACGAAATGGTGCAATCACGTGTGCTGGTTCAGAGGGTCATTTACGCGTACGTCGTATCCAGCAGTATTTAGCACATTGTGGATCGGTTATCGGCATACCTTGATTACATTTAGTCGTCCGAATTGTATGCCTGATTGGTGTGTTTTTATTTGCTATTTACTATTTGCCACAGGCAATTCTTAAAAATTTCGTGCAGCTAAAATGAAACACCCTGTATTGGCTGGCACGTTGCAAACAGAGAAGTGCGGCGCGACGGCCTCGCTAATTTGGAGATCGCAAGAGGCAGCGCAAGGGTGACGCGCGCTACTCTGGCGCCATCTCGTAGCCATCGTCCCCGCGCTACGCTTTTCTTCTCACGCCTTCGCCATAGCCTTCTCCTCCCCTTTCCGCCTCATGGTTCTGCTGTACCCTCCTCCTCCGCTTTCCTCCTCGCGTCTTTCATCTGCACTCCGTGTTCGCTTTCATCTTTTGCTGTGCTCGTCCGTTCGGTTACGCCGACGCCGACGCTCGCTGCAAGAACGGGCGCCTAAGAGCTGTGCTCTAAAACAATTTGCTGCCAGTGCGATCCGAACCCACAACCTCCGCGTTGCGCGTGCATCGCACTACCTATTGTGCTACGACGGCGGCGGTTCCCACGCCCACATTTTTGGGTATTCATGTACGTGTAACCCAGGCAGCGTTAGCCCGTGCCGATTGTGGCCATGGCGGCGGATGTGGAGCATCCATTTGACCAATGACGTCACGTAGTACGTGAACTTTAAGAGCAGGCAGCTCCCCAATAAACCCTCGTATGCCCAACATATTCTTGTCAAGCCCAATCCAGTTTTATGCAATGTGTATCTCGCCGGCATCCCCCCCCCCCCCCCCTCCCGTTTCCGTGGGCCAATCCTGAATATGACGCAGTCTGAAAAATGCGGGCCGACCTGCCACTGAGCCCACTAGGTATGTGCCGCTCTTCAACGAACCTCTTTGACGTTCAACTTGGGTCACTGGGTACCACGCAACAACAACAACAAACAACACCTACGTATAGTGACATGTACGTAATGCCTCCCATGACGTAGACGACAACTGGAGTTGCCCAGGGAAACGCAGCAGCCAAATGCGTGCGGGCTCACGTACAGACTTCGTCGCTTTCCCGGCTGAGCAGCAGTGCGGCGGCCGTCACGAAGGCGAACAGGGCGAAAGACAGGGCGATGACTGGCGCCGCAGAGTCCAGAGTGCTCCTCACGGTGCTGCGCAGGGAGGTATGCTACATACTGAGAGATCTGATCACCAATTACCAACGCACTCGATCGCTCTTCAGACAATCGAAGTTCGGTCATTTGCGGAGTGGTCAGCTTCGTTTACGTGAAATCGGCGCGAGCGAGTTGGATCAGAAGTCGAGCTGACCCATCACGAACGAACTGCGTTTTGGGCACGGCTCGCTAACATGCCTCTTCCCGCCTTTCCAGGCGAGACTGGTATCAATGCTTTTTCTAGATTCCACATGCTAGCATTCGGCACGATAAGCCAACTCGACCCACCTTTGCCGGGATCATGTAAACGTAGCTATTGTAAGAGACAAGAAGCAACGTATCGCAAGCAAACGTACACAGAGAAAAATGAGCTGTATTAGTAAACTATACTTCTAGAATAATATATATATATATATATATATATATATATATATATATATATATACCCTCATAGGATCCCATGTATACATATGGAGGATCCCATCATACCTAGCCTTATTGCTACACGACGTCATCAAAACTTCGCGCACTGTCACGACGTCACGTTAATGTGGATGATACCAGGTCAGGCGTTTCGAGATCAACTTTAGTATTAAAACTAATCATGTTCTAAGTGTTTCCCAGCCTTAATACTTGCTAAGCGTTATCATGTTACGTGCCAGAAAGGTGCGGGCAGTTTCTCATAACTCGGGAAATACGTCCCGTCAAGTAAAACAGCGCAGAAAGTGAAGACGGACGGAAAGGAAGAACCACACACACAGACACCAGAAAACGCTCACTACAATCTTGGTTTTCTGCGCTGTTTTACCGTCACAAACGGCGTTGAACCAACGGAGTACAGCGCGGCTCACTTCTGAAAAGCAGGCGTCAGTGCTCCTTTAGAGGGACCCTAATGTGAATCATTAAATCAGTACACACAAAAAATATTCTTTCAAAATTATATTTTCGTTAATTTCTCCATAATAGGACAATTATTAAAATGGGAAATTAAGGTCCACGTTTTCTTTTTTCTGTTGTTTAAATTTTATGCTGGAGTCCCAGCGTCGGTACGTCAGTGTGACGTCACGAATTTCAAAGCGTCATTTTTTTTTTTTTCGTATTCGGGCTCTCTTAGAATACAACGTAGTCGACTTTCACCTGTAAAACATCATTTTAGACCTGGGCAGACGTTATCGAAATTCATGACGTCACGGCACGAGCTGGTTCAAGAATTCCAAGGCGGCGGCGCCACCTGTCTTTATTTCTTTTCTTTTTTTATTGCCTTTTTTTCTGGCTTACCAAGAGTCTTCGCATGAAAAGAGTGACGTTGTTTTTTGTACCTTAGAAAGCTCAAATAGGGGGAAAAAAATAAAGAGAAAACGATGCTTTAAAATTCGTGACGTCACAATGACGCACCGAAGGTGGAATAAAGCGCCCTTAGCGTTGATGCACCCACGCTGACGCCTGGTGGCACGTCTCCTCCATCACGACTACCAACGTCGATGACCATGAGCAACCGTCGTGCATATGGAAGCTGCACTACGCTGCACACGCTAGCGCAACGCGAAAGACGAAGTACGTAACTGACACACTAATACAACGCGCAAGACAAAGCACGTAACTGAATCGTCACCGAGTCAAATCAGCGCGTACAGCGCGTCGTAATTGCAGCCTCCGCGATCAACTTCAGAAACATTTTCAGAGCTAATTGCGGAGGCCACGCTCCGCTGTGCTGAGTACGGTGAACGCCACCTAGGTGGCGTTGGTAGTGCTTCTTGATGCCAGCGTCCCTTCGAATGCTGGCATCGAGGCGTCGTAGTGCTGAGACCACCGAAGCGTTCACTGTCGGTGCGCGTTAGTGTCATAATGCAGTACTTCTCTTTTCTGCTCGTAGGCGGCGGCACCGCCCCGAGCAAGAGCGCGGGTACAAAAAAAAAACGCTGGCCTTAATTTTCTGCTTTAACAATCGACCTTTCATGGCGAAATTAACAGCTAGCTGAAATAACTTTTCTTTTTTTCCTTTGTAGTGTCCGTTTAAGCCGGTGTAGTACATAGCGCCGAAGCAGCGTCAGCACTCGCCTCACTATGCGCTCGGGCACGCCGGCCTTGCGCTTTCTCGCTTTCGATTCCTTTTCGTCGGTCTCCTTCGGCTCTTCGGCGGCCGACGGAGGCGACGCCGATGGAGGCGACGCCGACGGAGGTTGGGCGTGCGGCAACACGGGCACGTTCAGCGGTATCTCCTCTTGCGCCGGAAACATACCGGCCAGCGCTGCGAACAAACGCAGTCACACAGAGGCGTCAGGCGTGGTTTCAGCTCGTTCACGTATGAGACACGCTTCCGACGATGATTTAGAGACGTCGTAGAACACACAACTGTATAGCGCGAGAGGATGATCGACTGTGACGCGAACGAAGAAGGCGCGATGGGACAAACAGCTGGTTTGTTATATAGTTTTATCAGGAACAACTAGAAACAAACAAGCAGGCAGCAAGGAAATGAGCGAGATAAATGTATTAGCACTTGTAAAAGTTCGAAATTATCCTTTCGGTTTCTTTGCCTCTGTTTCTCGTAATCTTGTGCCCCGATTTATTTGTATTTTACGATATCGTGGCATATCAGCCAGGCCCAGGAATTTACTCTACTTGTATACAATGCAAAAAACACTCGTGTACTTAAATTTAGGTGCGCGTTGAGAACCGCAGGCGGTCAGAATTAATCCGGAATACCCCAGTATACGGCGTTCATCATAATCAGATCGTGCACGTTTTGGCACGTAAAACTTCATTATTAAAAAGAAAAAAGGAATTACTTGTATACAGGCAACCACACAGATCTAACATGTCACCGGATATGATTGTGTACTTATATAACTCTCCAGATTTCATCGCGGATTTTCGAACAACTGTTCAAGTTAATCATTTGTAGTGAACGAAGATCAGTCGCGCAGGTAAAGCTCGATCGCCAGGGATGAATACATAGGCACCCGAGGCACGGGCGCGAAATGCGCTTTATATGTATAGCTCATTAAAACACGTTTACTGTGCTAGTTGGTGCATGATTAATCGTGAAAATTGTGGCGCAGCTAAGGACGAGCGACGACAGAAGCAACATAGACAGACGCACTCTATGGCTTATATACATCATGTTGATTACTCCGAAGCAAACTACCGATAGGTCCGGATTGCTTGGGTCACGGCACACCGTCTAATTAAGGACACACCCGACGGTACACTCAGTCACTCGTGGTTTCAATATAGAGCTAGACGCGGTATTGCGCACGCGCAGAGGACCTGAGATGTATGTACGTAGGAGAGCACTGATTGCATCGACCACGCTGCTCGGTCCGCGATACAGTGAAAGTCGCCTTCAGAAAGGGGAAAAAAAAAAAAAAAACAGTCGAGCCACTGTTTATACACTTGGTCCCGATCACGCCCAAGCAATTCAGTGTTTGTATAGAGTATGCGGGGCAGGAATAAAAAGAAAGGTAATGTCCGCCAGTTCTTTTGTTGAAAGTCAACTCATGAGCCGTAACTTCAAAGATGCTCAGTACCTGCGCGTCACCGTTCTTGCTATATTGTGGCGAATTGCGGCGTCAACAGCTCGTCTGCAGTGTGCTTGTGTGAGACGCAATCGGCTGGCACTGAGCCAGGTCCAGCTTGTCTGCGGAATGGGTCAGCGATACCAGTCCTGTCGCGTGAATCCAGCTTAAAGGGGGTTAAATATCCGTGCATATGGGTGTAGAATAATGCTGGCCGGAAAGATACATCGCGCAATTTATGTAAAGCAAAAAAGAAAAAAGAAAAACCGGCAGGAATATGCTCGCTTATAAGGCGGAGCTTTCTCTTGTCATGCCGACGTCGTCATACCATCATCATCATCACTCCACCGCTGTCATCCCGTTTTCGTCATGCCGTCATGACATCGACGTCATTCCAGCTTCGTCATTGCATCGTCGCCATGGTGACGTCATCGTCATACGACCATTAACCATCATGTCATTGTCACCACACGATCGTGTTCACGCCGTAGTGGTCGTTCTTTCGTCGTCATTTCAGTCATTCGTATTCCTTCGTCCTCGTGAGTGGGTAAGTGACTTTCCCCGCTATATAGAGAGATAAATTGGTATAGTCAACGCATCGCCCTGTGTCCATCTTCTTCGATGCCCCGTGTTCTGCGCCGTTTGCTCATGCAACCTACCAAGAGGTTCCCGTAACCGCCTTATTGCTCACAGCTCCGGTGTTGCTTTGTTGTGATAAATTCAATAAATCAATAAATTATCGTCCGCTCGAAGCTCCAAAGTGCAAAAAAAAAAAAATCTGCCGGAAGTTCTGTTTTGTATGCTTCCGTCAAAGGGGCGTGCGCCGCGCTGCCTACTGTCTCTGCAGCACGTATATACTAATTGCTCGTTTTATCGTCGCCGTATTTCATCTGTCGTTCTTCGATCCTTACATTTCCTCAGTTCATCAAACTCGAGCCAAGCGTGCGATGACCAAGTGGAGCTTCCGTCGCGCGCTAAAACGAATCTGCCGAATAATGCGAATCTGAGCGCACGTGCACCGTTTCACTGACCTCGGGCAATCACACTATCGACAAGCTGCACAAAAGAACGCGACGCGCCGGAGTACTCTGTGGGCGAAAAGTAAGACTTATGGGGTTTTACGGGCAAAAACCACCATATGATTATGAGGCACGCCGTAACTTGGGGGACTCCGGATTAATTTTGACCACCTGGGGTTCTTTAACGTGCCCCCGATGCACGGCACACGGGAATTTTTTTCATTTCGCCCACATCGAAATGCGGCCGCCGCGGCCAGGATTCGATCGCGCGCTCTCGGGCTTATAGGTGCGCGATGCCAAAGCCGCTACGTCACTATACGGCGGGTTGTGCAAATATAGCAGATCAATTCATAATTATCCGCTTTATGTTTAATATTTAGCGCTTTCAACAATTTATCTTTGCCAAAGAAAAAAAAGAAGGGGGGGGGGGAGCAAGTGCGAAGTTGTGTAGGAGGGTTTGCGATACGAATGGGGGTAGGGAGGTGGAGAAAATACATCTGATCAAACTGAGAATGAACACCGGATAGCGCACCAAAGAATGGAGCCAGAGCCTGAAAAACGCTCCCATGGGTGCGTTTATGCGCAGTGCTGTTGCGCGCAGTGCACATCGCATAGCAGCCACTCGGAAACAAGCAATGCACTGGTTACGTAAGTTGTTTAAAAAATGCATTATTTTAATACAGTACGAAGATAAGTGTGGGACACACAGTATTCACATGCGCTGCTGAGATAAGAAAAATTCAGTGCAGTTCATACGCACGTAATAGATACGCGGAAAAGCCTGCGATATCACGCAGCGTGCAGGTGTGATATCGCAGACCTTGCGCGGTCTTGAATATCGGGTAATATATACCAATGACTGCCAATAAACAACTATAGAGTTTCGTTCAGTAAATATCTTGGCTACTCTAGGCTTAATTACCACTGGAATGAAGTTATCGTTTAGTTATGAACCAAGTGCCAAAATCACAAAGCTTGTCGTTCGTAAGGGCCGTTTGCAATTGGCTGCCCCCCTTCGCCAACATTATGTCCGACATCAAGATTGCCTTACATCTACTTTTATGAACGCCTCTATCGTGAAAACCTCTTTGGGAAACGGGCTTCGGATTCGGAAAGAGGCGGGACTGCAAACAGCAATAACACGCATAAGCTCCGCAAGAGACCAAAAAAGGTAATGTGACAACGGATGGCAAAACGATATCTCACGGGAGCACGGTTTTAACGAAATCGGCATCAGTTATTTTTGTCACAGACATTTGTTTAGAAGTAGACGGCTGAATACTTTCACGCCTGCAGTCGCTCGTGGTGTGCGGTGTTTATTGAGGGCCCTAATATTACGCGAGCTAACAGATCGTCCAAATGAATTCGTTTTGACATTCACAGCCATATTCTCAGTTTATGATCCAGAAGTTCTCAATGTTTACGCTCTAGGAGCTGGTGAGAGATAGAACACAGCCATCCAGCGCGAAATGACCATTGTGTTTCTCGCTAAGCCAATGACGCCGCATACCAGAAACAGTTAATTCAGTTGATTATGTAGCTTCGATTTAACCTCATTCTATTCAGCTCTTTTAACTTATAGAATGCAAAGCTGTGGACAAAGACATAAAAGCAAACGCAAACACAGCGAGCACGACGTATATGTTACACTAGAGGGTGATAACGTCTGTCGCTGACTTTGCGTGACTTCGAAGACCACCATAATTGCGCATTATGGTGGTCTGCTCAATGAAGCACATATCGCAGACAATTGGTTAGGCGTGAAAATACTTACGTGATGCCACGCGGAAGATGCGAGCAGCTACCCGCAGTATAGAGCTCCTGGAGGGCGCTTCGGAGTCGTCGAGGGAGATAGAAGTACCGCCTGGACTGAGACCGCCCTCCGACTCCCAGAAGTTCTGCTCGAGAAGTTCGCGCGACGGTGCTACGGAGATACACTGTTCAGACGGAATCTCCACGAGAGCCGTGCAGGGAATACCTCGGACTTGCGGCGGCGACCCGGCGAAGACGATCTCTACAGGGGGGGACCGGCAGGAGTCGCTGTCCGACCGTGCCACGCGCGCCCGGTCTTCCCGGTCGCATTCTGCTGACCCTTCTCTGTGAGACTCGCTAGCCGCCGCACCGCCACGCTGACCCAAGCCGTACCCCTGGCGCAATTCTCCCGAGGACACGGGCAGGAAAGTGGTTGAACTTCGGTCATCGCGAAGCGTCGACCTGCCGCCGAACGACTGCTCGAAGTCGATAGGTTCGGACGGCAAGTTCATGGCGGCCACCGCCATTTGCAGGTCTTCTTCGGGCGCGTAGACAGGGTACAAGTCTCTGGTCTTCTCCGCTTCCTCATCGATATCGTCGTAGCTTCCCGACGTGGTACTTTCGACGTCAAGTTCTGCGTGTGGTTTCGTTGCGACGGTCTCGACAATCGCCGAGCGCTCCTCGGCCTTTTTGCCAGCAGCTGCCTCGGCGGACTCTCGCCTTCCGGTCGTGCCCTGTCTTGACTGCTGGAAGAGGCCCTCTCCTAAAGACGGTTGAAAGCCACGCGAATCGGACACCGTAACTGCGTGCTCGCTAGCGGTATCTTCGGAACCAGGCCCGGCAACGTGCTGGTCGTGCTTGTCGACAAAAACACCCGGTGTTAAAGCGCTTGTGTAGTCTTCAAGCGTGACTCCTGCTTGCTCGGTCACCTCTTGGCTCTTCCTCGACATGTCGCCGTGGTAGTCAAGGTCAGGTCTCTTGCAACTTGCTGCGGTGGAGCCGTCAGCGGTCAACGAGTCAGACCGGTTTTGTGGACCCATTTTCGGCTCTTTAGGCGTCGGTCCTGCGAACTCGGGGACACCGCCGGGGGTTAAAGAAGTTTCGTCCGGACGGGCACCGGACATTGCAGTACTTGGACGCGCAGTGCTGGGCGTTGAAGTTCTGCGACGCTGTTCGGCCTGTACCTTTTCTCCATGGTCGATGGCAAGATGAAGGTCGTCGCTGGGCGCTGCAGATACCGTGAGCGCAGCCCTTGGAGAACCGACGCTCGAGCTTCTTCGACGCTCCTCATCTTGTATGCTGGCCTCCGCCCAAGATGAGCTCGCAGTTGGTCGTCGTAAAGACTCCTCGAATAAAAATCCAGGTTCCCTGCCCTCTGGTGAGACAGGAGTACTAGCTGACGGCCTTACGCGCTCCTCACCGAAAGGCTCCTGCAAGGCGTTAACCGTTTTGTCGGAAACAGGGGTTAAAGGTTCCGCTCTCTTCTCGGCTTGATCATCGATTACACCTCTCCGTGATGAGTCAATAGTTTGCTCAAGACTCATTCTAGAATCTTCAGTAAAAACTTCAACAGGACTGGCAAAAAGTGCCTCTACAAGCTCTCCCGAAGGTACCTTAGGCTCCGTGGTTTGTGTGTGATCTAACAGCTCCTGTGGCTTACCCAGAAATTCAATCTCTTGCCTGTATTCATGGTCTAGTTCGCTGCCTTCCTTCTTTGGTAGCTGCGGCGTTTCCGCCTGTTGCAGGATGTCTTCATGATCCACCGCCCCACCTTCCTTCTTTGGTGCCTCAATCTGCTCCATTGGTAGCGGTTTTTCCACCTGGTCTAGACTTAGCGAAATTTCTTCCAAATCCGTCTCTCGTGTCTTCTGTTGCTTCTCAGGATGTGTTGTTTGCTTAAGTTCTAAGCCGACCCCTCGAGTACTGTCTTCCTGGGCAGTAATCTCGTAAGGTTGGTCTACAACTTGTCTGGCTGCGCCCGCAAAGTCTGCAGCCTTTGGTTCTCCAGTGGTTTCTAGTAGTTTCTCGCGGCGGTCTTCGGAAAGCACCGCGACATCGATCTCGCTGGATTCGGCGCCTATTTCTCCAAGCTTCTGAGTAATAACCGCGTCAGAAGTGACAGTCATTGAGACACCTGTCTCCTTAGCTTTGTCTGGACCTTTTTCTGTAAGAGGTATTACCGAAAACGAACGCATCATGGTCTGTGTGATTTGATGCTCGGCAACAATACCGGGACCGAGTTCCGTCGATTCGCTATCAGGAGGCTTTTCAGTCGACTGTTGAGCTAAAGTTGCAGGCACTTCGGCTGTTAAGTTTGTGTCGGCAGCCAAACTAGTTAACTGCTCTTGGATGGATGCAAGGTGAGGTGTGCGTCCGTCTGCACTACCCTCAAATTTTGCTGCTTCGATACCAATGCTATCAGGAAGAATGGGTGTTTGACCGACACCAGGAACGGCGGTATTGTCAGCAAGATGATGGGCTTGGACTTTTGCGGAGGGCGTCTCCTCTGTAAGAGCTGCCGCTGCTGCGACTTCAGCCTTTGCTCCAGTAGCCCACGTGGCACTGCCATGGCGATCTACAGCAGAAGGAGGCGCTTGTGCCGGCGGCTTTGGCACCGCGGCTTCGGATATGCTGAAACTAGTTGTGGAGCGCTCAAGCCTTTCGTCGATTGGAGCGAGTGACGGCTGAACAGACGTTGCCATTCCTCTCCAATCCAGCAATGTGGGTGGCATCTGTGGCTGTATGCCAGCCGGTACCTTGGGTGACGCAGTCCCGCTTGCCGTTCGACGTATTGGTGGATGCTCAGCGCGTCCCTCAGCTGACACCTTAGGCGAAGCAGCGCCAGATGCTGTCGGACTGTGGGCAGTAGGCTTCCTGCGTTGCTCGCCTTTTGGAGAGACCGCCCCTCCTGATACTTTCCCTGATGAGGGATGCTTGCGATGCTCGCTCTTCCCCACCTTAGGTGAGGCGCGCCCAGAAGCAGTAGCCGGACTACCAGTCTTCGCGCGTTTACCGTGTTCGGCTGTAAGCGGTGACGCTCCACCTGGCCCGCGGCTTGTCGTTGCCAACTCACCGAGCTGTTGATCTTTCGAGGATATACCACTAGGCGCTAGCGCAGCGATAAAGGACTTGGGGGGCTGTTCTAGGGAAGAAACTGCCGCTATTGCCGATCCGGCACCGGCTGCCTTACCAGGAAGAGCTTCGGTCTGGCTCTTAGACTTGAGAGAGGGAGTCGTCGTTCCGCTCTCAGTCCCTTTCTTGAGGTGTTTTGCGCTGGGCAGCCCATGAGGTTTCGTGCCGACCTGGGTGTGGCTGGCAGCTTGTTGTTTTGGAGGCCTTTGTATAAAAGGCTTTGGCGCGGTAACACCCGATTCTACTAAGCCTGTAGCTGTCCGTTGTTGCTCGTGCGAAGCAATCGCACTTGGCGTGCCGCTGACAGCTGGTTTATCTTTGGAAGCGGCATCAGAGCTTTCCTGAAGGGAGAATCTACGTGCGGGAAGACCACCAGAGAGAGCTGATGCCGCAGCTGTGACTCCAGTAGAACCTAGCACGGCCGAGGTGGAAAGCCCTACTGCGTGTTCTTGATGAGCCGCTTTCTGAGCCGTTGATATATCTCTAGAAGAGCGAAATTGTTCGTGTTTGCTTTCGTATGTTCTCGCCGTCGTGCCGGCCATATCCTTAGGCATGGGAAACGTGGTGCTGCTGGTGGACGTAGCCTCGTAGCCTTCTATGGCGGGTGTTGCGAACGCCTTGAATAAGTCGGCCATCTTTCCCGGGATATTCTGAAGAGAGGATGCCGCGTCGCGCTCCGAAGCCGCCGAAGAAACAGCGCTCTTGAAACTCGATGACTTGAATACGGGTCTGGCATCGTGACCATCAAGTGGTCCAGTATCAGCCGATGACACGCCCACCAGGTGACGCTGGCTGTCGTCTCTAGCAATCGCGCCCGAGTCATCGCTCTCTAGTCCCGTTACTGCCGAGGTGCATGAACTGACGGCGGGAAGGACGTCAGCACTCCAGAACTTGTGCGATTCCAGGGATGTCGCTGACGGTAGGTCTGTAGCGCCGGCAAGGGGAACCGTGGTGTCGAGGGAAGCGCTGACACTTGGCATCGCGAATTCCTGCTGCACCTGAGAAAACCAGTCGTTTCGAAAGACGTCCTCCTCCCCAGTGCGACGTGGTCCCGCTACTGCGTCGCGGGATTCAGCCGAGTCGACATCGACTCGGCTCGACACCACGAACGGTTTTGTCCCTACCGAAGATTCACTGCCCGCGCGTGCCCCGGCCCCAGTGGCTGGCATGCCGACCAGAGATATGTCTGAGCCCTGGGGTGCGCCCGCTTTGGAGGACAGGCTGCGGAACTCCTTGTCCGAATGCGAGTTGAACGACCCGTCCACAGACTGATACTGGCGGACGTCGGAGTACTCGGACGTCTCCGTCGATACCTCGGGCGGGTAGTCGGGTGGCCTGCACGCCGGCGGCACGTGGCCCCCTGGAAGCGCCGAAATGCTGTTCCGCTGCGTCTCCATGACGACTGACTTGTTGGTGCTGAATATGCTTTTGGCCGTGCTCCGGGTCTCCGATGTGTGCGTCCTCTGAAGCTGCACGGCTCCCGGTGGGGGTGACATTCTCGTGAGTGCGGCTGAAGCGGCGGCGTCTGTTTCCGACTTGGAAGACCGATCGTTCTCCAGCCACGATGTGCGGATCTCCTTGGGCAGGCTCAGCGTCAGGCTGCTCTCGGACGGCTCGCGCGAGCTTCTGGGCGGCACGCCGGCATCCGTGGTGGACTCCCGACTCTTGATCATCTCGTTGCTCAGGTTGGACGTAGCCATGGTCTCTTCTTCCTCCTGGACGCTGTCGGACGACTGCACCGCGGACTCGCGCGAGCGCGTTTGGTTCAGCACGGTGCGCCGGACGACACCGCTACCAGTGTTTCGGCTCTCCACCTGCTTGACGTGCACCAGGTTGGTGGTGGTGGCCTGCTTCTTGCGCTGCCTCGACGTCGACGCCAGCTTCTTCATGGTGGCGGTTGTTTCCTTGGCCCTGCGCCACCAGATATGCAATCATCTGTCTAAAGCAGAGAAATACTCGGGCTATAAAGGCAGTTTGAGTGCTGTCTACAGCAGCAGAAGCCGATGTGACAAACGCGACTCATAAACGAGAAACATCGCCGCTTCCCTAAGGCACAAAAGGCTAGGAAACACTTTCGAAGTGCAAAAGAAACGACGTTCGCTTTTGAAAAACGAGTAGATGGGGAGAAGGCATTGCGCAAGTTAATGGGTGTTATTGAACTGAAAAAAAAAAAAAAAAAGCCACGTTCGTATTTCATGCATGTGCTCCCTGTGCCCACGCTTAGCAAACGGAAATCGTACACTGTCGTTCTAAGTAAAGCGCTAATTATCACATACAGGTGTACGCTATGCACTCACAATGGTAATGCACGCAACCAAGGGGCATATTGTGCAAGTGGCTAAGGCTTTACAATTCTGTGCTGCGCTTCGCCGGTTCGAATTGGTCGATATTTCTATATTAGCATATCAGATTCGGTCACGTCACAATATACGTTACACTTTGGGAACATAACGTCACCATAAACTCGGCGAGGTGTCCCTCATGGAAATGTCGCTTCAAAAAGAAAACTGAGTTCACGCCGCTTTAGGGTAGTGACATTGATTCACGTACCCGGTATAGGGCCGCCTCAGCACACCTCCTTTCTTGCGCAGCGAAGAAAAATAAAACATTTGCTAACGGCTTCAGTAAGCGAAACGCGAGCGAACATCAGCCTCCCGCTTTTCTGCGGGCATCACAATGTTGCTATGTGTGCAGCGAGCTCAACTTGAAGAAAAATGTGTTTAGAATACGGCCTTGAAGCACGCTCTCTGACGGTTTATGTTTCGTTGACGTCGTAGCCTTGGCGGCGCGTGAAGTAAATTAGCGGGCTTCGTTATCATATTCATGCAGATGATGTTTATGAAGCGGTGTAGATAGATAGATAGATAGATAGATAGATAGATAGATAGATAGATAGATAGATAGATAGATAGATAGATAGATAGATAGATAGATAGATAGATAGATAGATAGATAGATAGATAGATAGATAGATAGATAGATAGATAGATAGATAGATAGATAGATAGATGGGGGGGGGGTCTGGCCGTACAAGGATGTGCGAAGCGTAAAAAACAAAGGCTAATATTAAGCGATAAGAGGGAAGGAAGAGATGTGGCGAGACAGGGCGGATGATTGATTAGAATTAGAATAGAGAAACGCATAGTGAAGGGGAAGTACTTTATTTTCCCCGGGTCTCCATGGCATGGTCGAGGCAGCCGGTTGCGGGATTTGAAAGGTATATTCAAGGGACCATTTAATCGTCTTGACGCAATGTTTTCATTGGACCTCTTCTTAGTTATAGACCTTGTGTTGGTTCGATTGAATCTGGTTTACCAAAGACGTTGTAGTCCTCGTGATTCCTTCTCCACGTGGTATTTCTTAATCCCTCCTTCATTTTTCGATCCTCGTCTGCCATATGTGCTTTGTAAATTCTTTCTGTAGTATAAGGGCTTCGATGACTGTATCTTCCCCTGTCAGACAGCACGCACGTTAAGACTCCTGACTTGTAGGCCCAGCAAATTATAACTGACAAAAGACGAGTGTGCTGTGCGCAGCCATGCCGCAGCTGTGATCCGCCGGAATTATAATGTAGAAGTGCCTACTGGCTGGCTGAAACAGCGGAAGCGGATGTGACAACTGACGCTTATAGACGGGCGCCCCTCTCTTCGATGTTATTTTCACGTCGCCCAGTCATCCAGCGCATAGCGTTTCATGCAATAATTACTGTATGAAACGCTATGATCCAACGTATTCACTCTAGCTGCGCAGCGGAAATGTTGTGACGTCGATGGTTTGCGCGTCGCTACAGAGACGCACGCGCTGATGCGTAACACGCATTTGAATGTAGCGCCCGTAATTCGTAACCCGGCAATACCTTTACCGTATTTGTTGCTGGGAGGCTGCTTCGCCTTATGGAGATAGACACAAGTAATCTATAACTTATCTTAAAGATACCCAACGTGCCGCTCTGCCTTGACCCTCCTTTTTATTTTTTAGATAATCTGTACTGTTACACACAGCGGGTAGGCAACAACAGTTGATTAAAAGCGTTAATGCCCGAGTCCGCAGATTCTCCTACCACACACTGCGAAGCTGCGCCTAAATGCATGGGCTTACTGGCTGAAGACTATCTTAAGACAATTTTCGGGTTTGAGGCAGTCAGTGGCGCTCTACCGTAAAGCTTTCACTCGTTCACGAACCAACTACACCGCCGACAGTCAATTGTCGCTAATCTTTAGGAGACCGCCTCCGCACATGTCAGCCCGCTCTCAGCGTAAACTTAGTTTCTTCGGGTCGTATACCGTTCGCTCGAACTGCTTCGTGACGGACATCGACTTACATAACAGCGTGCGGCAGCTTGTCATTGTTATATTGAACACATGCGGTTCTCTTCTCTCACCTCGCTGAAGAGAAGTGTATCAGTCACGACGTGACCGACGGAGCGAAGGCGTTCGAGGTGGGTAGCAGGTGGGCCGGGCCTCCCTAGCGGCAGGGCCCGCCTGGACGCGTGTTCGGCGTCCGCAGGGATAGGACGAGCACGTCTCAGGCGGGCTCCAGCGACCAGGCAAAAGGGCGCCGCCAGGTCGCCATTGCGGCGGCCGCGCCGCCTCCTCTTTCTCTCAGCGCCGCGGGCCAGTGATGTGAGCATCGGTATTGAGATCAATCGCTGAGAAGCGTTACAAACGCTGCATCGTCATCATCATCATAATCAAACAATTGTTGGTATTCAGTAAAAAAATATGGTCCATACCCATTATAGGCAATTGACCTATAGAATTGAAGGGATTACTCCAAGTGTAACAATCGGAAATTAGATTTTCAGAACTGACAGAGAGTAAATGTTGTGTAAAGACGAAGTTATAACAGGTTGTTAAAATGAGAAGAACAGTAACGGCAAAAGTTAGCAACCACGTAATAAAAAAAATTATGGTTAATCCCTCTTTCAAAGGAATCGGTAGAACACGAAAGTGAAACGTGTCTTCACAGAAGCTGTTGCATGTTTGCTTCGTGAATTCACGGTCCGCTGCAGCGAAAGGGGCACGATTTGCGGGCCGGCAACCGTGTTGCAGCTTTGCTTGGCACGCGGCGTCCTGTTGGCGAGAGGCGTTGAGCTTCGGAGTCGCTTAGGCGACGGTACGAACATTTTGGTCCGATTCCATAGTGTCTTGGGCAGCCATTTGTTGCGTCGCACTCAGCTTTAGGAATGCCAGTGGCAGAATTCGCAGGGTGCGCCGCGAACGTGCGAACGCGTTCTGCTTCACGCTGGTGTGTCTCTCGCCGGACCAAAGCGAGATTCGCCCGTCGACGCCGTTGCCCAACTGCGCCGCTTAGCGCAGCAGTTTCCTCAGTTGTTGCCATCGCAAGCGAAGCAGTAGGCGGCGTGTAAGCACTGCTGATGCATGTCGAAGCTGCACTCCGTGGGCGGCGAGGTTCCACAGGTTAATCCGTTTGTCTTTTTCAAAGATAAACAATGTGCTGAAAGTGCTTCCGCTGCACTGTGACTACCGTAGCGTTCGCTGTCGGCGCTCGTAAGTGCCACGAGGCAGTACTTCGCTTCACCGCTCCTAGATGGCAGCGCCACCCCTGTCAACAAAAGTCAAAGGTGTCCTTAGCTATCGCTAGAGACGCGAAGGCGAAAGCCTTGTAAAGCCTACTGTAATTCACCATAATTCACCCTAATTCACCCTAAACGAACCTTAATCCACATTAATCTACCTTAATCTACTTTCATCCACCTTGATCCACCTTAATCAACATTAATCCACCCTAATCGACCTTACTCCAGCGTAATACACTCTTATCCACCCTAATCTACAATATTCTCTTTAATACATCCTCATACACCCTAATGCACCTTAATATACCCTAATCTTCCTTCATCCCCCTTTCTCCGCCCTAATCCTTCTTAATCCAATCGCTAATCAGTCATTAACTTTGCTAATCGTCACGTGATTTATTATGTACCTCACAACGCTACCTTGAAACAGAGATCTAAGGCTTTTGCCTTAAAGCTTGTATTACTCGTTGGCGTCGAGCATCAAATTCGTTACATCCTGTAAAGGAAGTTCATCGCCGACCCCGGCATAAAACACTTTCCTGTGAAAATGGAAAAATGGAGTGAGAGAAAGCAGATGCATATTTAATAGAGTAAGCGGTTGGATGCTTGCTGAATAGAGTGTGTTCTACGAGAAAGTTTTGAAGTCTTTATTTACAAGGCTGTGCAAATATCTTTGTGTACTTAGATGTATACGTGCTCGTCAAAAAACCCCAGGTGGTCAAAAAAATGGAGGACGCTTAAGTTTCCCCTTTAAGAGTGGAACACGATAGCGTTATCGGGCCCCGTTCGCATCGCATGTTTGTTTCAGTGAGATTCACCGCATACAGAACGTGGGAAAGCCAGCTTACAAAGACCAAGCTTACACCGATCCCCTTAAAGTTGGCTTCAGTTTTAGACAGAAATGCAGTGCTGGGAAGACGTTTTTTCCGGGGCAATATAAGTCGTCTTATTATAAAATGTGAAGGCCCTAGCACCTTTTTAATTATTGTATTAATTGTTTGCTATCGCCCCGACGCGCGCGCGTGTCCAAAACGCATTAGGCAGGCGAAGTCCCAATTTCACCTACCGAGGATGCGAGTGCCATCTGGATAGCATTTTCGCAAATAAATTACCCGAGCAGACCGGGTTGGGTTGGTATAAATGCTGGAAAAGGGGTTTGTGTTTGAGTTTCCTCGTAAGAGAATTATGTTTTCTCGTACATTCAAATTACAATCCGACGCCATCATTCTCTGTATGTTGTGGTTAAGTCGTACTTTACCATTTTTTGACGAATTTCATTGTGAGAAATTCAATTTTTGGTCACCAAACCCTGCACCATGTGGAGGGCATGCGCGGTCGGGGTGGTTCGGGATGATTTTCTCTTTCGCTAACTCCTTGCGCCATGCGGAGCGCCTGCGCGGTCGGGGTGGCTGGAGATGATTTTTTCCGCCATGGATGCCGACGCCGACGCCGGATTTTCTGCGACATGGGGCCCATAACGCTATCGCGTTAATATCCGATGTCCTCCACTGCGGCATGCCTCATTATCAAGTAGTGGTTTTACCCGCCGCGGTACCATACTGGCTACGATGTCGCGCTGCTAAACTCGAGGTCGCGGGGTCGACTGCTGCCCGGAGGGCCGTGCTTTGATTGGGATGAAATGCAAGAACGCGCATGTGCTCTATAGATTAAGGTTCACGTTAAAAAACCCAAGGTGATCTCTGACTGCCCGTGTACCGAAGGATCGACAAGCACTGCGCCCTAATCATCTGAGAAACACTGCACTACTGGAAGCCCCTCTCCCGGCTGTAGAAGCGCCAAAGCATCACGTGACCGGTTTCCACCCCCATCCAGTCTGCTATAAACTACAAACTGCTATAAAGTGCTATAACCACTGACAGAATTATAGGTCTTCGCATTTAGGCAGTGGTGGCGGCGGCGTATGCGGTGGTATATACGCCATCTAACTTTTTCTTTACCGGGCCTATAGAAATTCATCAATTTGATTGACAGTTTTTCTACACTCTTGCTAAACATTTCCGTTGGAATACTTCTAGGCGCGCCATTTGTACTCTCCGAAATGACGACTTAACTTTAACTATTGGGCAGATTCGACAATTTCTGGCAGACTGGGGAGTCTGAAAAAATGAAACTTCGACTGAAGGTATCGTCGAAACTAGAGCTCTTCTAGTGCATTTGCGCTTTGGTCAACTTCGCAATAAAATAAATTAATTATGGGGTTTTACGTGCCAAAACCACAATATGATTATGAGGCACACCGTAGTGGAGTACTCCGGAATAATTTGACCACCCGGGGTTCTTTAACGTGCACCTAAATCTAAGTACACGGGTTTTTTCGCATTTCGCCCCCAAAAGAAATGTGGCCGCCGTGGCCGAGAATCGATCCCGCGACCAAGTCCTTAGCAGCCCAACACCATAGCCACTAAGCAACTACGGTGGGTGACTTAGCAATATAATTTTTAAATGACAGCAGCAGCGATGACACAGAAGCTTGTGTATGGTTGTCTAATTTTCCGACCCGACGTCCTGGCTGTTCTAACGATGTCTTAAACGACGGTAGATGCTCATGGGTGCGGGTTATTTTCGTTACAGTGTTCGACTAATATCAAGGGCAACTTTATTATTTCCACCAAATAGTGCGTTTATATATCAGCGTTTCCACAGCGTATTATCATCAAACTAAAAGTCACGTAAGGATACTTAAGTGACTGTCAACAGTTTTATCAATTCTGGGGTTCTACGTGCCAAAACCACGATCTGATTACGAGGCACGTCGTGTAGTGGGGGACTCCGCATTCATTTTTAACCACTTGGGGTTCCTTTCCTTAAACGTACACGCAATGCAAGGTATACACACGGGCGTTCTAGCATTTCGCCCCCATCGAAATTCGGCCGCCGCGGCGACTGGGATTCGATCCTGCGACCTCGTGCTTAGTAGCGCAACGCCGTAGCCGCGAAGCAACCACGGCGGCGGTTGCTGCTTAAAGAAATAGCCGATGAGTGAGTTCTGTGCAGACAGGCTCATTCTGGAAGCACGAGAATGAGAGGGACAAAAGAGCAAATTATCTGCTTCAGTTTTGGTAAAACACTGAGTCTGCAGCCAGAATTTGCTGCAAACCTGGCCCGCAGCCGCGGGTTCGCGCGTATACTTATTGCGGAATAAATGCCGATGTTTCAGCGTTACACGCAACTTCATTTATTATTTCTCAAAACTGTGCAAGTTGGTTACTGCAATCGTGAAAGATGTTATAAAGAGCGCTAAACGGACAACACTGGGAACACGACCCGTGGCCGTTCCGCTTCTTCTCTCGTTAATGTGTGCTTGTATTTGTGCGAATGCATCCAGTTCTTACAGTGTAATCTTTATTAATCTTTATTTATTTTCTGTCGCGCTTCAGTTAATCTTTCAAGGAGCTAGAAAAAAAATACGTAAAGGGGCTCGCCTTCTATATAATCGATAAGCGACGACGGCGTAAGAAAGGAAATCGCCCTCTTAAGCAATTTCAATTGCAATGCAAAGAGATTGCTGTAATGTTGTTGTTGTTGTCACCTTCAACTTATGGCACATACCCACGAGGGGATGGATGAGCTAATTTGACGTTACCCTTCTTCTTTCTCGGAAAATGCTCATGCAAATTTCGAGTTTTGTTTCATTCGCCTTCAAGCAATCCTGCATGATTTCTCTTCTGTTGCTTTTCTTTAACTCCTTTATTGCATTCTATTTATTCTGTTTATCTTACTTTAGTTTAAGTACTCTGTCCGATTCTTCGCCGATCCCCCGTCGTGAGGATGTACCATAGTATGAAAATTATCCTCATCATTATCATGCTAAGTATCTTGAGGAACTGGACAGTTTTTGTTGTAATGCTTGCCTGCAATGCTTCCCTGTAAACCGATAGGCCGCGTAATAAAACAAAAAGCAGAGAAATAACTGATCCCTGTGGTACTCCTCTCGTCTGTTTATATGTGCCCGGTGTCACCCCATGCTTGAAACAAAAGAATTGTCTACCAGGAAGGAACTCTTGTATCCAGGCCACTATATAATCTGGAACAGCACAGCTTGCTAATCTAAGAAATTAAAATTCCGTGTTCGACACTGCCATAAGCTTTTCATATCAATAATCAAACTTACTAATACTGAGACATCTCCTGATAGTCCTGCGAGACGAATGCGGCTTTCTAAATCAGCGTGAGTTGACAATATGGAACATTGAGGCCTAAATCCTATTTGTCTCGAGCACAGATTACCCCGAGGAGTAAATTTATTGAGCCGGACATGTATTACTTTCTTTACAATTTTGACCAGATTCGAGGACAGGGCAATTGGCCGAATGTTGTCCAAGACAAATCCGAGGTTCTGATTTTTAAGTAATTTTTAAGTAAAGCACAATTTTCGCAATTTTCCAAGAGTTCGAAATTCATGTATATTGTGGTGAACAGTTAACTTATTCAAATGCTCATTAGGGAAATAATTAAACAATAGTTTAATCATAGCAGTTGTGATACGGTCTGGTCCAGGAGCCGATTGATGTGTATTAGGATGACATCGGATAATTCCAGCATGGTTGCTTCTACAAACTGTGATGTCGAACTTTTAAACCTCCTAGGTATGGGACACTGCGAAGAAAAGCGCGCTTCAAGTCCTTTCGCGATATCATCTAGTGAATCCGCCGCTTCTTTGGGGGTTTGGTTTGGTTTGGTGCCTGGGAATATGGCTCAACCCACTACGGAGGGTGGTATAGTAGGATAAATAAATTGGGCGGTAGTAGGATAAACCAGCAGTAAACTGAAATGGTGTTTTGTAGATTCAAGAGGAGATATATTCATGTGGATTCCGTAGGGATATATATGTTCGTTGCCTGCCGGCTGATCCATCGTGAAAGAGGAGAAAAACGCCACGCACGTGCGATCCGCGAACGTGGCGGCCCGCTTTCGCCGCACGTTCGGAGGCCGAACATTTTTGTACGTTGCCGGGGCTCGCCTCGTCGCTGGAAATCGACGCCGGCTTCGACGCCTTTGCATGGTGAGCGCAGCCCTCGCGGTAGAGAAAGACGTCGCGTCGCTGCTCGCACGTTTGCCCCCCGCTGTTGTATCTACGAGTCCGCGCTGTTCTCGCACGTTCACATTCGCAGCTGAGGTGTAAGGGTTGATCGGCCGACCATATCTATCCCAAGACGCTCTAGTGTCTTTAGACAAGCTTCGTGTTTGTAAACAAGAAAAAACTATGACGTCGCTAGCGCAACAGGCCCGCTTGGACAGAATAAAAAAAAAAGAAACACTTTGCGATTTCTCGACGAGACACTTCGATTCGTGGCCGCCGTAACTCGCGGCATAGCTTCTTCTTTACCCGCTGTGGTTGCTCAGTGGCTACGGTGTTGTGCTGCTGAGCAGGAGGTCGCGGGATCGAATCCCGGCCACGGCGGCCGCATTTCGATCGGGGCGAAATGCGAAAACACCCGTGTACATGGATTTAGGTGCACGTTAAAGAACCCCAGGTAGTCCAAATTTCCGGAGTCCCCCACTACAGCGTGCCTGCCTCATAATCAGATCGTGGTTTTGGCGCGTAAAACCCCATAATTTAATTTTTTAGATTCTTTTTTTTTTCTTTTTCTGTAGGACGATAAAAGGCTCAGGACCAATAGAATAACACGTACCTGCCAGAATCGGCAGGTTCGCGGTAGGCGACGGTAGGTAGCTAAGACGACATAGCCTGAAGCAGGTATGTCGATGGCGATCCGCTCATTAGGGCGCGCCCACTGTGAATAGCAGTGATCCCATGGTGTGCCGAGTGTCGCGGCGACTGGTCGAGCATTTGTTAGAACATCGCACGCACTGCGGCGTGCTTTAAGGTGCATTCAGTTTGTCCGCTTTTACGAAAATTGGCCCTTCGATATAGTTCTGTTCATGTATACAGTCAAGTGCAAAAGTTTACGGACCACGGGATCTCGGAAAATGGTCAATTTCCGAGCAGCCTTTAACAGCATAGTCAGTAAAACTGAACGTCACAATGTCGTTCACATGTACTGGTAGAGGCTGTAAATGCGAATACTAAGCTGCGTTTTTTGTGAGGCTGCGCAGATGTTCAGCCTTTTCTCAGATCTTTCTCAGAGCCAGGTTGTAGCGGTAAATGTGAACGGCTTGCAGAGTATACTATGAGTGGTGCGTGATTTCTAATTGATTCCAGAATTAACTTTTAAATTCGTTTCATTTGCAATATTGGACTTGCAGTTTTTTGTACGCCCACATTGCACAATCATGCGCACGCGCTTCTTAAGAGTATTTCCATCGACTTGTACGCCATGCTGCATCGAACATGTCGCAGAAGGCATGGTTGCGTGTATGTAGAGCTCACTGATCCACGCCTTCTTTTCAATTGGTCAGTTTATTTTTCACTTGTGGTGCCCTTTACTTATATTGGGCATTGTTTTTCTGACGGTACACTTTTACTCTGCGCTTTATGCAACAGTTAGCCGAATTATTTATTATCTGTATCAAGGGAAACTGGGCCGCTGAGGTTAATGTTTCCTAATGTATTTCAGGTGTCTCATTGTGTTGCGTGATAGTAATTCGCTCGAGATTATTTATTACTCTAGTTCCCCAATTTCTCTGATTCTTGTTACCAAGGTCAAACAATGTACATATATTTTTTTACATGCTGAGGTGCACTATACGTAGCACTATAGCTGTTCATATCTACTTATGAATGAATGAATTTTGATATACAAAGTAAAACAAACGTACGAATACAACGTATTTTTTTAACTATCATGCAGTAATCGGACAATTGGCACACCCTGGAACCGGAGGCGCGTTAAAGGCGTTCCAAGATGCCTGAAGAAGAAGACGATGACGATGCCAAGAAGAAGGGAAAGAAAGCCTCGAAAGGAAAGAAGGGCTCCAAAGGCAAGAAGGGCTCCAAGGGCAAGAAAGGTTCCAAGGGCAAGAAAGGTTCCAAGGGCAAGAAGGGCTCCAAGGGCAAGAAGGGCTCCAAGGGCAAGAAAGGGTCCAAAGGAAAGAAAGAATCCAAGAAGGGCTCCAAGAAAGGCTCCAAAAAAGGATCTCCGAAGAAAAAAGGGGGGTCCAAGAGCGCGTCTCCGGAACGAGAATCGGGAGCGGCGACACCTGCGTCTAAGTCGCCGTCACCAGCACAGCAGCCGGCGGGACCCGTGCTATCTGTCGACTGGTCAAAGAGGTGAGGCTTCACTCGTTGGGCTCCCCCTCACATACGGGCCACACTACACTCTCACTCACTCACTCTTACTCATTCATTCACTGATTCACTCGCTCTCACTTATTTACTCATTTACGCATTCACTATTTCACCCAACTTAACCACAATAGCTCAAGCAAACAGTAACTCTCACGCACTCGCCAACTCACTGACTCTCACTCATTCACTCGCTGAGTCACTCGTTCTCACTCATTTACGTAGTAACTCTTTCGCCACTCACCAACTTATACTCACTCGCTCACCAACTTTCACTCACTCACTCACTCACTCACTCACTCACTCACTCACTCACTCACTCACTCACTCACTCACTCACTCACTCACTCACTCACTCACTCACTCACTCACTCACTCACTCACTCACTCACTCACTCACTCACTCACTCACTCACTCACACCTGAGTGACTCACGTAATCGTTGGAGTCGTTGGGTAGCATTTGTTGACAGTTTATCATAATTCATGACCAAAGGGCATATATTTTAACACTTAGAAGATTCATAAATTTTTAAAAAGCATTCGATAATAGAAATCTAGAGACGTTGTTAAAGAAACTCGCAAATTCAGGGGTGTCTTTTGATAAATTTATCAACAGCTATTTCCTGCCCCATGAACACATAACGATGACCAATTGATCCGCTGCACCATTGCCATTTCTCCTAAATACATAGCTGAAATTGTTTCCCTTGTTTTATTCTTTCACTCTTTGTCTTATGTGATGTACTTGTCTTGTGGTGTGTAGTTAGGCTGCTATTATCGTGTTGCCAATGTGAATTTTGGTTTAGGGGGTACCGAACCTGACCAGCCTATTTTGTGCTCTCGACAACTGTACATTTATGCACTGTTGCCAAATCAACTTTGTACTTTGATGTGGAACAGATTTACAGCATATTACGTTCTGTTCGCTACTAATAGCTACTTTCAAAATTTGCAGGGAGCTTTCTCACCATTTTAAAAGATGCCGGGAAAAAATTCAACCTTACGCGTCTTTTTGCTTCATTCTTTTTATTTTTATAACTCTCGCGGTCATTAACTAACTTGAGCAACGCTACAGGAATGCTTGGTTACTTTTGAAACACCGCCGTGGAGCTTCACAGAAACGTCATCAGGAAACGTAATCTGCCCGACTCGTTAAAAAAAAAACTAAAAAAAAAAAACTGCCACGTGTTCTGCTATACCGAAGAAACACGAGGTCGCGGGATTGAATCCCGGCCACGGCGGCTGCATTTCGATGGGGGCAAAATGCGAAAAACACCCATGTACTTAGATTTAGGTGCACGTTAAAGAACCCCAGGTGGTCGAAATTATTCCGGAGTCACCCACAACGGCGTGCCTCATAATCCGACTGTGGTTTTGGCACGTAAAATTCCATAATTAAATTTTAATTTTTAATGTTTCAGAATCATGCCCAAGTGGGCAAACCAGGGGCCGAATTCACAAAGCGTTTCGTCCGAAAGTGTTATTTGCCATCGGCCGGCCACCATTGGCATACGTATATTATAATTAGATGAAAAGTGTCAATGAGAAAATAGTAGAGCTACACGAAAAACTGCCGATACAGCTTTCTGTTGCTCAATACGTGCTACATAAAAGTATTTTTCCGAGCGTGAAAGAAGCTCGCGAATACACGCAAAGTGCCTCGAGCGGCCAGTCGCGCGGCAATTTTGCGTGGATTCGCGGGCTTCTTCCACGCTCGGAAAAACACTTTTACGTAGCACGTATTGAGCAACAGAAAGCTGTATCAGCAGTTTTTCCTACAATTTTCTCATTGAAACTTTTTATCTAATTATAATATTTGCGAAGTTCATTAATTAATTAGGTCTAATTATGCAATGAGGGGAATGCAAGAAATAATCTGAGTATCTTCAAGCGACGGCAAATTACATTACCTTGGTTCTGTCCAGCTACGTGGAATTTGCATATTTTGAAATCTCGGTGGCAAGATAGTTGGGACACCCTATATATATATATATATATATATATATATATATATATATATATTATACGAGTATATGGTCTGTCTCGAATCCGGCAACATTGATGCCTTCAGGTAGCATGTGTGGATTTATTGACCAGTTGCCTTCGCCCAAAGAAGATCACGTACTCGTGACGCCTGCGGCAGAAAGGATGTTCCACATCCGCCGCCAAGGTTTGTGGACCAGGGTTAGTTTCTAGTTGTAAAACATAAATAGCCCAGAAAGTTGCTGGGAAAACGGCGCCGCGGTAGCTCAATTGGTAAGAACATCGCACGCGTAATTCGACGACATGGGTACTTAGTGCACTTGAGAGCACTTCTGCCGGTCTCGCTGATTATTGCCGCTTAAGGGCGCTAAAATAACGCGTGATGGACGCTCGTGCGATATAACTAAAAATGCGGGAGACTGAGGCTGTACACCAGTATTCCCGTCGTGCGCGGAATTGGATTACACAACGCTCGGCGACAACATAGGCAACAGATAGAACCATCGATAACATTCGAGAAACTTCGATACAGAAAGGCGCGTCTGAGAGATAACCTTTAACATTTGTTAGCCGGCGAAATGCGGTAAACGAATAAGGATAAACAAGCCTGCTTGTCAATGTTGCTACGGCATGAGCCGGCCAAAAAGAGGTGGAAGACGTTAACTGGTGCAGCCTATGGACGCCATCAACCTTGTCCTTTAAAAAAATAAAGCCGGTTCGAGCTTAACCGTAACAGTTTTGTGATGGAGGTGCTGGGTACTTCGACCCAGACGACGGAGCAATATGTTCAGATTTTATGTACGAAATTAATTTATTTGTTACGCAGAACTAAGGTGGGAGATCCTACTTGGTCACTATAAAAGGTTATATAGAACCGTTCACCTAGTAGCACCTAGTGACATTCAGTGTCCCAAGCTCGCAGTAAACGGCCAGAAGCTGACAAACCGCAGTGAAGTGGTGGAAGAACCATAGAAAGCCGTCGCTTTAAAACAACGAACCAGTCAGCAACATAGCATGGCAACGGGTCAAAGTAGCGCATGGCTTCACTTGATGAAGGTTATTCATTTCTGTAGGACTGTGGAACTAAGCAGACGTAAAAAAAAAAAGAATGCACGAACATGACAGCCCACTTACCTGCGCGCAGGCGGCGACCGTTCGAGGACGCCTTCACAGCGCAGGGCTTCTACGGCGATGGCATGTCACCCAGCCGCGACCAGTTTTTGGTCAACGTGCAGTACTACGACAACGCCCCACCCCCGCCCGGCTACTACGACTACGGCGCCGCTGCGGCGCCCATGATGATGTCACCGCAGGCGATGCAGATGCAGCCCAACACGGTCATGATGGCGTCGCCCATGGGGGGAGACATGAGACCCATGAGGAGCGGCACCGTCATCTCGTCCACCGAACGCGAGTACTTCGAGGTGAGGGAATGCGCTCTCAATGCCTCCAATCTGTCCTCTTCACAATAACCCTTTTTTTTTTTTTTTGCTTGGCACAAGGGCCAGTAATGGCCAAAGAGCGCTAGTGCTCTCTTCAGGCGCAATAGGTGGTGTCCAGTAAATACCGGATATTTTGTCACCGATGGTGGGAAGCGGGACAACCTGGCGCGGTGCGCATGGAGACAGGGAACATGTGGTGCGATAGCGGATGGAGGGAAGGGGGGGGGAGGGAGGGGGGAGGAGGAGATTTCAGGTAGATGCCGCTTTAGCGACTGCAGACCAATGAATAAGGATACGCTGATACTGCCATTTTTTTTATTGTAACATGTCCATTTGGATGTTATACGGAAGTTCATGTTCATGGCTGGGCGGAGCATGCGCAGAGGGGGCCCTTTTGAAAGGTATTGTAAAGAACCTCTCCCTGCCTGGCGAAGTCGTATACCCTTTAGTGCTTCGGACAGCAAAGCTGCTTTACGGAATAGTTGAGTATGTCGTGCTCTACTACTTGTTTTAGCTACGAGGGCGTTTAGTAAAGATTTTCCCTGACCCACCTTCTGTAGACGGAGAGCAACGAAACTTTGCAGATTTATTGGTCCTTCTCTACATAGGTGCCACCCAGGGACACACACTTCTATCTTTTATGCAACTGTAAACACCTCGCTTGTAGAAGTCGACAGGTTGCTCCAAAAGCCATGTTGTGACTTCAGAAATCAGAGTCTCATCATCTGGAAAATGATTGACCTTCAAATATGACTTCATTGTTGGAAAGAGGTGGAAGTCCGATGGTGCGAGGTCGGGTGAATAAGGGGGATGCGGTAGAATTTCAAAGCCGCAGCAGCGTGCTTCCATCTGGGAAACATGTGAGTTGTGAACTGGGGCATTGTCTTGCAGAAGGCGGACACCTTTGGTGAGCATGCCACGTCTCTTGCTTTTGATGACCGCCCGCAATTTCCGCAGCAGTGAAGCATAGTATGCCCCAGTAATCGTGGCACCCTTTGCTAGGAAATCCATCAAGATTACTCTGTGCTAGTCCCAAAAGACTGTGAGCATGACCTTGCCCGCCGATGGCTGGGCGCGTGCCTTCTTTGGAGGCGGTGAGTCTCAAGTGCATTGCATCGACTGGACGTAGTCTCCGGATCATAGTGATGGACCCAGCTTTCATCCTGTGTAATCAGTCTGTTGAAAAGGTCCTCCTGGGGCGCTATAACGTAAAATGATTCCAAACTGTTTTAATTCCCAATTTCTGCAATCAGCCTCCACGATTGGTCAAAACATTTTCGGGCCACTCCCAACTTCGCCTGTCTGTCACGCGACGTCACGAAAACCGCGATAGCTCCCCATCTGCTATAACGTGTACACACTGATTATGCATGATTAAACCGCACAAAAGAAAAAGAATCATTCCTGATTCGACGCTTTTTCAGCATTAGCCCTCTGCTACTTGTCCAATGTTTTCTGGCTACCCCACTTCACCCGTCTGCCACGCGACCTCACAAAACCGCGAAAACTCACCACGTCAAAGTGACGTGTACGTGAAAAAAATGCAAACGAAACTGAAAATTTTTTATGAATAGCCACAGACCCCCGTTCCGAAAGGAATAGAAGATGGCTGCCCGCCGATCGCTCAGGCCCCCGCTACTCGCGCCTGCCGGTGAGCATGTATTTATTTGCGCATGATAAACCTTTTTGCATGGCAGTAAAACGTTATCGAGCCCTTTCGGCAAGTATACGAGATCGCTCTGCCAACTCTTCCTTGCTGAGGATCCGTTTTAGCGGCATTCTTATCCTTCCGTTGCACGCCGCCGCGATTTTCGACCAGCCACCGCAAGCTAAGTAAGGCGAAGCGGACCAAACGGAGAAGCCGCCACCACCCTCTTCATGCGGTTATCTATTTTCACTGTGCTGGCTCGGCCCCATCGAAACCCTCTCCACTAGAGCGTGCTCCTCGTTTCTTGTCAGCCAATTAGATAAGAAAAACCGCTGAGTGTAGGCAATGTTATTGGTTTTGAAAACAAACAAAGGTGAAAGGTGAACGAGGAGAGTGTTTGATTGGGTTGTTCAGACAACGCTGCGGGTCACCGTCTGATGCTTGCGTCGGTGGTTACGTAAATTTGACGTCAAGAGTTTGGAATCAAAACAGTTTGGAATCATTTTAAGTTATAGCGCCCCTGGTTTCCATGGCACATGGTCAAAAGGGCCTGGGAGCATTCGACTCGTTCCTGCTTTTGGAAAGGTGTGAGGAGCCAGGGAACTCAGTGAGCGGATATCTTACGCATATGAAGATGGTCCTGAATGATTTTTTTCCATGGACCCCACACTAATCTTGACATTTTGGGCTAGGTCTCGAACGGTTATGCGGCGATTTTCCAAAATGGCGGCCTCCACTTGCTGGATGGTGTGCTCATCGATAGCGGAGTGTGGTCGCCCTGCAATCGGAGCCGTTTCCACCGAAGTCCGACCGCATTTGAATTGACGATGCCAGTTCTTCACTGCATCATATGATGAGGAATCCTCCCCATAAACCTGTTTTATCTCATCGAACGTCTCCCTTGGAGTGCGGCCTTTCAAGTACAGGAACTTGATGACTGCTCTGTATCCCACTGCATCTATTATAACACCTCACACCACTTCAGCACCTGTAAAAGAAAGGCCGTTATTAGTTCAGAGTTGCACATTGGCACGGGACCTATAGTGACTTATGTATTACACATGCGCAGTTTCAGCATACTGCAATAAATAGAAGTGAGTCAGGGGAAATCTTTATTGAACGCCCCTCGCATATAGAATTTATTGTAGCTATGATCACATCTGCAGTAAATGTACAACTAATCATAACTGTACAGGAGTTGAGTTTGCGCTTCTTGTCGGTCCGGTCTTGTTGGTCCTGACTGCGTGCTTCTAATAACTCTAGCTTCGTAGATTCCTGCGTAGTGGTGTTTTAAAGTTGGCTCTTATTCAGCCAAGTGCTTGACGCACTAAATTCCATGTTACAGAAGAAACTTTCCATGTTTCAGAACAAACTTTACAATGCGCCAGTGCAACAAAAGCTCCATTTAGTCAATCCACCAATTCAAATGGAATAAAATGCAGTTAGCCAATGAACAGAACTCTACATTAAGTTGATTCACCGATTCGATATAATAGCCAACGGCTTCCTTAAAGTGTGTACGTGCATGATTTGACGACTCTTGTTGAGTTGTTGCGTTGACATTTGTGAGATGCTAAAGATTTCAAAATACTGTGCGAGCGGCAGGTGGGGCGATCGAAATAAGCTTTACAGATTTCTTAAAAGTAGGCGCTGAGAGGTACGTGAATTCCACCTATGCACATAAGTTATGGGGCCAAGGTGACACAAAGTGAGATAGAACAAGCAAGTGACACAAAGTGTCACCGTGAGCCACGTAAATAACTAAAATCCAATAATATACTTTTTAGCGAAGGCAGTAAGCGAGTATTTTTGTGTAAGAAACTTAGAAGCAGTCGTATTCCACAATATTTTATTTGGTATATTCCTTCTAGCATGCCCATGTTCCGAGATATCTGCCTGCAAATTTTCATCTGAGTTCGTATGTATCAGGCATGCAGGACCGTGTGGATGTGCGCAGAGCTCCTCACTGGTGTGACGCTGCTGTTGCGTCACAGCGTGGCCGTATAGCTTACGTTTTAATTTTAAGAAATCTATAAAGCTTAATTTTAATCACTCCGTACACGCAGACAGCCATTTGACTCGTATTTGGACAAAAATAGCAAATATACGTGATGAAGACATCATCATCATGATCAGCCTATTTTCATGTCCACTGCAGGACGAAGGCCTCTGCCTGCGATCTCCAATTGCCCCTGTCTTGCGCTAGCTGATTCCAACTTGCGCCTGCAAATTTCTAACTTCATCACCCCACCTAGTTTTCTGCCGTCCTCGACTGCGCTTCCCTTCTCTTGTTACCCATTCTGTAGCTCTAATGGTCCACCGGTTATCCATTCTACGCATTACATGGCCTGCCCAGCTCAATTTTTTAAACAGCGAAGCTATTTAATGCCGAGGTTAAACCGCGCCGTGTGTTGACCAGCGCCAGCCACAGGTGGTCGGAGAGTGGAGGGAGAGGAGATGCAGAGAGAGAAAGAGAGACAGACAGAGAGCGAGAGAAAAACAATTAGGGCCAGCTTCACACTAGTGGTGCGAACACTTGGGAAAACAGCGAAGCTGGCGACCCCACCTAGCATTATCTCGGTTCGGGCCCAAGTTTTTGCGAGGTTATGCTTCGAGACTCGGCCACGTTTTGCGCAAGATCATCCCGGAATCATCGGCAGCCCAAGGAGCAACAAAAACTCGGTCATTAAAGTATCTGGAAGCTCAAACCGAGCTTTTGCTCGGTTTCTAGGGCTCGTAACTCCGGATCTTCTGCGAATTGCCGACGTTTCGCTGCCGCTTCGGCGGCGCGATACTCGGGATCGGACCGAAGTGGTCTCACTCGCTCTGGAGTAGCGGCGGCGCGGCCGCTTTTGCGCCGCGCTTCCTCTTCTTCGGCCGCCCCATCTTCGCGGAGATGTGCTCGGCGCGGAGGCGGCGGGGCTTTTGAGTCACCGCGGCGGCGGCGACGCGGAGCTATATATCCCGTGGGTCGGCGCAGTGACGTCACAGATTAGCTCCGTCTCTGCGCAGCCGCGGCAACCACTCCGTACTGCACGGTGAAGTCATGGTTCGGCAGAGCTAAGCCGAAGCGATGCGGCGTGCGCGATGACATCACGGCTCACGCAGCTGTGGTGAGGCTCGGCGCGGTCGGCGCAGCTGGGGCGAAGCGTTGCTAGGCGACGCATGGTGACGTCATCGCCAGGCGGAGGCTTCGCGGCGTACACTCGACGGACCATCCTCAAGCTTAAACAGCTTCGCTAGTTCAACAGGGGTATGTGCCATTGCGCTTGAACCCTTTCTACACTACCTCCAGGGTCGGCCCACATTCCGGGCGTACACAACCGGACTACCTCCAGCTTAAACGGCTTCGCTGTTAATAAAGAAGTACGTAAACCAAAATTAGCGTTCTTGGCCAGGCGGGATTCGAGCCCGGGTGCCCACGGTCCGAAGGCAAACGTCATAACCGCTGAGCTATACACCCTCGCTTGCAGAACATGCATTTATGGGAACCATATGGTCGCAGTACCGACGATTGTAACACAACTTGCTATGGGCGAGAGAAAGAGAAAATGAGAGAGAGATAGAAGGAGAGAAAGAGATACAGAGAGAGAGAGAGAGAGAGAGAAAGATAGGGACAGAAAGAGAGAGAGAGAGAGAAAAAAAACAATATAAACTTTCTTGGCGAGGCGTGATATGAACCCAGGTACTCACGGTCCGAAGGCGAGCGTCATACCAACTATGTTGTATACAACCCCGCTTGCAGAGATCAACTGTTTAATCAGATTTCACAAACGTGGAACTGGCTTAACACCCGCCGTGGTGGTTCAGTCAGCTAAGGCGTTGCGCTGCTGAGCACGAGATCGCGGGATCGAATCCCGGCCGTGGCGGCCGCATTTCGATCGAGGCGAAATGCAAAAACACCCGTGTGCTTGCGTTGTAGTGCACGTTAAAGAACCCTAGGTGGTCAAAATTAATCCGGAGCCCTCCACTACGGCGTGCCTCATAATAAGAACTGGTTTTGGCACGTAAAACTCCTGAAAGAAAAAGAAAGAAGGAACTGGCTTAATTTTTTTTTCTCTTAATGTCCATTAGGATATCTGCCATCCCAGTTTGTTCTCTGATCCACACTGCTCTCTTCCTGTCTCTTAACATTAGGCCTACATTTTCCGTTCCATCGCTATTTGTGCGGTCCTTAACGTGTTCGCGAGATTATTTGTGAACCTCCAATTTCTGCCCCCTATTTTAGTACCGGTAGAATGCAATGACTGTACACTTTTCTTTTTGATGAGGACATACACGGTCACAAGTCCCACTGTATAGCACGCTTTGGCATAATGACCACAGTGGATGAAATAAATAAATAAATAAATAAATAAATAAATAAATAAATAAATAAATAAATAAATAAATAAATAAATAAATAAATAAATAAATAAATAAATAAATAAATAAATAAATAAATACACAGAGAAAGGAAGATGGCGAAAAATACAAAAATGTATTTGTGCTAGCTGCACTCTAAAATACACCTTCGGAAGCGCAGAAGAGCGCTGTACGAAAGAGGAGAAGGGGGGGGGGGGGAAGGGGCTGCCAGCGGGGGTTAGGCTACCGCAGAAGAAGAAAAAATAATACAATCGAAATTTCAGCGCAAGACAACACGTCCTTGCACCTCAATTTTTTTTTTTTTTTTTTTTTTGTGGAGGCGGGTGCGAGGCATCCGGAAATAAAGGAATGTGCGTTGTCGACAAGAGAGTGACTACTTTACGTGTCTGATGCCGTGAGCGAAGGGCCGACCGAATACAAAGAAAGCGCGAGTCTTGGTGCAGTGCTGCCCGGCATCGTACACCGGCGAGACGAAAAAGGAAGAGGGGCGGTATATGTCTCACCAGAGGTGGCGACCTCTAGAATGCCTTGTGGGAGTGCAGAATGAAGAAATACTGAGCGAAGAAGCAAGTTAGCCCCCCCCCCCCCCCCCCACACACACACACACATACTGACACACACTTCTGGATACACCCCTGCTTCCGGATAATACACGATGACGAATAAACAGCGTACGCACGTGCCTGTAAAGCGTGCTTTGTCTGGTTGACAGTAGTGTATTGCAAAAAAGCCACAGAGTGTAACCATTTTTATTTAAACATATATTGAAATATTATTCAGGCACCATCATTAAACCAACTTCTTTCAAACAACCATTTTTGGAATAGCACATCATATTCACTCGCGCGCCTCACTTTAATGTTTGCATGAAAGCTGATTAAGTAAGCAGGTGTGCTGCGGCGTAAGTAGACCGACATGAAGAGAGGCTCGATGACCACGAGAAGGCGCGTGTGAAATGGTGGTGTTGATGAGAAGCGCTTCCCGTGGGCAGCGCGTGCGAAGGGACACACCTGTAGCGCTGCACTGCCGATCCGGGCAGCATTGCATGTGTAGCGTGCGTTGGAACATGTGGCCCGACTATTACTAACTGAATGAACAAGCGTGGTGTGAGCGCGCACAAACACGAATAGATCACACTGAATGACTGCGGACAACGACTGTCAAAACGCTGGCAGCAAGCATACGCCGCTGCGGGCGAAGGTACGTGCGGTCTATCGCTTCAACGGAAACTGAGCGGCGAATGCACGGCGCATAAAGGTCAGAGCCGTGTGGAGATAAGAGACGGTGCGGACGAGCGACGAGCGCGGTTGTTGGCGGAGTAGAAGTGCGCCCCCCCCCCCCCCCCCCCCGCTCTTTCCAGCGCTGGCTTCCTGAATAGTTGATGCTATGAAATATGTGAAAAGACAGCCAATCCGAGGACACTTACGCACTTCTCATGAGTTGTGAATGCGAAAAAAGTCATGTCCAAATGAACGCCGCTGAGCGTTCTCCGAATTTTGCTGCTGGGAATGTTATCGAGTTTTTCAGATCCGCTGCTGTCTTACTGCATCGGATCGACGCATCTGCGCTTCGCGTTTCTGTGCTAAATTTTCACTACGTTCCTCGGGGCTCATCTCCGCCGCTCGACACCACTCCGCTTCGCGTTTCGAGCCAACAGACGCTCGCGTTCTCAGCCACACTTCCCTGCACATCGAAGACGTTCTGCGTCGCGTCGCCGTATCTGCTTCGTTGAGGCGCGCTGGTGACGTAGCGTCGCGGCAATGCCCTCTCCCCTCACGCAACACCTGGCGCGCTATCGTGACAGCAGGTGCTCCGATTCACCCGCTCTGTTCCGTCGAGGCGCGCTCGTTGAGTCGCAGCCAGTGGGAATTTAGGTGCCATTTCGCTGCTACAGACGACGCCGGCTTTTTCAGCTCAATGGGCCAAATGATGCTTTCGCATCAAAAATAAAAATAAAAGAAAACGCTGAGTTGTGAACCAAAAAGCTAGATACCCTCTATAAGTATATATTTTATGGATATCCTTTATAAACACTGTTCTAGAGCATCGGCAGTGTTCTGGCTTGATTGTGAAGCGCGTTTTTCTTGTTTTTTTTTACGTTTGACGGAGGGGATTTGCAAAGCAATTTTTGCAAAAACTATAGAAGATGATTGTCTAAGCAAGCTCACGGCGAACCGCAGAAGCCAAATGGACACACTAGCAATACATCCGGAGTATACTGGTGACGTCGATAACGGTGTTGTATGATGGCGGCGCAATTATCGTCGCCATGTTTTGGTGGACCGCATGACAACGTGACGACGACGGTGGAGATGATGAGGCGCGACGACGACGGCTGCATGACCAAAAAGACGACATGACAACGGAATCACGGCAGCGTGACGATATGACATAAAGAATATAGAAAAACGGCTTCGCACCTGGGGCGCTTTCTTCTCCACTCGTTCACTGCACTGAGGCCAGATAGTCCTGAGGCCGTTCTCGTTAAAATCGTGCACATGCCACGCGCTGTCTAAGCGATGCTGCGGTGAGTCGATAGGATGATACGGCGCATGTCGACAAGAGACGCGCCGCGAACTTTTGACGACGAACGCGCCCAACAACCACCGGCTCAGGTGGTAGTAGTGGTGGTGACGACGACGACGACGGCGACGACGACGACGATGATGATGATGATGATGAGCTATTGGTATCCCATTTGAAACGGGGCGGAGACAAATAGACACCTAGCCTGATTGAGTTAATCCAGTAATGTTATACATGCTTTTCATTCTAGAGTTTTTGTAGACATCTCCCTAATCTTTTTGTATATTCTTCAAAACTTCTCTACCTTCTACTGCTACTTGTGCCTGTAACGGATCAGGTCGTATCAATCTTTGCCCTACTTTTTTACATGCGAAGCATTTCTTGGTAAACATTTGCCACTTTGACAGTATCTATCTATCTATCTATCTATCTATCTATCTATCTATCTATCTATCTATCTATCTATCTATCTATCTATCTATCTATCTATCTATCTATCTATCTATCTATCTATCTATCTATCTATCTATCTATCTATCTATCTATCTATCTATCTATCTATCTAGTCGCCTACGTCTTGGGGCTCTCATGGTCGTATCGTTAACTTGCTATTTACCAAAATTGGTATACTATGACAAGAGTGTATGACGAACATAAATGATTGGTCATGACATGAATATCGTGTCATGTGTGTCATGTAGGCCATGAAACAACTGCCTGCGTCTTGATGCTCTCATGGTCGTTTCGTTAACTTGGTAGGTACCAAAATTGGCATAGTATGACAACAGTGTATGACGAACAAAAATGTTAGGTCATGACATGAACTTCATGACATGCGTGCCATTTAGGTCATGAAACAGCCGCCTAAAATGACAATGACCCAGCGAAAAGCATATTAACACTCAAGAACCACTGAAATAGGTTCGCACGTGGGTACTAAGGGAAGGAAACACTAAATGATGATGGTACAAGTAATAGTCATGAGCATGACTCTGCAAAAATGACAATGACTCAGCGAAAAAGATTCACACTCAAAAACCACCGAAATGGGTTCTGACGTCGGTAGTAAGTGAAGGAAACACTAACGGATGATGGTAGAAGTGATAGCATGAGTCAGCAAAAATAACAATGACTCAGAAAAAAAGAATAACACTCAAAAACCATCGAAATTAGTTCTGACGTGCTTTCTAAGTGTAGGAAACACTAAAGGAGGAAGGTAGAAGTCAGTCTCAGTAAAAATGTCAATGACTCAGCAAAAAAAAAAAAGATTAACACTTAAAAACCACTGAAATGGGTTCCCACGTGGGTACTAAGTGAGGGAAACACTAAAGGATGTTGATCAAACCCATAGTTATGACCATGACTCAGAAAAACCGACAATGCCACAGCAAAAAGATTTTAACTCCAGAACCACTGCAGTGGCTTCGGGCGTGGGTACTAAGTGAAGGAAACACTAAAGGATGGTGGTAGAAGTCATAGTCATGACCATGACACAGCTGAAATGACAATGACTCAGCGAAAAAAAGGTTAACGCTCAAAAACCAATGTAATGGGTTCGGATGTGGTACTAAGTGCAGGAAAAGGCTAAAGATTGATGGTCGAAGTCATAGTCATGAGCACGACTAAGGCCCTTAAGGTCTCTTAGGCCTAGATAAAGGGACTCCTCAGGACTCACGACATGAATGTCATAACATGCGTGTCACGTAAGCCATGAAACAGGCGCCTAAGTCTTGGTGCTCTCATGGTCGTTTCGTTAATTTGGTAGGCTCCCCGCACACTGCTTAGCATAACATCGATTCCCACCGGGCGTGGGATCTGGCGGATTTTTTCCCACCAATACTCTAAACGTCTCTTGCTTATCTCGACTGCTGACCGGCTGACACAGTGCGTGACACAGTGCCACCGCCGGTTCCGTCCACTTTAAATTCAAGCGCTTCTGGAAGGTGTACCTCACCTACGGGTCTCACTGCGTGAATTATTTCGCATTCCATCAGCGTGTACCGAGTGGTCTCCGGAATTCTGCTGCAGTAGACACATGCCTCATCTTGTAGCGCGTATTTGCTCCGGTGTGCTTTTGTCCTTAGGCAACCAGCTCGAGCCTCAAATAGTGTAAAAGCGTGACACAGTGCCACCGCCGACCACAGCGTGCGAGTATAAAACTGCAGACGCCACAAAGCTCTCGTGCGACAGTGCCTCTCGAAGAGCTATAGCTAGCGCTAGGCGAAAAAGTACGCTATATAGAGCTAGTGCCCCCTCAGCGGAGAAGGTCCGACAACGAAAATTAAATTGCCAAAGCAGTCAAAGAAATTTATTGGCTTTGAAGAGGGACCTTCAAGCACAGCGAAGTGGCCAATTCATGTAACATCATGAAACAACTGCCTAAACGAACAAGCGTCTACAAAATCCTGCGTAGATTTGCAATTTCGATCCTTTGAGCTAAACTTAACTTCAAGCTGATTTTAGCGTAGAATGCCGTCTAAATGTAATTTACGCAATGCTTTATGCCGACTGTGTCGCACAGCGAATGGCTGTAAACTTATTGTCCTATGGTATTGTGGGTGGTACCAGGAAGCGGGTTGTTTTACACAAGCTGCGTCGTAGCTTTAGCTACCAATGTCAACGTTTTTCTTCTGAATGTTTGTGTGACACTCGTATCAGTAGTGTTAATTAGTGATTTGTCGACTCTATGTTTCCATGACTTCACGTCACCAGCGCGCCTCGACAGAGAAGAGCAGGCGAAAGGGAATACATGCCGGGCGGGCGCTAGCACGCCAGGTGTTGCGCGTTCCTTGACCGCGCAAGCTCCCGCCTGGGTTCTAAGTGCGCCTCGGTAAGGCCAAATCAAAACGCACCAAGCGTATCAACGCGCTCGCTTGCCCGCGAGGAGTTCATAACCGGAAGGGGCGCTCAGAGGCGTTCAAGTGGACTTCTAATTGCTTTATCATTCACAACTCATACGAAGTGCTTAGGTTTTCTCGGATTTTTTTTGTGTCATAATAACAGTTAGGCAGATAAAGCATTCAAAGTGGTTAATTTGGTGCTATACCAGGGGAGGTATTCTGTAAGAGCCCACCTAG
Source organism: Dermacentor silvarum (assembly GCF_013339745.2). NCBI lineage: Eukaryota > Metazoa > Arthropoda > Arachnida > Ixodida > Ixodidae > Dermacentor > Dermacentor silvarum. The sequence continues at coordinate 182,012,540 of NC_051156.1, forward strand.
TGGACATGTCCATTTCGTCTGCTGTTGAAGTTCTGATTGGCTGGGCTGGGCTGCGCGTCCGCAGCAGCCAGGTGCCCCAGCCAATCAGTGCTTCAGCAGCAGACGAAATGGACATGTCCACTAGGTGGGCTCTTACAGAATACCTCCCCTGGTCTTTATTTATATGCGGAACACTTTCTTTTTAAAGAAACTGTCATACCTGGGCCCTTACGACTTTTGCAGACAGGCTGCGTGGCTAGCTAGAGGAACACTAGCAGTGAAACAATTTTTACCAAAAACAATTTCGCTATAGTTAGGTAAAATGTACGCGATTACTCACTTCAGTGCTGAATATATAATTGCGAAATTGAAGCCGACAAGCGGTGAGGTCGTTTCTGCTTAGCAGGAATCCTGATACTAGCTCGAATTTGGTATATTTGAACTTACAGTCTACACTATAGTCGCCGGGAGGAGAGGAGCCGACCAATTGGAGCGCGCGCCGGGGAGGAGTGGGCGAGGCACCAGGTTATAATAGCAGGTGTCTGCGCGAGCGGCGTCCACTGACCATCTACCACAGCGATCACAAGGCTGTTCTTGTAAAGAGCAAACAAAATTAGCGTAGCTTGCACTGGAGGCACAATGCTAAAGAGACAGCTAGGTAGCCTCCATGCAAGCGCTGTAGAGACAGCGGAGCTTATGGGCACCTAGCTAGTCCTGGCTTTCGGGCTAGGCTAAGCACTACCAAGTCCTCCTCCGCATTTCCCGTAATTTATTGATTATTGATCGATGATCTATTAGCTATTGATTGGCTATCGATTGGCTATCGCAAGGTATTGGTCACGCTAGACATAGCCAGGCTCAGCTTCGCTACTTCACAGGGGTATGTGCCATTGCGCTTGGACCCTTTCTACACTACCGCCAGGACCAGCCCACATTTTTTCCCGACGCGTTACGACCTTACGTCCGGCTTAACCCCATGACCACTTCGGACTAGTACAGCTCGTCTTTTGCCGAACTTTCCCGAAACCGTTTTGGACGAATGTAACTCGTCCGCTCGAGATATCTCCGTTTGAGCGTTTTGAACGAGACACGCTCGTTCGCGGGCTAGTTGGTGTGTCGCTTCGCCAATGGCAGCACTGGGCAGGCAATTTTTCAACCGCCATTTCACATTTCTTTGGGGGGGGGGGGGGGGGAACTCGTGTTTAAAAAACTGGCGTTGAGATGAGGCGACGTATATGTTTCTGGTCCGTCGTCGCGGAAAAGAAGCATTTCGCCGTCGTCCTGCTCTTTGGACGATAATGATTCAGAAACCGAACTTTAGTTCATTTCTGGAAGCGAAACAATAGCGATGAGCTTGAAATTGGCAGTTCATCAGATGAGGAAGACAGCTCAGAAGGCACTATTGCGAGTGCGCATCATTGGCGGCGCATCGGTGCGGAGGACATCCCCAAGAAGGCTTTTCGGTTTCCGTTTTCGGCCGTCCCTGGTAAGGCAGGGACGGCCGATATAATGTTCGATATAACATTGCCTGATGACTTGATAAAACTTAGCGCTCTTGCTCTGTTTTTCTTTATTGTTGATTACCAGCAGGTAGCTGGCCTCCTTTATCATTAGCAATAATAAAATTAAAATGCTAATTTGACTTAGTATGTGCTTTAATTTTTTTTCAGCATCGAAAACTTGCTTTTCGGTAAAAATGTTCAATATCATTTTTTTTAAATAAGCAGTTTGGGCACGGAAACTGTCAAAATAATAAAACGGTTAAGGGGAAACAGCTCCGCTGTTAAAGCACCCGACGTGACACCTGCGAAAATCGAAGCAATGGGAGGGATTAAACAGTGAATAAAAGCGTTTTCCACGCTACCTTGATGTTCATGTCGCACTAATGAAATGCAGTCAGTTCCACGAAGGGACATCCATCGAAACAACGGAGATATATATGGCCGTTCCTTCGGTCTAAAACGAAGACTACTACAGCGAAAAAAAAAGAAACATATGTGACAATTACAGAAACAGGACGACCACAGCTCCGCTGTTTCGACAGATTTCACTTCGTGGAACTGACTGCATTTTTTTTTCACTTCGTGGGCCATATAATGATTTCGTATTTATAAAGAATAACCCCCTCAGTAGTTGTAGTGGCGGTTTTCCACAGCTTCGCTGCACATCAAGTTCCGCAGGGCCGGAATGCTGAGTCATTTTAGGGGCGAAGCTTCTTTAGAGTCTATCGTTGTCCGTCCGGCATCGTCCGTGCTCACATCGACTGCCACGCCATCTGTCTGTCATGAATGAAACGTTGCATTCAACAGCTCAACGTCTATACACGAGATGGCGCTGCTAAACCAGGACGGGAGTATTGCGGACTAAGATGTACCGAGTCAAGTACCAAGGTATAGACACGTTGTGCTGTGCGTGTGGAGAAGAAGAGGAAACGGCTGAACACCTCATACTTTTCTGTAAGGGGCTTAACCCTACAGTGCAAGGCAACGGGGCTGATTTTTTCAAAGCATTGGGGTTTAGGGACAGTGAAGGCAAAATAGACTTTAAGCGGGTAGAAATAACCAAACAGAGGTTATCTGATTGGTGGATAAAATTAAGGCAGGGGTGAAATTTCACCCACCACAAAGTACAAATTATGTTAATAGCCATGGCTAGGTGGCGTATGCCACCGCCCGATTTAAAGGGTTCAGCCTCATCCATCCATCCATCCATCCATCCATCCATCGTTAAAGCCCCTATATAAAAAAAGTAGCAGTCACGCTTTGAAGAATGCCGCCGCCTCCTCGCACACCCTGTCCGAGGCCGACGCCGCGTCGGTATTGGCCTAATGGCATCACGTGGACCGTCGAGCCCCCGGGCGCTGGCTGCGTTTGTTTACGATCACGCTCCATCGCCATTTTCGCCCGAGAAGCGTCTACCGACTGGCGAGAAGCACAACGATAGCGGCGAACAGTCGGCGATCGTCGAATCTGATCAGCGGCGAAAGATAAACAAGTGCACGTGTTTCGAGCGGTGTAGGCGGCGCAACGGTCGAAAAAGGAGCGCGAAAGAGAGGAGAAACGAAGAGGAGGGAAGGCGGAGGAGGAGAGTGTCGCTACTTTTTATATATAGGGACTTTATGGCGCGTTCCAGACCACACAATCTCTTTCTGCCATGGACGAACGCAAGGCGCGGCATGCTGCGGCTCAGCGTCTACGCAGACAGCACAGCAAGCTACTCCGGCGGCGAGGGCGCGGGGGGAAGCATCGGCAAAGTGGCAAAAACGCCAAGCGGACCCGGATTTGAGGGCGCGGGAAGCGGCGGCTCGCCGGCAACACCGACAGCAAGCTACCCCGGAGGCGAGAGCGAGGGAAGCGGCGGCAAAGTGGCAACGCCGACAACAAGCTGCTCTCTTACGGTGCATCTCTTACGACTACAAGCAACCCATGACCACGAGGGGAACGTGCATAGACCTCGTCTTTGCAAACTTTAGGATGTATCCGCCAGAAAAACCGCTGACTCTGCATTTCACCGACCATAAAGCAGTAAAATCGAAACGCAACCCGGAACTCAACGCGATATACGCGTTATGAGCAATAAAAAATTTGTCGCAGTTTCACCCGAAAGGCGAAGCATCAATTGCGATAGCAAATTAATAGAGAGCTATACAGAATAAGGATAGTAGTTTTGTCAACTGTATAAACTTGGACATGCAGGAGCACCAGCAACGCGCAGAACTGTTGTCGACGCCATTGGCGTTTTGCCCGCGTTCGCACCGAACGCGCGCGGCGTTGGTGACTGTTGCCGGTGCCTCTGAGGGCGGCGGCTCGGAGGTTTTCGACGAGATCAGAACGGGAAACTCGTAGAGCAGCGTCGGAAGTCTTTACCACCTTCTCGCCTCGCAACGTTTTTATATAAATACGCATTTGGTGCCGCAGCTAAACGTCGCCTCCCCTCCCTCCCTCCCTCCCGTCCCCCCATGGCCTTTCGCGCGACAGAAGTCGCGTTTGCTCTCCATATATGGTGATTTTAAAGGATTCCTAGAAAGAGACGCTTAATTCTGCAGCCCTTCAGGGAGCACGGCGCAGAACGCGCGTTTGCTCTGCGACATGCGTTTGCTCCCCGTGAAAGCACGCGTCCCTCGCGTCCTTACACTCGCACATACAGCGTCCGGAGCGCGGCGGCGATTTCATCGCCGTTGACGTCATACGGAACCTTACGGCGACGGCGACGACGACGCCGAAGGCAGAAATCCGCTTTGGAGTGTCCATATAATTGCTATCGCAATAAAACACAGTGTATATACTGTACACCGCGTTGTCACGCGTTTACAAGCGCGAGTGGGGCAATGTCAACGGTGATTTTACGGTATAATGATCCCCAGTAGGGAGCCTACATGCAACTAAAACGGCGCTTGCATGTAGGCTCTCTAATCCTCAGTGCTTCGCCCCACTCATCATGATTCACTTCGTGGATATGCGGCGATTTATTAAAATAAAATTTCTACTAGCGACTGACGGTACCTCTTTCTCTAATGCCTGCTGCTGCGGCATCGCGATAAAAGGCATGCATGCGGTGCTCAACTGCATTTCATTGTATGTTAACTTTTTGGAAAATAATAAGACTCAACGAAGTTTGGAAAACAAATTACATAGGTATAACCAGAAAAACCATGGAAGTTACACAAAATAGTATCTCCATAGCGCTGCTATCGGGACTGGCTCCATTTGCAACACTGCTGCATATGTACACGTGGAGCTAATCCTTTATTGGTCCCCCACAGGCACGCCTAAGTCGATTTGTCCGTCTTCAAAAGAGCGATTCTACTCGCATATTAGGTCTTGATTACACCTATGATGGCATATCAGACTCTGCGTAGCTTTCAATTTCAAGGATATGATTTACCCCTATTATAAAGAAGGTACTTAGCGCAGTCTATTTTGCGGCAGTGTGTGGTACGTTTGTCACGTTGTACAACCACCATTACGGGTTGCAGTCCCTTCTTGGTTCCTTCTTCTGGTCGGGCAGCACAGAACTGGTCTGTCGCGCGGCGCTTGGGCAAACACGCTCTCGTGGTGGGTTCGCGTTCCCATCCGTGTCTGTCCGCTGCCGGCTGCTTGCTCTGCGATTTCTGCTCTGCCCTTTACAGCGTGATCAGTGTCCCGCGCTTGAACTTGCCTATTTCCTTGGCACAAAAATCCGTTACCTCTTATGGGGCGTGCACTTGAATCGCGAGCCACAAGTGTTAAACGCACCTTCATTTTACTCAACGACCGTGGCATTTTATCGCCACTTACAACAGGTATGTCCTGATGAAGATGTGCTCGAAAACCGTGTTGTGGATACAATGTCAGCCTTACTGCTTCCTCTGGTACCTTCATCGCACCGCGCACGTTCCAATAACGTGTCGTGGGGTGTGATAACGGTGTCCTTTCTGCCTGGCCATCTACGCGACTTCTTGTGGCGTCTAGGGTGGCAAGTGCTCCCAACGCTTGACAGTAGAGCGGTGGGGCATGGTCGCATCTTCGATGTGTGTCTGATTGCCCCCTTCAAGAATCCAACAAGCATTTGCTACTGCAATGCGTCGTTGCTAGGGTATTCTCGAGGGTCGTGCATTCTGGCTTCCGTGGCCTTGGAATTTACCGCTTTGTGACGTCTCGTCGCTGCTCACGCGGCCGCTTCGCGCGACATTTAATTGCTGCGGGGGCCTTTTGTCTTTGGCGTAACCGGTGCTAGGCAGTAGTCGCGGGACATCGCCGCCGGGCTCTGTTCCCGTTTCTGGAGAGGCTGTACTCTGAGCTACTATCGTTACTGTCACAGGAGTTGTTCTTCCTTGGGGAAGAGTTCCTTCGGCAGTGTACATGCCGTTTCCGGTCAGTTGCTGATAGACGCGTGGGTTAATTTTTGACCAGCCTGAAACTTGCAGCCAGGCCATCAATAGTATTATGAATGTACATAGTACGTAAGTGCCCGGGATTTCTGTGTGTGCGTGCTCTCGTATACATAATTTTTGTATATACACATCTCATAGCATCCCTACAAAATGATGTAAAGTGCCTCTGTCACATCATCATTGTACATAACCACTGTGTACATTGTATATACTCAACATCATTTTATATATTGTTACAAATACTTTATGTGTAACTGCGCATTTCGTTTTCCTTTTCTGTTACAGCAATGGTATAAACATCCTTTGTGAATATCACTAGAATAACCACTCAAAAATCAGTAGTAAGTCTCGAGAAATAGCAGTTTCGCCCGAAAAGGCGAAGAATCGATTGCGACAGCAAATTAGTAGACAGCTATAGAAGTAAAAATAGTAGTTTTTATCGACTGTATAAATTTGGAACCATTTGTTAACTAAATTAACAAGCATGGTGTCACGTGCGCACACGCAAACATGAACACATCTCACTCGATGACCACACACACTCGCTGTCGAAACGCTGGAGTGAGAAAGCGCCTCTGGTGGCGGCCGCGCCATACGCAGCCGCCATCGGAGTAGAACGCCCACCCTCTGCCTTCCCTCCCCCGGTGCCCTGCACGCGACGGAAGGCGGCGTGCGGCGATGGCGTTATTGCCCTTGGCCTTTATACGGAACATCACGGCGACGACGTAAATGCGCCTGGAGTGTCCATATAATTGCTATCGCAGTAAAAATGCCTAGCTGTGACAATCTGCTATCTCGCGTTTAATAACGGCGGACTGCAGAGCGAAAACAAAAGCGTGGAAATAGCCATAAGAACTCGTGGGCACGCGTTGATCATTTGTACCTCAGCTCTTCTCGTGTCGTGAAGCTATTACGAATTGACTCAACTTACTCAAATTTCCACTGGCGCGTCGTTGCTTATCTGTTTTTATTGTCTACGTATTCTTTCACAATCGCCCGCTCACAGCGAGATGGTAGAAAGGACTAACAGACACTCAGCAATTAGCAAATTTGATGCAGTATCCCCGGTTCCGAAATGCACGTGCAGTCGAGCGGCCCTACAACGAACGTCTGTACAGCGCAATGACCTCTATAATGAATTAATAATTCTGTTCCGGTTATATTGTGAACTGTGAGGTGCGTGACATTTACAACAAAGTGACCTCTATAACGAGTTATTATGGAGGCCCCAAGCACTTCGTTATAGTGGTGTTTAGCTGTAGAAACTTTTTATGTATTTTCTTCCTGAACAGCGAATGCTGTGCGACTTTTGCTTGTTTAGAGGAATTATCCTCTCAGCTGGCCACTTTTTGCAATGATTTCGGCTTGAGAAAACACTTTTGACGGCATTGCACGCGAAAGTCCCTGAAGTTATCTGCGTATTCCAGTTCGCTAACACCGTTCTTCATTTGCAGTGCTAGAGAGATTCTGTAGAGCGGTTATGGCTTTTTATTAGTTTCGATTCTTCCTTCAGGCGACAAAACACACATATGCAGATTACCGTCAACAACTGTCTGACAGGATAGAGATACAAAATAAGAACGAGTTACCAGCTATCCTAGCTTGCGTATGTAGTTTTTAGGTCGAAATAGTGGCAATTAGAATGGATAATTACAAAACACGGTGCTAGGTGCATGGCTCATTCATTGCGAAGTATGCCAGCAGCTCTCAGCATCCTTGAGATATTCCTAGATGTCGCCATAAAGACGCTAAATCTTAATGTTGGTTCCGAAACTATAGATCTCGAAATAAATTCCTAGGGTTCGCATCACTGTCAGCCAATGTCATCGCAGAAACACGGTGCTCCACCGATTTGCTGACCATACGTCAGAGCCTCTCCGACCAACCAGTGAGATTCGAAGGCATCGGTGTCTTTCTCTCTCTCCGGTTGACCTACTTTCTGTCCGCTGGCTCCGCCTCCGTGGAAGCCCTCATTTCCTCACTACGACGCTCCTCAGTCTATCAGAGGAGAAAGTCCAGCCGCCGACCACGAGAACTGAGAAATGAGGCAAAGAAAGCTATTCGATTTTAAAGATATGTGAAGGAACCATCGACGAGAACAATCAATGTAAACGAATAGCCAACACAAACGAACGAACAAACGAGGAACGAAAGCGAGAGCGAGAGGGCGACAGAACGTAAGTTTTTCTTGTTGATTTCGACCCCGATTACCAATCATCTATAAAAACGACCGAATGAGTCAAAGAAAGCTATTCGCTAAAAAAAGTTGCAGTTTCGCCCGAAAGGCGAAGCATCAATTGCGATAGCAAATTTACTAGTAGAGAGCTATACGGAGTAAGGATAGCAGTTTTATCGACTGCATAAACTTGGATCAATTCGCTTACTAACTGAATTCAAAAGCATGGTGTCAGCGCGCACAAGCAAACATGAATGGATCACACTCGATGACTGCAGACAACCGCTGTCAAAATGTTGGCGTGAGCAAGCGCGGTAGCAGCGAGCGAAGGTTCGTGCGGTCTATCGCTTCAACGGAAGCTGTGCGGCGAAAGCACAGCGCATACAAATGCAGGAGCCGTGTAGAAGATCGCTTTCAAGATACGGTGCGCTCGACCGCCCGCCGCCGCGCAAAGTACAAGTACGCAGTTGCTCGCAGAGGAGAAGCCTTATCCCCCTCCCTCCCGCGCTGCCTTCCCGCTTTCCTCATTTCGCCTGCGAAATTCCAGTTCCCCTTGCGCCCGGTCGCAAGATACGCATTTGGTGCCACAGATAAACGTTGCCTGCTCTCCCATCCCCCCACGGCCTTTCGCACGACGGAAGACGTCGCGTTTGCTCTTCGCCGTGCGTTCGCTCTCCGTGAAAGCGCGCGAGAGAAGCGCGCTTTCACTCGCACATACAGCATGCGGCACGCAGCGACGATTTTATCGCCGTTGGACTTTGACGACGGCGACGGCGACGGCAGAAATGCGCTTGGAGTGTCCAAATAATTGCTATCGCAATAAAAACAAGAAAAAAGAACGATTAGAAAGAAACACTTCAAAAAATGAAGGGGAGTGGGCTACTTTCTCACTACTTCGAACTTCGGGTGAAACTGCCAACTTTTGTTATTGCGGTTGCATTCGGCGTTTCTAACGGACGCACCGCATTCTCTGTCGCAGGTCGAGGAGCGACGCGAGAAGAAGCGGGGCTCCGTGGGCGCGGTAGGCGCGGTGGGCGGCGGCGGTGCCGGCATGGTGACCTCGTCGCAGGGTCTGGTCGCGGGCGGCGCCGCGGTTCCCGCCTCGGCGGGCCTCATCGGCGGCGCCGGCCTGGTGGGCGCCATGCCGCTGCTCGACGTCAGCGACCAGGAGCTGTCGTCCATCGAGAGAGACATGCGCAAGATGTACCACGACCGGTACCCCAGGTGAGGAAGCGGCCACGCCGATACCACCGACGGGGCACCAGCCAGTTGGTGCCCCCTTTTATGGGCGATTCGAACAAAGTAATGTAAACGAGCCACTTAGCCTTCCGAGACCACGTGTGTTGAAATCTTAAATCACCTAAAGTCCGAGATAGAGTGCCCGCTAAGTTAGCGATACACGCATCCAACAACGTGAAATCGTTAAAAATTATCCCCAGTGTTCTAACTTAGCCTATATCAGTACCATTGCTGAGTTTTAACTTTTGTTCTGAACGCTCCGCAGTGAAGAGACCACGTTGACATTATTTCCGGAGCGGTCCCTCATCATCATCCTCGTCATCATCTTCATCTTCGTCGTCATCATCGTCGTCTTGGCAGTCACGGGAAGCGGATCCAGTGAGTAGACCATTTATTTACCGTTTAGATAACGCTTACGACGGTGGACGCTCTCCATGATGGCACCTACTGCTAATGTCATCCGGGAATCCGGTATTAACATTTCTTGTAGTCTTCCTTGAACTTAAATAAGCTTGAACTTAAAGGTTGTTGCAGCTTTCGTTCTGTTGACTGCGCTATATTGTTACACAAAGGAAAAAAAAACATAAAATAAACTGACTCACATGTCAGTCCTATTGGTCATTTGTGTAACAGTATAGCGCAGTAAACAGAACGGTGTCATACCAACTAGGCCCAGTAGAAGTCTTACTGCAGTCTTCCTTGAACTGCCTTCTTTGAACTTAAAATTGCTCCAGCAGGTGGCGTTGGAATGTAGCTTATTTATTCCCAGGCTCCGCAGTTCCGGCGCGGAGTTAAAAAAAATGAAACTCCAACCTTTATTATCTCTTCTGATAATCAACCCGTTACAACGATATTAACGAAAGTGGAGTTTTTAATTCATTCTTCGGAGTTCTTAACTGTTTTAGTCTTTCTTTGAATGTCCTTTTATAGGGACATTAAAGTAAAGTAATAGGTCGTGTAGTATAAGATATGTAGGCTTCTGTACTAACGAATTCTTCGTTCGTAGCGAGAACAGAGCTTCTGGAAGCGATTGCATGACGAAAAATCACCTCTTTCGACTAGGGTATCTCTCACGTGACGTCAGTACTGGCTGCTCCACAGAAAGCAGGAGAAAGGGAAGGTCACGTGGTGATTACGTCATTTCGTTCGCTCTGACGCGAGTTATTGAAATTTTAACTTCTTAATTCTTCTCCAGCTTCTTAATTCTTAAATTCAATGCTAATCTTTCCTTTCTTTTTCTTTTTTTACGGCACAATGTCATACTTATATTGGCACTCAGAAAATGATGAGAGGCGAATATTGTATCGATCTCAGTCGGCTCAATATATTTTACTTCACTGTCCGAGATGTATGAATTGGTGGCTCATTCCTGTCCTCTTTTTGCCTTGCAGAACCAATGGGAGGAGTGACCACGGCGGCAGGCGCATTCGGCTCGCCTGGGCATCCAGGCACAGTACCATTTCTAAATTTTTCCGAAGCCTTTGAACTACCGCAACCCACCCCCGAAAAGATTCAATAAAACTCGGCTTTGATAAAATGGAAACGAGGTAGTACAAGGTGCAATTGATGACACAGCGACGACCCGTCGACGCCAACGCGCTAGCTAGCGTATCGGGAGCTGGTTTAGCTTCTCATAACCAGAAAGCTTTTTCTTTCTTTTTTTTTCTTTGTTGCCCGGAGAAAGATTATGAGTTATACTTTAGTGTATGCAGTACCAGCTGAGAAACGCCTTAAAATGACTTTCACGTCGTTCGCTGCGTCAGGATGAAATAGCTTTTGTTGGGCTAGAAGTGCGAAGATAAAACGACAAACTGGCAGGATGAATTTGTGGGACAGTTATCAAAAAGCGACCAGCACTGAAAGTGTCATGTTCTATCTTTCTTCTTTTTTTTTCGCAGTATGTGTATTGGTCTCCAAAACGCAATTCCAATAGTACTGACAGCTTGTGAAACATTTGACGTAAGAGAAGTGAACATTACAATTTCAGAAGTGTAAACTGGCGCCCTGTTTCCTGTGAAGTGTTCAGTAACGTTGTAAAAACCGCGTGCTTCTTACGAAAGATCAACGATGAAGCGCTGAAGCGTTGAAGCCCTGCTGTCAGGTAGCCGGAAGTGACGTCAATATGCAACTACTACTTTGTCAAGCGTTGCGTACCGATTCGTGTGCAGAATTGATCTGTAACAGAACCGCAACAAGGAAAAAAACAGCTCTATTGCGCGGCAGAGACACTTGCGCGGTGAGCTTGTCACCGAGTAGTTGGCAGACAGGCGTTGTGCCGATTTCGGTGGAAGCTGCCAGCCTGCTCTCTCGCTACTTTCCTTTTATTATGCATTGTATATGTGTTTTCATATCGAATAATAGTAACAATAATGACGGGAAGAGAGGAGTGCAAGATTTAGGCGATTCGCCGGTGCACACGACTCGGTAATTTCATTTAAAGCGGTAGCCTGGCAAAAAAAAAAAAAAAAAGCATTACCGAGTTTTCTTATCTTTTATTTTCACTGTTTTTGTAGTCCGCCTAGTGAATTTCCGCAGCACATTCCGTGTTAACTTTTCACTTAAGCACTCCAATTTATTCCCACAAACCTGACGTCACGGAATCATCAGGCATATAAGTAGAATCAGATTGTATCTACAGTAGGTAACGTACTTTTTTTTTCAGGTACGGTTGTGAAAAGGCATTATTGCACCTAATCTCTATGTGATTAACATTGGCATCACATCCATGTTGTACACTCGGTAACATGATGCCCATTCGATTTTAAGAAGCGATATTGGAAAAAGAAATCGGAGTAGCTTGCACTAGTAGCACAAGGCTAAAGACACAGCGGAGCTGATCGGTTCCTAGCTGGTCGTGGCTATACGAAGTGATGCTAACTTATACGAAGTAATGCCAAGTGATGCTAAGTTATACGAAGTGTATAAGCATTTCCTCGTGGTCCGTGGCACGAGGGAACGCCTCGCGAAGCACTTGCAGTCCGAGCACACGTAAGGGAAGTGGGGCGAAAGCTATGCACAGTGTGCGGGCGGCGCGCAGCAGACGACATGCCGGGATGTCGTTACGACGCATGCGCAGTAGCGCGCAGCTCGTTGGAGCTCGGTAAGCCGCCGCCAGAAGCGCCTGCTGCAGTCACGGACACCGGGAGCGTTCGGCGCTAACGCGGGGAAACGGAGAAGCGCGGATAGCGTCGGCAGCACCTCTGTGCTTGCCTTGTGGTTCTGCTACAATTTGTTTCTCTATCTCTCTCGCTCTCATTTTCTTTTTCTCTCCCGAGCATAGCGCGCGACGCGCGCACTCTCTCTCTCTCTCGCTCTTATTTTCTCTTTCTCTCTCCAGAGCATAGCGCGCGACGCTCCGCGAGGTGGTTGCTAGGCAACGCAGTGGCAGGCGGCACACATTGCGGCCGGCTTAAACAGCTCCGCTGTTAATAAGATAAAGAAATCAAGTCCACGCCCTGTGAGAGTCCTCACATGGTTCAATTCGAACATGCGGACGTTGATAGACCACTTAATACAGAGCGGGGAAATACAGTGGCTTTTGCAAGGAACCGTTGAAATGGCGGAGACGCTCGCTACGACGTTTGTAAAGTGAGCGGTCAACAGTACACGTAGAATTGTCCAACAAAAGTTCTGACAGGGAACTCTGGTGCTTGCGTAAGCTCTAAGCAGGGCGGTTCAACCAGTATTGGGAATGATGGTTAGTACACGGACCTGCCTAAACTTCCATCCTTCTGGCTTAAACCGACTTTGTGACATTGCAAGCTGATCATCTTCAGAATAATATGGCGTTATCAATCGAAAAATTCGCAGTGATTATGCGCGTCCACAATGTCTTACTGCCCTCAGCGTTCAGTAGAAATATAATGGCTTCGAATTTTGATTAGGCCCATAAAAGGTAGATGAAACGTAGTAAATTATTTATTTGCAACGTGACAAATTCGTTTTGAAGCCAGAAGGACGCGATATTAGGCAAGTCCATGTGCTATAACCTTCATTCCTATGCTACCCGTACCACCATCTTTGGGCTCCCATAAAGACTTGCGACATAGTTCGCTCTAGTAATTTTTGTAAGAAACTAGATGCCTTCCGCTCACAGGTCAGACGCAATATTCCGACGACAATCTTCGTGAGCCAGAAATGAAGGTAGCCTCGATCGCACGCATTACTGTAGTCGTTCGCTGACTAACCATTCCTGGGGTTCTTAGATTTAGGTGCACGTTAAAGAACCCCAGGTGGTCTAAATCGTGCCTAATAATCAGGACTGGTTTTGGCACGTAAAACCTCATAATTTAATTTTTTAACCATTCCATTAAAAAATATCGGACAGTCCGCCTGCCTCGTGTCGACGCCATGGATGCACATGCGCGCGCAGTACAATTTTTTTTTTTTTTTTTAGTGTTGTGAAATGATTTTGAAGTTGGGTCGATTTATTGTTATAAGGTGCTCAGTGATAACAGTGCACAGACAATGTGCGCTTAATTCTTAAAATACTGTCTTCGCTGAGCTCTTGCTCAACTTTGATAGCTGCGACGCGCGCATTGGTGTGTTCGGCAAATTGCCCATACGGGCAGAGAATGCGCATGACGTTGTGTTTTGGTATAGCCAGTAGAAATGACTACCCCTAAGAATTCATTGCTCCAAACAGAAACATAACAGCAAGAAGAAAATGCACCCCTGTCATTTTTAATTAGTTTTCTAGTAATGCCCTCAGGGCCGAGGACATTATCAAGGGGAGGGGTGATACTTAGTTCAATATCTTACTGTACAATATTACGTATTACAATTCTGTAACAACGTTACATACAAAAATAAGTTCCCCATGATAGTCTAACCCGGATATGTAGAATCTGAAGGGGATCACAAAAAAGTTAGATGTATAGGTAATTCGATATATAAAATGCAAATTTTATACAAACATTTTCAAGGGGATTTTACTGCTGTTCATTATACATAATAATTCGTTATATGTGAGCTCGATATATCCGGGTTTGACTGTACAACGTTAGCTAGAGTAGAACGAGGCAACATATGATTGGTGATGGTAAATGTGGATCCGGAAAGGGTGGTTCCAGGCGATCGACGTGCTGTGAATAAGAGTCACTGCAATATTTGCTTAGACATTGCTAAGTCCAAGCTTTTCTATGCGGTCAGTTGTAGTCGCGACGTAGGAAACTGGAGTGATAAGGCTGTTGGGGAGAGATGGAATGTGGTAGTACATTTTGTGAAATAGGCAGAGGCGGAAATATTTTCGACTTCAAGTAACAGGGGGAAGCTGCATTAATGCTTTCATAGCGCTTATGCTTGCGTGGCGGTTGTAGTTTTGATGAATGAAACGAACAGAACTATTTTGGGCTAAGTTCCAAAATAATTCCAAGTTTGCCGCGTCACCTTATAGAAAACGGCGAAAAAAGGAACATGGAGTCTGTGTCAGTTTCCAAGACTTTACCGGTGAAACCCGAGAGTCGATACATCGAGCATGAAACCTGTGAGGGCATTTCTGGGAAGCTCGCGATATTGAAGTACACTCGTCGCATTCTCTCGACTAGATTGTGGCTTGCCCTGTGTTACGACCGCTTCTTCGAGGCTCGTAAATCCGCGTGTCGCAGTTTAATGAGCACTATTTCGTGGCATAGCATTCGGTGGCCTTATTGTACTGCTTGCGTTCAGCGACATCACGGCTTCGAAGTTCGCAACACTGGAGTGACGATTTTCATCAGCAGACGTGGCGTTTGGCGCATCAAGGGTTAGGCCGCAGCTGCATGTTTCGCCACTGAAAGCGGGCCATCTGAATTCTGAATGTATGCTCAAATCCAAAGCCAATATGTAGGGCCAATAGATAGGAAATGCGCTGTGAATGAAGAGGGCTGGGCTTAAATGAGGTGCTTCCCGATTAAGGCTGCCTGGCGTGTTTCCTTAGGTGTACCTGTCTTCGTTAAAGGCGGCTTTGTCATCCTTTGAGGGTAAATTTTATATGGTTATAGGAATGGCCCCTCGAGGTGTCCTTTTGTGGCGGCGGCGACAATATTCGGAGGAAGAAATTGGAATGAGGATGAGTGCTGGAGCATTGCATTTCTAGAAGGTGCATTCGCTTTGCGTGCGCTATCGCAACTTGCCAGCACTCATTCGCGCTCCGATTTCTTCTTTGAAGATTGTCAACACTGCCAGCAGGGCCGCCAAGTAGCGTCCATCAATTGAATGCGTAAAACCAATGACCCCGCTAGAATTACAAGGCATACCTTTTACGAAGATAGTCACCAAAACGTCGGGTCAGCCTGTCCAAGTTACTTCACCGTGGTTTCCTTCTTTTTGCACGGAATCGATTTTAATAGCGATCACCGCGTCGAAGGATTTAGGCCATTGTCACCTCGTGTCCTATACGTCTGTGTCCGGGCCGTCGCATTGCGTTCGGGACGGTAAATGTATACGAGTTTGCGCAAGTGTACGTCTCTTCCAGGAGGCGACAATGCTTCCAGGCGATGCATCACTATACGTTTACTGTGCCATATTTGTCAGAAACAAATAATAAACCCGCAATAATTGCAGCAACTGCACTCGATTGCAACTCTCCCGAGCATGTATAATGTAACTTTCAAGCAAATATAGGGACCGAAGGCCCGCTGGCTTGGAATATCGCTAAATACACGTCGGAGCAAACACCGTAGGATGCCTATGATATTTTTTCATTAGTCGATTTGGAGCGGCCGCCGAAATCCTGGAGCGAGTGCTCAGATTTCGCCAATCTGATAAATCTGCCAGCGGAGAGCAAAAATGCTCCGCGGTGGATCATATACCGGAAGTTTTTGCACACACGCAAGCTGACTTCTGCTCTGTACGTTTCCATGGCAACCAGATTCGCCGCACCACAACGGGTGGAAGTGACGTATGTCCTCCCGAATCCGCGTCTTGGTGGCGGAGCAAGTAAGAGCGATCCGGCGCGGAGCGAGTTGATCCGAAACGATCAGTGGAAACCGCGAAGACACTCCAGATCAACCAGTGAAGACAGGTTTAACTACGTTTATCTAAACACCATTAGCTTTGACTTTCGGACCAGCTCGAAGCGTTCGTCAACGATAGTTTTCTTTCGGAGGAACCTGCATGGGCGTCTTTTGCAAATAATTATGCAAAATATATTTATTCCATAAAAACAATTTCCCGCGTAGGCACTTATGGAACTTCGTTTGTTAAATCGGGCGACAAATTGACTTCGAGGTTTTCAACGTGTTAGTGTTTACGAATATGTGTTGGGGGAATGGAAAGCATTTCGTCAAAACAAAACGTTTGTCAAGTCAGCTTTTGTTAAAAGTTTAACTTCTTCTGCTTCCTCCTCGCAAATGTACGCATTAGCTCGTTTGCTTATTCTGCTGCTTCACTGGCGCGCATAGCTGAATGAAGAATCATATTGTAAAATAATAATAATAATAAACTTGCCGTAACCTGTGATCTTTATTCCATCTTGTGAGAAACTTCTGCATCCACAGCGCCCACTGTAACACTGTAAGAAGCCGTAACAACTTCTTGTGCGGTAACAACAACTAACTAGATTGCGGCTTATTTTGCGCATGACGTCATCCGGCGTTAGCAGGTCAGTTTCATCCAGACAGGCAACGCATACCATACCGCGGCATGTCTACGCTGTTAAACTTCTTGTGCGAAAAAAAAAATCAAGTATGACAATTTTGGTAACACAACTTTTCTGTTCTCAATTGTTTCTGTTCGCTTGTTTTTCTGTGATTTCACTAAAAATAGACTACGTATTATTTTCCCCGTAAGTTTACAATTGAAAATGGTTAGATAGTTTATTCCATTAAGGGAGTAACTTTTACTCCCCTCATGACTGCAGCTTTCATGTAGTACGGAGGAGTCAAATGTTGGGATGATTGTTGTAACAGATCGTACACGTACAGATAAGCACGATACGCGACACATCCAACTATCCACTGTACGAGTTTACATAGCCATGCTCTGACCACCATGACTCACGCTGATTGCAGGTCTGTCTTATTTAGAAAATAAGACCAATTGCCTCACGCATACGACATCTATACCTATACTTGTGCGGCTGGTGGAGCTGCACGCAAATGCTAAATGAGCACAGTAACGAGACGGACTAATCTCATTTCGCTTGATGACATATTATTTCCAGTAGCGCACCCAGGATCTCTGCCAGGGTGGGGTTGACAGTTTGCCAATACCATCTAAACAGCACTAATTTCGATTTCTTCACGGGGAATTGTCAAAAAAGTTCACTTTTTGTGAGTGTGCAGACGATTGCGCGTCGTACATCTTAGTTGCAGTACTCAAATGAGTAAGGAACGAAAAGGGGTTAAACAAAAGGGGGGGTTAAGTCGGCCTCAGGGGGGGGGGGGGGTTACAACCCCCGAATTCCCCCCCCCCCCCCCCCGTCGGTGCGCCACTGATTATTTCACTTTACTCGATCAATTCTGTTAAAATAGGATTCTGCCTTTGACCATAGACAGAATAAATACATTGGAACTGATAGTCTGTTTCTTTCCTAAAAGATATTTCTCTGTGAACAAAAAAATGAAATTTTAAGGGTGTTTTTTTTCCCACATTTTTACAGTGTAGTCTGACCAGTAACCACCCGGAATGCATGTACGTTGAAAATGCGTTTCTTGTGGTTGCCCCGGTAGGCAAGTACTCTAACCCCTTATAAAACGAATCCTAGACAGTTTCTTAATTGTCGACAGACTTCTTACAGACCACTTCGCTTTCTTAGATTATGTCCTTCTGGCTACACAAAGCCCCCATACAGTCCACCCAGAAAGAAAAGATCGTTAACGAGTCTTTACGCGTATTTACTGCGGTCTGTCGACTTCTATACGGTTTGTCTTAAGAGAGTTTTATTGACATGAAAATTCTCGGGACATAAGTTCACAGGGGTTGCCTATGGCAACATGGCTAATTTTATACAGAACGTGGACAAATTGTGCGATAGGGTGCTCTTAGCAGTTTACACTCAGGGGCGCGAGCACAAATAACCAGCCTGTACCTGTCGTCACCCGATCAGATTGAAACTGTAAAACCGGCAACTTGTGCACTACATTCAAACCCGGATATATCGAACCCGGATATAACAAATTATCGTCTATAACGAACCGCTGTAAAATTTCCTTGAAAATGTTTGCATAACAATTTGTTTTGATATATCGAATTATTGATATAGCGAACTATTTCGTGATACCCTTCGAGTTCGATATATCCGGGTTCGACTGTAGCAACCGCATGAAACACATTTTCTATACGCTTTTTTTTTCGGTTCGCGGAGCCGCTCGCTCGGCGTACGCTTACCACGGTGCGGCACGTACAATGACCGCACTGTATTTCGAGCTGAAAGGCATCGCATACGGTGGACGATTAACGTAAATAAAAAGCACGTATAGCGTGCGTTCCGTCCGTGATTAGGCAGCGTGTCTACGGCATCGGCGTGAGACGGACGCACCGACGATTTGACGTAGCCGTGCCGAAGGAGTCGGAAATCACGCCACTCGCGGTTACCGCTTTGGCGAGGGTCGCCGCAATCAACTATAGCGTAAAACGCGCCTCTCTTCTGTCCTAGACCGTGTCAGATGAGGCTTGTATGTACCGTAGATTACTGGTGTAGGTTAAAGTACAATTGGTGTAGGTGGTCCGGTTAGAATTCAGCGCGACTTGCATACGAAGTCTGTAAGCATCGTAACCTGTAACGCTTGTAACGTAACGCTTGTAGCATAACGCTTGTTACAATTTTTTCTTGTAAGCGAGATGGCCTTATCCTGTAGTGTTTCCTCTGTTTCTTGTCACCTATACTGGCCGCCAAGTACGACACCCTGGATGTCGTTAAACGCCATCTAGGAAGCGTTTTAATGAAGTAATTTTTTTTTCATATCAGTCCGTTATTGTAGAAAGCAGAAATTGAATTGCCGCGTTACCATACTGCCAGGAGGCGAGTGCGACTGCCGACAGAGACACTGTCCCCCTTTGCCTCGACTGGCGTCCTTACCTGCTTTTCCCATGCACACTAAAATGATTTACTCCCTTAAAAGTGATAAAGTGTGTAAATTTCTCTATAACTCACACCTTTACACCCTTTGCGTGTGTAAGGGCGTGACTTACACAGACACATTTACACCTTGTTTTCACTCTTACGGTTGTAAATTATTTTACAGTGTACCGGAGCCGAGGGCCCACGTCACGTTCACGAGATGAGCCCCGGCTGCCCCTCCCCTCGATTACCTTTCTTCTCTTTATTTCTTTTGCTGCGCGGCGCAATTCCACTGGCGGCAATTCGCGTTCCGCATTGGATGGTTTACGGAAGTCATGGGTCATGAAGCGTGACGTAGCAGGGATTGCGTTCTACGTGAAGCATTTGTGCGTGTGACGTTGACTCTCTTGCTGGGGGCGAGGCTACCTCGAGAAGGAGGGCGCACGGCGTTTTGCGTGAAATCTCAGCTGTTTTCGAGGTGGCGCTTATGCGCGTATGCGCAGTGGTGTAATGCTTTGCATACCTGACCGTCAGTGCGTGATGTATGCGCCGATTAATATGGCCAAACTTGGGGAAGGGTCATTTAAGAAAGATAAGATTGCCTACGTTATCGACGCCTCTCTATTGCTGCATAGCTCAGGGGTGATGCTCCTAAAATCACTCGGTCTGTTTGATGTGTGTTCTTAATCACCTTCTGCCTGCTCAAGCGTGCCAGAGAACGCATTTGAGTATGTATTTTGGCAACGAAGCACGTGGAATGCTTTTCCGATGTATTATTGACGTATACATTAGACGTTTATTAGACGTATAAGTGCCTTTCAATATACGCGCTGCTCCAGGAAGTTTGCCGCGTCTTGCCCGCTTCTGGAACATGCGGCAAACCTTCCTGAGCGGCTGCTTTCTGCAGCTGCCGGCAGGTGGCGGCAAAAGCTTATGTTCGTAGAGAGAGCACCGTCGCTGCAGCAGCTCGCATCTCCATAAGTAAAGGCAAATTTGCATTTTTCTTAAAACCAGGCAATTGGCTGTGGTTAGTGTCATAATAAACGAAGTCGACTCCAAAATGCGATCTTTCTGCAAAATTTGAGCAGGAACAGTGTAGTGGTGAGCGCAATACCTTTTTTCGAACAGGCGCAGCGAAATATGCAGGACCCTGTACGTACATACATACATACATACATACATACATACATACATACATACATACATACATACATACATACATACATACATACATACATACATACATACATACATACATACATACATACATACATACATACATACATACATACATACATACATACATACATACATACATACATACATACATACATACATACATACATACATACATACATACATACATACATACATACATACATACATACATACATACATACATACATACATACATACATACATACATACATACATACATAGAATATGCCTATCTTTCGTCTTCCCACAGGGCCATAGGGCTCTATCATTTAAGCACATAGGTAAACGCGAGATTAGGCACATATTTTCAAAAGTTCGTGCGATAAAGCAGTTCGTAGAGAGAGGCACCGGCCAACCATACCAGCGTAGGTGGCCGCCTAAAGATGGTTGTATGAAGATGGTTTGTACGCTTTCTGGCTAACCTCACTACTCGACTATAACTCAGTGCTACGTGCAATCAAAAAAAGAAAAAGAGAAAGAAAGTAGTCAGCGAAAACTAGTTTTGTGTTATTTGAATGTCGTTCATTCTTTAGCGTCACGGTATTTAAGCAAACGTGGTCGAAAAAATAGGTAGTTTTACTAACTGCACTAATTTTTCTTTTCTTTTTCACAGAGGGTTCAACAAGGATAACACCACCAGAAGGTATCAAAATCTTCATAAACTCACATTTTGTCGCTTTCAACGTCACGTATGCGATAAGAAGAGCCCACGTTAGAAGAGCCCACGATGAGCTTTGCACTACAAGAACTCATTATCATGGAAACAGTGCTAGGCAGTCTCAAAGATACATGTCTCTTAGATACTATCTTTGATACTATCTTAGATACCATTTGGTTATCTTGTCTCCGTATAATTATACGTCTGGCCAAGACGTGTATCAGTACCCGTATTTCCGATACGTGAAAAAAAAAAACTATCGTGTATCTTAAGATACAAGATACAGATATCGCAACTGGTCGGCAAGTAGAGCATATAGCTGGTCGGCAAGCAAAGCAGCGACTCCCATCAATTAGAAAAGAGACAAGCAGCAATAACGGCTGACGGCTTAGCGTATAAAGAGCTTTCATGTTAAGCAACTAAAGGCAGCCCCAATAAATTGTTTCGGAATGAAAATATTACACTTTGAGCAAGAAACACAAACATTTCGAAATACAAAGAAACACTTCATTCAAATGAAACAAGGTTGGTCGGAGTTAGGAAATTTCCAAGCAAATATTTTTCTGCATACGCTATTGCTGCTACATTATGTAGGTCTATAATAAGAAATTTGCGAATGTATCGAAGTATCTTAAGATACAAATGGAAAGTACCCTATCGGATACAGTAATTGCGGTAATATCTTCTATCTATATCTCATATACTTGTTTCCCGAGTATCTTGGATCGTATCATGATACAATTACAAAGTATCTTTTCCCAGTCCTGTGCAGCTTCTGGGCCAGTGGGCTATGGCTAGGGCTTGTAATATAATAAATTTTAAAAGAATATGGCAACGGACAGAGCGCTGGAGACCTCTTTAATAGGCTCATAGTGCGGAAAATTTAATATGCTGTCCATCATTCGCACAGCGGCTTAAGTGCCATTCTGACGGCGCACGCAGGAACTAGTCAGACATCTTCTCCGCTATCCTTAGCAAGATTTAAAAGGCTGAAGGTAAGCTGGTGGTGCGTGTGTAATCATTTTACGGGCTGTTGAGACCTGCCTGTCTTGTCTGCTTGCTAACACGATCCTGCTTTACGGTTGGACGGCGCAATTTCTTCGCTGTGACTGCAGCCAGTCCTCGTGCTAAACACATTATTATGGCAGGCGACTTGTCAATCGCAAAAAGTACATACGAATGAAATGTTTTCTGAATTCAAGCCCCCGCCTTTTTTTTACCTCATTTGATTATGTGTGTTGCGTTGAGTTGCGGTAAACTTCATCCTTGACTATTTTCTTTTCTTAATTCGCCCATTTTAGGCGTTAATCGTAAATTTATTGTTTCTATAAATCGAGACTCCTGCCTCCGACTGTCGGTACGATTCGAGGTCCCCTCTCAAGTGCGACCAAATTAACTGAAATCGCCCCAGCGCGGTTGGCTTACGAGCGCGTTCCTACGACACGTCCCACGCAGGACTCATCAAAAACAACTTTGCTATCAATGCGATCAGCATTCTTAGGGTAATTCACGCACATTTAGGAGACTGTCGGGCTGTCGAACTGGGTATCTAACCACTTTCACGCCAGCTTGTATCGCTGTGTATTATATCGTCCATGGTTAAATGGGTATAGCGTCGGGCAGCTAGTGCCGAGGGAAGCTGGTTCGAAACCAACTGTCGGACCAATTTGGGTCCCCGGGTGTGTTCTCTTTTCAATGAACCTCTTTGACGCCAACTTAGGTCACTGGGGGGGAATCAAACCAGCGTCACATATGTACTTAGACGATCTCGTCTGAATGTGTATTAGCATACGCGCCACGCGTGGACATCCAGGCGTGACCGCTATTGTGGCACAGCGTGTCTAAAGTTACAAGCTCCATTCCCCTTGCTCCTCGTCGGGGCGACACTGGTGCGATTTGTTTTCTTGTGCTGCGATATAACCTTGCTACAATAAGAAATGGTGAAACGTTGTTATTCTTAGCAATCAATACTGTATTTTGTTCTATTAACTTATTTTCACCTTCCATCTGCTGGTTTATTGCTCTGCTATTGTTTTTACTTGTTACATTTCATGTTTGTTCTGTACGGGAGGTCCCGATACAGCCTTTGACTATGGGACCTCCATCAAGATACTAAATACCTGTAGACAATACTCAGCCTTAATGATTCAAGCTGTCTCTGAACTGAGTGAAGCGTTTGCGCCGAGCTGAGTCGTTTTCTTGAAGGCGGCTCCCGAGATTTGGGAAAGCAACAGCTGTGCGCCATTCGAAGCTTGGTGTCTTCCTTCCCCAACCTCGCTAAGGTCCTACAGAGGAGCCTGATTACCCTCGTCCGCCCGGACCGTATCCCCCTCCGCCCGGACCGTATCCCCCTCCGCCCGGACCGTATCCCGACCGACCCCCTACCACACGATGGCCTGGTCATCGCACAGCGGCATCGACGAGGAAAACCAAACCCGGAACTGGACCACACACCGAAAAGATGACCTTCAGCTTCACTCAGAAGGCTCGGCCTACCAGTGAGCAAACAGCGGTTCTTTCAATCAATCAATCAATCAATCAATCAATCAGTCAATCAATCAGTCAGTCAGTCAGTCAGTCAGTCAGTCAGTTAGTCAGTTAGTTAGTTAGTTAGTTAGTTAGTTAGTTAGTTAGTTAGTTAGTTAGTTAGTTAGTTAGTTAGTTAGTTAGTTAGTTAGTTAGTTAGTTAGTTAGTTAGTTAGTTAGTTAGTTAGTTAGTTCACCAACCAAGCCGATGGTCGGTCGATCGGCTGCTTTCAAGTTTCTGCGCGAAATTAAAAAAATGAAGCATTAGCTAAATTATTTTTATTTTCTGTTGTAATAACCGACCTATTAGCCGCAGAATTAGGAAAAACATTCTTGAAAGACTGCGTTATCAGCGTGAAGTGATTTATTGTTTCTGTTTAGTGCTCTCTTAAACGGGGGTTGCTATTTTCGGGCTGAAGTTACGACGTAATATTAGCGCCTTACTATGACACCAAGTCAGATTATAGGTATGCATCCAAACCTTGATATAACGAAGTCGGCAAAATTGGCACTTTGGGATAAAATCGGCCCGATAGGACCTTAACGCACTTGGACTTTATACGAAACATGCTCGAGGGAGGGTCTTGCTGCTGCGCTTCGGCGGCTGCTCTCTGTCGCGCGGCGCGCAAATTGAGAAGTGCGTTCGCAAGCAGCCGATGTCATTCGGTCATTTGAAGATCTGCGTCCGCGGCAGTTTCTATTTATTGACTCGATATTCCTTCACCGCGGCAGTGAAATTTCGATCCACTGAAATCGTGTATAAACACACTTCGTTATATTGAGGTTAAAAATACACGGTGTTCTAGGGACAAGGAGTTATAAAAAGGTAAATGCTTCGTTATATCGACAATTTCGTTATATCGAGGTTTAACTCTGCTTTGCCCCCAGAAGCCATTAAACAACAACAAAAAAAAAAGCTTTCTACGCAAATTATAGTAATTCAACGCGAATACACGACAGGTAACTTTTGTTAGGAGCGCCGCCAGCAGCGCTGCGGGCATCGTACCTCGATGATGATGATGATGGTGATGATGATAAAAGCTGTCGCTAGTGATGCAGCACCGTTATTCCGGGGAGTTTCTTTCTCTTTCTTTTGCCTTTCGGGCCCAGAGCCAGCGCTCGCTGGATGTGTGTCATGAGATGCTGCTACAGCCGACGACACCTTTTTGTCGCAGCACAGCCAAAGCTGCACGCTCCGTTCGCACGTGCGGAAAACTGCTACTCTTGTATTACTACGCCGAGTAGTGCCGACGTTTTGCTGGCTGTTTACAGGACAAGGAAAACCGGACGTGGACCGAGTCTTTTTATAACCTCCTTTAAATGGACACCATGAAGCCAGAAAACTAGGAACAGCAAGAAACGGAAATACTTTTCCTAAACAAGCTTCTTATCAGTTTTGAAATATATCTCAAACAAAAGAAAAAAAACGATAATTGGTACGCTTTGTTTTACGCTACGTACCTTCCAGTTGCTTACATGCGCGGTGCTACGTGCAGATGCGGAGCACAAAAAAAAAAAAAAAAATGTGTGCTTCGGCTCCGTAGTTTTGGCTGCGCTGCCACAGAAAGTTGTCGACGGGTGTAGTCTTTTCTGCAGACGTGCACAAGATCAGACCGAAGGGAAAAGCGTTGGCCCTCGTAGCTTGAAAGTTCCGTTCAGACCCACTGCATTCGCACAGCTGCACGGCCAGAACGCTATACATGTATACAGGGTGGCCCAACTATCATGCACCAAGATTTAAAAATATGCAAATGCCACGTAGCTGGACAGACACAAGGGGATGGTGTTTGCCGTCGCTCGGAGATACTCGGATTATCCTTTTGCATTCTGCCTAATTAGACAAATCTTAATTAATAATGAACTTCTCGAATATTATAATTAGATGAAAAGTGTCGCTGAGAAAATTGCAGAGCAACATGAAAAAACTCCCAATACAGTTTTCTGTTGCTCAATACGTGCTACATAAGAGAGTTTTTCCGAGCCTGAAAGAAGCCCGCGAATACACGCAAAGTGCCTCGAGCGGCCAGTCGCGCGTCAATTTTGCATGTATTCGCGGGCTTCTTTCAGGTTCGGAAAAACTCTCTTACGTAGCACGTATTGAGCAACAAAAAACTGTATCGGGAGTTTTTTCAGTGTTGCTCTACAGTTTTCTCATCGACGCTTTTTACCTAATTAAAATAGATAAATTGATTAATTAAGACTAATTAAGTAATTAGGCAGAATGCAAAAAGATAATCCGAGTATTTCCGAGAGACGGCAAACATTGCCTTGGTTCTGTCCAGCTAAGTGGCATTTGCATATTTTTAAATCTTGGTGCATGAGAGTTGGGACACCCTGTACATAGCGTTTGTGCGCACAACAGCACAACAACGCTCTAACACAGCGCAACGGAAAGTGAGACGCTGCCCCGGCTGCAGTCGGGGCAGCAGCGGTGTCGTTCTGGTGTCATTCTAAAAATTTGCATTACAAGTGGATACGCCTTGCAAGCTCACCGGACACAATTCGTGAAACTGCAATATGTGCCGTGGTGTAACCAATTAAGAATTAATTAGTTATCTTTGTTAAGTAGTTGAACATGTGTTCAACTCGAATAATCCAGCTCAAGGACTATAGAATTACGTTATCTGCAACAGGCGATCTTTTAAAAATTCCGGGAAACGTAAAAAACGATCACCCTGTAGATTATGATAGGGTAGGGCCTAAGTAGCTTACAAAGGCATAGTGCCAATTTGTCGCCAACTCGATTTAATGAGAACGTTATTAGAAATCACCATCATCATCTCTGGCAGGCGGAACGTGTACAGGCGCTCGAGTATTTTGATTTAAGACGCATGTTTAAAGAACACCGTCTCGTCAAAATTAATACGGAGGCTGCGGCCGCGTCGTCTTTCCTTAGTCAATAGTGGACGTGCGTCGTTAAATTAATCCAACCAAACTACGCTTTTTTCCGAGTTGCTCAATTTTTCTTACGCAATCTCGCTTTTGTCTCTCCTTCTCCCTTTTTGGCAGATGTTCCTGCGGGCGACTACTACGTGTGCACAACCGACTACTGCGAGGCCGAAGGTAATGCGCGACAACCAACCGCCGCGCTTTTTTTTTTTTTTTTCACGCTTTTGTAGTGGCTATGTACTTCGAAAGACGCGCTAGAAAATTCAGTGCCGATGCAGCGGTAAATGCGAGAGAGATGCGTGAGCATTACGTCACACCTCTTTGAGGTCCCGGATGTATGACTTAAGCTCTGTGCACCTCGTCGCAAAGCGTTGTTCAGGAGCACGCTCGGCACACTTCCTGCCTGCTCGAGGAGCGAAGTGCAATTCTGACGGTGGTCCGAACTGGACCACCGTTAGCAGCTCGGTAGCATACCGAGTCAAAAGCTCTACCCCGTGACCGGCTTCCAACACTTCGTACATATGTACACTTTTTTTTTTCCACTTTGACGCTTCTATAATGCTAGCGCATTGAAAGCATCGTTCGCTTGGTTCTCAATTTAGTTAGGATGAGCGTTACAGATAGATATTTTAACCACCGCGCGTTTTTCGCAGCTGCAGCGATTTCCGCAAATGCGAACTTTGCACGATTTAGTTTCACATGCACCGATTGCTGCGGCTTAAATTTTTCGCATTTTGGTTCAGGCTTATTCTTGGTTCGCGGGCCGATGCCGCACGTGGCGCAGTCTGGAGCCCAACGCTCGCGCGAGGGTTGACGCGATAGAGTACCGTGCGCTGGGACGCCGCCTTCAGCACGTATATGAAGAGTGGTACATCGCGCGCGCACGCTGGCGAAATTTAAGTACATAGGGGGAGCGGCATTATATGAGACCGACACTTGCTCGCTCCCTATATACTCGCCCTTGCATTGCCATGCAGCACCCGAACAAATTGCTGACCGTAGCGGACTTTGAAGAGCAGAAAAAAAAAAAAAAAACATGCAGAGGGTGCCAGACGTCGCTATACACATGCCACGGCCGCTGAATGGAACCTAGTTTCCATTGAGCTGCCATGCACATGCACTATAAGGCAGTTGGAACGTGATTAAACCTCTAGCTAGCGTCGATCAAACGTTGTAGCCCCGGCGCTGCTCTGGCAAGAAATTATACAGTTCATACACCCCATTATTTACCCCCAACTCCCCCAGGAAGAAATTGTTTTTTACCGACTTCAACTAGACGTTGAATCGCCTTCCAACTTCTTGTCGTACTGACCTTTTCTAATCCCGTTTTTCTGTTTTTATACCCATTATTATACTCACCACGCCTTTTTTTTCGCCATAACTTTTTTTTGCGTTTGAACTCGTTACTTTACTAAAATAAATATAAGCAGGCAGGCCACAGTGATGTGGCCAATAATTTCTAGTCATTGAACAAAGATGTCTCGCCATTATGCAACCTGCGAATTTGTTTTCTCAATTTAGGCAAAACAATTTATTCTTTAGATTGTCTCACCATGGGCCCTATAACGTTGAGCTATTTCGATCTGTTTTTACGTCAATCGCTTGAACGCCAAATTTACGTAACCGCCGCAAGCATCGGGTAGTGACACGTAGCGTTGTTTGAACAGTCCAATCAAACACTCTCCACGTTTTTTATAGGAGGTCACTTTTGTTTGCTTTTAAAGCGGATAACATTGCCTACCATGAAGGGTTTTTTTATTATCTATTTGACTGACAAGAGGCGAGGAGCATCCAGAAGTGGAGAGGGTATTGGTAAGGCCAAGGCGTTGGCCGAGCTAGCGCAGTGAAAGTCGATAACCGGATGAGGAGAGCGGTGCCGGCGTCTGCGATTGGTCCGCTTCCTCTTGCTTAGTTTTGCGGTGACTGGTCGAAAATCGCGGCCGCGTGCAACGGTAGTTTAACAATGTCGCTAAAACGAATCCTCAGCGAAGATGAGTTGGCACAGCGATGGTCCTATGCGCAGCCGAAAGGCTTCGACAACGTCATACGACCACGAAAATGTTTTTATATTATACGGAAATAACTCCATTCGCCCCGGCAGCTCCGAGTAGCCACTGCCAAGAGCGATCGGCGAGCAGCGATTTGCTAGTCCTTTCGCACAGGGTATAGTCCCTGGCTATACAAAAAAAATATTCAGTTTCGTTCAGCATATTAATGCATCTTTAATGCGTGCACGTCACTTTGACGTGGTGAGTTTTCGCTGTTGTGTGACGTCGCGTGACAGGCAGCCGTATAGTAGGCGTAGCCTGAAAAATAGTTGACCAATAGCGGTGGGCTAATGACGAAAAAGGCGTAGAATTGGAAATATTTATTTCTCTTTTGTTTGGTTTAATCATATGTAATCGAAGTGTGCACATCATATCAGACGCTGCTTTCGCGGTGCCCCTTGGCAGACAGGTGAAGCACATATGGCCCGAAAAACGTTTGACCAATCGCGGAGGGCTGATCGCAGAAATGGAGTAGAAACATTTGGAATAACTTTACATCATAGCGCCCCACGTTGCCCTCCTTTTAAAATGATGCCCGGTGCTGTAGTACGACACTTCGCATCTGGTGACATGCTGCTCTGGTGATTAATTATTTACTGTCTTAGCTACGATGGGCTAGATACGATCATTTTTCAAACGTTCCTCACTTAACCGGTGGTCCAGCTGTGAACGACATGTTACGTGTACCAAATAAGTGTTCACCGGATAAACAGGAAGAGGGTACCAACTTTGGGTGGCCACTCCCATAGGAACAATGTTTACAAACTTCGTTTAAACGGAGCGCTTCATTTTGTGAACTCCGTGTAAACGGAACTGGAACCAAAACTGCGCCTACCTCATCGGCTGTCATACTTTATGTTTAACAGGAAAAATTGACAATAATTTCAAATGGTGGTGCCAAAATAGCCAATAGCCAATAGAATCGAATCTATCAGTCATTTGCGTTTCGCGTTCCGCTGTACCCGTGATGGCGACAGTAAAAAACCGAGAGCGCATGAAAGAATTCTGAAAGATGTAATACTACAAGCAGAGTGCAACAACGTCTTTTGTTTTCGCCGCCGTAAAATTAAAGCACTCGACGCCTTTCAAATAAAAATGATTTTAACGCGACAGCGTTAAGGGCCCCGTGTGGCAGAAAATCCGGCGTCGGCGGGCGGCGTTGGCGGGCGATGTCGGCGTCCGTGACAGAGAAAATCATAACCCAACACCCCATAGGTCGGCGCACTCACTCATGAGTGCACTCACTCACACTCACTCGCACTCACTTTAAAGGGGTGAATGCAAGTGAGTGCCAGTGAGTGTGAGTGGAGGTGAGTGCCAGTGAATGTCAGTGGAAGTGAGTGCGAGTGAGTGCTAGTGAGTGTGAGCGCAGGTGAGTGCGAGTGTGAGTGAGTGTCAGTGATTGCGAGTGCGAGTGAGCGCCAGTGAGCGTGAGTGCAGGTGATTGCGAGTGAGTGCCTGTGAGTGGAGATGAGTGCGAGTGCGAGTGAGCGCCAGTGAGTGTGAGTGGAGGTGAGTGCGAGTGAGTGCTGTGAGTGTCAGTGGAGGTGAGTGTGAACGTGTGTGAGTGCGGGACCTGCAAAAAATTATGGTGAGTGAGTGTGAGTTAGTATTCTTCCACACTGCCGACCTATGCTTGAACACCCCGACCTCGCTGGCCCTCCACGTGGTGCAAGGTTTTGGTGAACAAAAATTGAATTTCTCACAGTGAAATCCGTCAGAAAAATAGTAAAGTCAGACTTTAACATTCGGCGTCGGATTCGGCGTCGGATTGTTTACCATTCGGCGTCGTATTGTAATTTTAATGTACGAGAAAACATAATTCTGTTACATGGAAACTCAAACACAAACCCCTTTTCCAGCATTTCTACCAGACCTACAGTCGCGCGCTCGGGTACTTTACTTGCGAAAATGATATCCAGATGGCACTCGCATCCTCGGCAGGTCAAATTGGGACTTCGCCTGCCTAATGCGTTTTGGGCACGTGCGCACGTCGGGGCAATAGCAAACAATTATTAAAATAATAAAAAAGGTGCTAGGGCCTTCACATTTTAATATAAGACCACTTATATTGCCCTTGGAAAAACGTTTTCCAGAAATGCATTTCTGTTTAAAAGTGAAGCCGACATTAAGGGGATCGGCGTAAGCTTGGTCTTTGCAAGCTGGCTTACAAAAGCTGGCTTACAAAAGCTGGCTTTCCGACGTTCTGTGTTGCAGTGAAGCGCTTCCACTGAAAGAAAAATGCGATGCGAACGGGGCCCGATAACGCTATCGCGTTCCACTCTTAAACACGAAACTTAAGCGTCCTCCAATTTTTCGTAATTCATGCGTCCTTCACACAAACTACTCTTCAGTTAAACGGAACTCTATTTTCTGCCCCTTCGAGTTCCGCTTAAGCTGAGTCTACCATAATGTAAACGACGCGGCCTAAATGCAACCTCCATGTTTCTCGATGTTTAGAAATAAATTCTTCTGTGTTCTATTAGGCTTTCGAATGTCATACTTTTTTTTTCTCTCGAGCGTTCATACTCGCTTCGATCCTGAAATTTCACTGTTAGAGTACCCCGTGCCAAGGAGTCGTCACGTGGTTCGACTGCGCAGGCAGCTTCGTGTCGAGCGTGTTGAGCCAGACGACAAAGCCTTGCGATGACTTCTACGACTACGTGTGCAACAAGTTCCAAGCGGAGCACACGGTGAACCTGCAGAATGCCGACATCGTCAGCACCGACACGCTGCTCTTCAGGGCCATGGAGGATAACATGAAGTCCATCATCACCGGTACGCACAAGCGCAGATCTTGATCTGTAATGTGCCCTAAACAATTAAAAGTTTACACGCCAAGAACGAGCAAAGTCGCCCTTGACAAATATATGTCCAATGCCGAAACGTCGGCAAGCCTCATGGAGGCATTTTATACCCTAGTTCGTCCAACTCTCTATCAATGTGAACGTCTTTCAGACGTGTGCTATATAAACGCATTTCCGCGCGATAGTCAGGTCTATAGCGTGTAGCGATAACCAGCATAAAGCTTAATCGATATAAACGAGCGGCATACAGTTTTTGTAGACAAAATACATCGTGTTGTGTACCCAAGAACGCGAATCGTATTACTTTTGTCCTCGTCAGAGATTGGTTACGTACGGAAATTGTTGTTACCGCGACATATTTCTGACGTGACAAGAGAAGTGCGTTGTTCGGAATTCTCTGCCCTTATAACAAAGAAAAGGTGTTTTGCTTACGAAAGCTTCGATAGCAGTGGCAGCACTTAGCTGCCGATCTGTCTGATACCGACGTCATAGGCGAACAAAGAGAGCCGAGAGGCCTCGGGAATGGAAATGTTTCCGCGAAGTGGCCATTTCAGTGAATGTTGATAGCTTTCGCTCTAAAAGGCCAACTGCAACGAACTATAGGTTACATATGAGTGGTGTGTGTTATTGAAGCAACCATCACAAAGCTGCGGGACTGGCGATTGTATATTTTTTCTATATTAGCAGCCTCATTTAAAAGCACCTAGTGGCTGGCGGATATGACGTAAGTCCCAGCATTCTTTTTGCGCGTGTGAGACAAAAAAAAATTTTTTTAGAAAGCCTATGACAAACCTGTGACAAAAACTTGCGACAAACTTGCTTTTGTGAATTTGTAGAAATAATCTTGTTATTCTCTGTATTATGCTCACCCTGCTTGGGCTTATTGTCTGCAGTTTTCATAAATAAAATAAATAAATAAATTATCGCCTCCGAGATTTCGCGCGTTCTCGTTCATGCGTCACTTCCGGCAAGCGGTAATGGTGGCGCGTTTTCTTTTTTCAGTTTCGGTATTAACAACGTATATTTTGAAGCTTTCCGTAGCGTATCTACTCGGTATAGTGCTTGAATAAACATCGTGAGAATGCGCAACACTAGATAAGGCTACGTGCTCGCGGCCTGGTCCGTCAGATACAAGGAGGCTAAGTTATCGCGTGGGGTCACAAACGCTCGTCGCGACCCGAACGTACGTCACGACGCCGAGCGGCAAAATCGCGTACCTGTCGTTCTTAACGTCCATGTCGATTGTTTCCTCGCCGACGTGCAGGTCGCCAGGCGGGCACAGAGAAGCTCTACAACCTCTACAACGGCTGCCGGGATGCATGTGAGTACACGTAGCTTTTCTTTAAAAGTTTTTTTTTTTTTTTAGTAAGACAGGTTACGTGTATTTTGAGACAGACTAAGTGCACGTTTTGACGATGAATGCACCAGCGCAACGCAAACTGCAATCGTGTCGTGTTTCCAGAACTGAAATGGCCCATTGTTCCGGTTGGTTATCGTTATTCTGGAGAGAGCACAAACAGCCCGTTCTATCTATAAAATGCAAACAGTATGACTGAAACACGAAGGTTATAGCAGAACAGACAAAATTGGGCCAGCTTGTACTGGAGCGGAATAAACGTCACAGAAGGTTTGGATAACCCGTAAACAAAGTGCTGAACATGCAGCTAAAGTTTCTTGCAAGAAATGGAACATTTGTGTACGCTAAGAATACCGGTCAAGTAGGTACACGAAGAACGGAAAAGAAAAACCAGAGAAACAAGAACTCAAAGCGCTGGTGTGGCCCCACCACATCCGAGATTTGAACCCGCGATCTCGTCATCAGTACCGTGGAAGATTAGTTACCGAAAGCATGCGCCACTTGAAGCAGCACGCCCGTCTATTCTTTGGGCAGATGAGTGGTTCAAAAATCCGCGATTAGTGTGCTTTCTCGTGGAACTCGCGCCCCGCGAACTTTTGGCGTCGACTGTAT
The DNA here is from genome assembly GCF_013339745.2 of Dermacentor silvarum. Taxonomy (NCBI): domain Eukaryota; kingdom Metazoa; phylum Arthropoda; class Arachnida; order Ixodida; family Ixodidae; genus Dermacentor; species Dermacentor silvarum. Next base: position 182,045,903 of record NC_051156.1, read on the forward strand.
ACGTTAGTCTTGCGGGTCCTTATAGGACCGATTCACTTTCTATCCGCACGGCCTTCCGCACGCCTTCCTCATGCGTGCGGACGCGTGCGGAAAACTGCACGCCTTCCGCACGTGTGTGGAAGGCCGTGAGAATTGAGAGTTAAGTCGACCCTTAACGAGACGCAGTGCCACCTGAACGAGTGCCCTTTATTCGTCCCGAATCTTCTTCTCTATTACGACGGCGATGGTGCCAATCGATGTGGCGATACGCCTTGACGTCTCGGCCTTGGTCGGCAGCATCCAAGCCTTCGGAGCACGCGAGCAAGGAGTTCAACAACATCAAGGACGACGCCGGCCTGAGCGGCTGGCCATTCGCGGACTCATCGGACGCCAGTAACTACGACGCCGTGTGGACGGCGGCGGCCAAGCTCTGTCGGCTGATGGGCATTCACGCCTTGGCCAAGCTCACCATCGAGCCGGATCCGGAAGAGGTCGACAAGTTCGTCGTTGCGGTACGCTGGCAGCGCACGTGTCATCAGTGACGTCACACTAGCGCACAGGTCTTGCGTTCGGGCGCAAAGTTTAAAAAGAAAAAAAAAAAGCTTTGGCATACGTATTCCCTGCTAGTGAAATCGTTTTTAGCGCAGGCACGGGCACAAGAAGTGGCACAGGACAAACCAAGACAAGAATCACGAACCGTGTCTGTGAGCGCTAAAACAATTTCGCTACGAAGAACCAACACGCTCAAATCACCATCCTGACTGTATTCTCTGCTAGTTACCGACCCCATCCCGCCGTACATATTCGGTCATAAAATAATGTTTTACCCATCCAAGCAACTTTAGTTACGCTCTTTATCTCCGAATAGCTTGATGGCGACGGGCTTAGTAGCAGCGACCTCATGTCAAGAACATGACGTCTTTTGGATCTACTTGCACGTAAAATAAACTGTTCTTTTTTTGCGGTGTTCAGTAACAAAATAATGCGCTTACAGGTCGCAGCCACGCGGTAAGCTTGCCGTGTAATAGAACTTACGTGTGCTATATTTCGTGTCTGTGTTGATCGAATAAACGTGTTTAGTTGATCAGGGCCTACGATCGCGAGCAGCGTAGCTCGTCTGGTATATATCCTCTCCGCGGATCGCCATTTTGATTCTGACGTTACTAAATTTAGCCAAGAAAGTTTCGCCCCCCATTACGTAAGCGTAAATATCGCAAAATACACAGGACAACGAAAAGGATCTGACACACAAATGCGCCCAATTTTTAGCTAGCGGTGGTGCGTGTTTTCGCTGAATTTCTGATCTCACAAACAGCTCTTCCACGAAGGCTTGCAATGATGGCTCGCACGAAGAGACAAAGCCGAGTTCGCACGCATGCGCAGTTGGACGAGCCGGACGTGTTCCTGCGCAAGAGCGACGTGCACCTCGACAAGATGGTCAATTGGTACTCGGAGGCCGTGACGACGGCGCTGAAAGAGGGCGCCAAGATCGCTAGCACGTCAGACGCTTCGAGCCATGCCAGCAGCGTCGTCACATTCGCCAAAAACCTCGTCAAGGTTCGTCTCCTTCCTCCATTTGGTCGCAGCCGCCGGCGATAGTAAATCCCATGTTCTTCAAAACGTTTCTCCGCTCAACACTTCACCTGCAAAAAAAAAAAAAATGGATGGCAGCGCATTTCCTTGACAGAAAGGGCCACTGCGTTTTCTTGACATTCCACGGCAATTCTTGAGAAACGCGGTGTCTTTTTCAGTCAAGGGGCGGCGCTGTGCTCAACTCGGTGGAGGGCAGGAAGGTCCTAAAGTAGGGGACCGTTTGAGAATACGGGAATACAAAGAGGTGGCACCCTTAAAGAACTGTGCGCGCCATTGGCGCACCAGTCAAAATATTGGCCAAAGGTTGCGCTTTGGCCAAAATATTGGCCAAAGCTGCAACCTTCAAGTCCCCAAAGCTTATTCTTTCGCTTTGACCTGAATGAAATCTACCGACGTGACATTTTCAACTTATCATTTCTTGCTTTAAATCAAGGTCCTCTACCTCAAAATCCTATAAGGTATACTCTCAAGCCTCAGAGCGCCGTAAATAATTCGCAAATGATGGCTTTTCTACGAACGCGTATTTACAAAAAAAAAAGAAAAAGCTCTTACGCTGGAATTGTTCGTGAAAGAAATTTCTCGTCAACCCTGATGATAACATACTGTTAGCGAAGGTGACTGGCCAATGGCCAAGAACACTTGCGAATTACAAGCTCCGTGAATTCGTTTTCCCGGAGGTGCATGTATGTCATGACATCATGACGCAAGAGGTGGTCACGTGGGCGCATGACATCGCGCGCCATCTCGGAACACGAGTTAGCCGCAGCGAGTTTAAAGTATAAGTTTTAAAGTTTAAGGGAGCTTAATGATAATCAGGGGTTCTCCCTGGTAACTGTTTGCGAACCTTTCCTGCACCGATAATTTCTAGATACGTACGCCGAATATACTGGGAAATCCACGTCACATTGACGCCATCGGCGCAACGGTCTTTGCACGAATTCAAAATGGGAACGTTGGCCTTTCGGGTATAAAACCGAAGCCAGGTTCAGGGCGTCAGCAACAGCCTGCCGTCATAGCCAGCGTTATTGTCATTGTCATTGCCATAGTCATTGCCATTGGCTCTGAATCGCATGTTTTCGCTGCTCCGTAGACTTGCGTGATTCTAAGGGTGAACTGACGAAGTGATTAGCCTGGGCCTAGGCCACTAGCTGTTCCATCTGCGATTGTAGTGGAGTGGCTCGACAAGTACGGAACATCAAATGCAGTGGACCGCAAGAAGGGCAACATGTCGGGGTCCACAGACAGTGAAAGGGAAACACACTTTCATCTATGACGATTAACTCTGCAGGTTTCATCTCATTCCTTATTGCTAAAATCGGAAGCATGCTACCATTCAAGAGTGAGTTCGCGTTATATTTTGGTGCATGCTGTTTTCGATTAAGCCATAAAAATTCGTTTTGGTGTAAAATAAGTGCGTGTTAGAATCGGGTAAATACTGCCGACTGAAGCATCGGTGTAAATGGATGTTTCTTATGCCACTTCTTTTAATTCGATCCGCTGGTTAACACGATCAAACCCGTCGGTTTCGTCAAGGTCGAATTAGTGGAGGACTGTATTAGAATATGAACAACTTTACAGATGCATTCTGGAAAAAAATTTTTGTCAAGGAAAATGGATTCCTTACATTAGATTATCAGAAAAAACAAGCTCGCCGACATTCTTCCCAGGCGGAAATTTAACCGGCGCCGTGACGGTGACTCAACGTTCCTGAAAAAAAGCCCGTATATGCGGACGACGCTATAAACGTACAGCGATCATGACGTCACATTTTCGCATTATTGTGTAGGGTGCGGTGGAGTCATCACTGCCCCGCAATGCACCTCAGCTTCCGCCACACTTTCGCTTCAGATCTTGAGCCTACCGGACAAGACGATCATGGGAACCACCATGTACATGACGAAGATGTCGAAGGAAATCCCCATGAAGTTGCAGAAGGTGAGCCACACAAGCGATGCTACACGTTTATTTTTACATTACTTGAACGGTGTTACATTACTTGAACAAGAACCTGCGAGCTGATTCAATTGCCGTCGTTGTTCCCGAGCGAGCGAGGGTGAGCGCCAATGCGTGGGGAACGGGGACGCTCTCACGTAACAGCAAAAGCCACTCTCGTAAAGATACGCTAATCACAAAATATAGATGACGTTATTTATTACGCTTGATGTCTTTCTAAATTTCCAAGCACTCAGTTTTCCGACCAGAGCGAAGCAATTACTCTATGTGCACTTGCGTGATCACTGTGAATTGTTGCCATTATAACGGGATGTTGTGTTGAAAATGATCGATTTTCAAATGATCGAGCCGGAAGGATCAAGTCTAGGCAAATTCATGTGCCTAGACTTGATTCAAAACTTGAAATTCATTCAAATTGATCATTCCGCCATGTCTGGCCAAACAGCAGCGCCCGTAAACGCTAGAACCAGAGTTTCTTCATACCGTGAGCGGTACACTAGAAAATTTATCAGGAAGGTTTTCGCAAGAAGTTACCAGGCAGCGCGAAAAAAATTGGGCGTCGACTCTACCTTAAAATTCCCGCATCAGTTGCCTTTTACGTCACGGATTTAAATATCGTCTGTTCAGAACTATAGGTAATTCCCTCTCATTAAGCAAAGGATTGCAGGGATCTTAAATGTAAATGGGGGTTCTCACTAGTAAACTGTTTGCGAACCTTTCCTACGCCGAAAATTTCTAGATACGTACACCAAATATACAGTGAAATACGCGCCACATTGATGCCATCGGTATCAATGTGACATCAATTCAAAACGGTAACTTTGGCCTTCCTTTTCTTTGCTAGCATATTTTTTAGTGAAAGGAACACACGGAGAGTTTAGGATTTTTGTTAATGCGACAGCATTATCATTCAGGATTTTTTACTGCGAAAGCATTACATGCCCCATTACGCGAAAATCCGGCGTCGTCGGCGTCGCCACCGCGCGATCGTACCAAATATGGCCGATGGCGCAATCGAGTAACAAAAAAATTTTGAGGACGCTTAAGCTTCCGTGGAACGTGATAGAATTCAAACGCCTTGCGCCACGCGAAGGGCCTGCCCGGTCGGGGTGGTTCGGCATGATTATTTCCGCCAAGAACGCCGGATTTTCTGCGACACGGGGCACTTTACGCTATCGCGTTAAAATTCTCCTATCTCCTATCTCCGTCTCCTATCCACGCTCTGAAGGTGGTCGGAAAGCGAAGCTGTAAACGACAACTAGAACGATTCCCCATTGCGACGTAGCTTGAAATTATTCGCATGGCGACATTCACATGCACTGTACCTAATATCAGCCTAAGACGTTTCAACCACCTGTGCCGATACTTCGTGCAAAGAGTGGACCCGAGAGAAGAGAAATGCACTTAACCACACTTTCTCCACGTCTCGTATTCGCGCTGCTCTTCTGGAGTCCTCACTATACGTGGCCTTCCCATAACGCTGTCACAACACAAATCCGTTGGAAGGTGTGTTCTTCTTTTACATACGAAAGTGTAGGTACGTCCCTGCGTCGTATGCTACAGTTGCCGCTTCCCGGCAACGGCAGATTATGCAACCGTCATCTTTACCAAGAAACGCTTGCGGCGAACGCTACGCACGAAGGCGAGCTGTTTCGTTCTTTTTAAGCGAGGCTTTAAAGGCTCACAAGTGTCGGCGGTGGTGGTGGTGTCACGCTCAAAAGTGGGCCGATCCTGTTGGTAGTGCAGAAAGGGTCCACGCTCAATGGCACATACCAGGGACAAAAAGACAGCAAGAAAGACAGAGAGAAAGGAAGAAATGGAGAGAGGGAGAGAAAGAAAGCGAGAGAGAGAGAAAGGAAATCACCAGGAAGGTCAGATACACACACGACAAGCTTCGCTTACCCCCATTTTCTAGACAGGGGAAGGGCTGGCGCTTTCAACGCGATAGCGTTTAGGGTCCCGTGTAGCAGGAAATCCAGAGTCGGCAACAGGCGTGTGATCGCGGGTGGCGAAGAAAATCATCCAACCACATCGACCGCCCAGGCCCTCCACGTGGTGCAAGGTTTTGGTGAACAAAAATTGAATTTCTCACAGTGAAATCTATCAGAAAAATGGTAAAGTACGACTTCACCATTCGGCATCGGATACGCCGTTGGATTGCTTACCAATCTGCGTAATTTGAATGTACGAGAAAACCTAATTCTGCTACGAGGAAACTCAAACACAAACCCCTTTTCCAGCATTTCTACCTGACCTGCGCGCGTCGGGGCAATGGCAAACAATTAATAAAATAATAAAAAAAGGTGCTAGGGCCTTCACATTTTAATATAAGACCACTTATATTGCCCCTGGAAAAACATCTTTCCAGCAATGCATTTCAGTTTAAAAGTGAAGCCGACCTTAAGGGGATCTGTGTAAGCTTGGTTTTGTAAGCTGGCTTTCCCACGTTCAGTGTTGCAGTGAATGAAGCCTACTTGCCGCATGCGAACGATGCGATGCGAACGCGTCCCGATAACGCTATCGGGACGCGATATCAATTATATGGACACTCAAAGAGGATTTCTGCCATCGGCGTCGCCATCGCCGTGAGGTTCCGTATGACGTCAACGGCGATGAAATCGTCGCCGCGCGCCAGACGCTGTATGTGCGAGTGAAAGGGCGCGAGGGACGCGCGCTTTCACTGGGAGCGAACGCACAGCGGAGAACAAACGCGCGTTCTGCGCTGTGCTCCCTGAAGGGCTGTAGAATTAAGCGTCTCTTTCCTCATTTACAATCACCATATATAGAGAGCAAACGCGACTTCTTCCGTCGCGCGAAAGGCCGTGGGGGGATGGGAGGGAGGGAGGGGAGGCGACGTTTAGCTGCGGCACCAAATGCGTATTTATATAAAAACGTTGCGAGGCGAGGAGGTGGTAAAGACTTCCGACGCTGCTCTACGAGTTTCCCGTTCTGATCTCGTCGAAACCTCCGAGCCGCCCCCAGAGGCCCTGACAACAGTCACCAACGCCGCGCGCGTTCGGTGCGAACGCGGGCAAAACGGCGACGGCGTCGACACCAGTTCTGCGCGTTGCTGGTGCTGCTGCATGTCCAAGTTTATACAGCTGATAAAACTACTATCCTTACTCCGTATAGCTCTCTACTAATTTGCTATCGCAATTGATGCTTCGCCTTTCGGGTGAAACTGCGACATTTCTTTAACAGCCCAGCTGTTAAAGCTGCAGGAGAAACGTCTGAAGTCCGCAGAAAACTCCGCGCCGTTGCCTAACAACAACCAAGCCACAGCTGCGCACCGCCTGGCTACAGCGTACTAGAATGTCCCCTGGCCCGACCTCGCCTAGCCGCGCATGCGCCGAAGCAGTAGCGATGACGTCACCTCGCGTTGCCTAGTAACCGCCGGCACAGGTGCGCGCTCGCTTCGCCCGAGACAGACACGGATCCGCCGAGCTCGCGCCAGCTGCGCACTACTGCGCATGCGCCGTGACGTCATCCCGGCGTGTCGTCTGCTGTGCGCCGCCCGTACAATGCCAATAGCTTTCGCCCAGTGTGCGTGCGCTTGGCCTCGGAGTTTGCCATAAAAGGGGCTGCGCCTAGTCATCAACTTTCGCTAGATATCGAGCGGCTAGCCTCCAATGCGTTCGGCGTCGCCAAGCAACAGCGTTCTTGGCACTGTGCCATCCTTGGTTAGCCTGCCTGCGTTTGTGGCATGCCAGGATCACTGTCGTTCGTAGGCGCCGACACGTCTAGCGCTAGTCACGCGGAAAGTCGCGAAAGGGAAGGTACCTCCGAAAATGATCGGTCGAGAACACCAAGTTAATACCTAGCAGCAACCAAGCTAATACCTAGCAGTAGCAGCCAGTAAGACTTGAGGATCTACAGTTTCGCTGTGCCTAAGCTTTGCACGACCGAGTGCAAACTTGCCCGTTTATTTTTTATTTTTTTTTTTCACCGCATGGCTGAGGTTGACGACTCTGCACCCATTGGGAGGTAGAGCTATACAGCTTCGTTGTAAAAGATGTCAATAATGCTAGGATTGACGTCAAATTTCTCAGGGAGGTTGCTGTACACAATTTAATCAATGACTGTAAAAAATGTAAGTCTCGGTCTGGGTGGGAATCCAGCCCGGGCCTCCGGGGTGCGGGACGAGTACACTTTTCCGACCCCACAGCGGCTCCACGGATATGTTTGAGTAGTGCGTAGTGCGTGCGTCATTGCACACGTCGCTTCGAAAGGTGCACCCTGGTGCTTGCGTCATTGGGCACGTGATGGCGCAGTCAATAGGGAGAAGGTGGCGCCGCTGAGCCCTCTTTCGAGTTATGAACTCCTTGCGGGCAAAACGAGCGCGTTAAGACGCTTGATATGTTTTATTTGGCCTTAGCGATGCGCAGTTAGAACGCAGGGGAAAGCTTGCGCGGAGAACGAACGCGCGGGAAAAAATTAGCAGTGGCTTAGCTCGGCTATGCCAGGATAAGGCCAGCGTTCGGCCACATCGTTCAGAACCGGTAGATCTGGTGGCATGGGCGGGTAACGATACCTATTGGTAACGCTAAAGAGGGGAATCTTCTGCTTTACGAGAAAGGTCTTGCACGCTGTACAAACCCGCACCACGGTTTCACCCCACTAAGGCGGCGCCGTTAAACTCAACGTCTCACGCATGGCACTACTTACCGGCGTCAAGTCTTTCATGTGCCACAGTCTTTCACACATGTCGCACACATATCCAAACGGATTGTTTACGAAGTCCGTCTCGAAGGTCCGAGTCACACTGGCGCTTTCGCTAAATTTCACCGTATAGTCAGTCAATCAGCGAGACTTGACGTCATCTACAGCGTCTTGTTGCTGCTGCTGAGATGGTCGGGCACGTCGCTCAGCGTCCTGGCGACGCCACTTTGCTAGACGTTCCTCCCTTTGCTCCGGTGTCTCCGCAGCACGTTTAGCCTTCTTCTGTTCGTTCTTCCTACGCTCAACCGCTAATTGCCAGGCAACTACTTCGGGATCCGATGAGTTAAGCTTCTCCGCTCTTCTGCGCCGCTGAGCAGCAATTTCGCTCTCCTTCTCCATGGCTATACCGCACTAGCAAACGCCCAGCGCAAATGCCGGGCAAGCGCCCGGTGCGCCAGCTGTGCACCGTGTGACGTCACTGCTCCTCGCGCATGCGCAGCACGGCTCTCCAGGAGCCACGCGAAACTGCTCAACTTCGGCCAGTGTAGCTCACGCTACAAAACATTTCACCAAAGGGACTCTATGCTTTCACATTCCCATACCAATGCCTTTGCCCACACATAAGCAGTCTTATGTGTCTCGTAGAAATTTATTTTAATTTTTACTAGCGACTGACGGTACATATTTCTGTCATGGGTGCTACAGAGGCATCGCGATAAAAGACATACGCGCGGAGTGGAACTGCATTTCACTGTATGTTTACTTTTTGCAAAATACTGTGACTCAACGAAGTTTGGAAAGCAATTTTCGTAGGTAACCAGAATAACTACGGGGGTTATACAAAGTAGTATCATCGTAGCACTGCAGTGTTAAGTGGCTAAGCAATCAAAAGTCTTTCTTTTAAGTTTATTGTTGTTGCTACTGAAATACCCTGTTGACAAGTCAGCTTCACTAAGAAATTTCCAGGTAATTTTAAACGCGTACAAAACACACGATGTACCAGCTCACTTTCGCTTTAGACCTAGAATTACGAAATCAGCGCGGCATGCAAGCGTTACTGAAATCACATTTATATGAAAATGTATTAATGCGTTCTTGAAAATCCCCGTAGGTGTGTCTCAAATGCCAAGTGCGCCGGGTTTGCCTCTCAAATTGTCGCTTTCTTAGAGTACGCGCCGCCCGTATAGACGTTTTCACGAGGGCGCTCCCGACGGTCTGGCGTGGAGAGTATGTGTCAGTGTTGCCTGTTCGGTCTGGACTGTGAGCTTGCCTTGCGCTTGCATTGCGGAGTGGAGCTTTGCTTCGATGTTTCCATTTATTTTTGTCACGAATGACTTACGCTCGTAAATAATGGCATATATCATCAAAAGGCTACAGGCCAGCACTGTGCAGTTTATGGGTGGATAAACAACCAGCGGAAAATAACGATTTTGTGGACTAAGTGTGTCCACAACACAGCACTCCGCGAGACCACTGCCGCGATGTGGTATGTTCACGCTTCGCCGGTTTCCTGCATCACCTGAGGACTTGGCATTTCAGTCTAATATGAACCAATGCACACATCAGTAAAATAACGCATTTTGGTAAACTCTTTTTGGCACATTTCCCAACAGGTTGCGAGAATTGTCAGCTCTTTGATGCAATATTTTCTCGTATGTAGTGGTAGATGCTACATTTTTTATTCTTTCAAACACGACTTCATTCCAGTGCCTAATACGGGGGTCACACGGCGCATTTTTGATCGTGATCGAGCCCGATATGGGTCACATTTCTTGGTTGCGATTGGCTTCTTTGCTCAATCTGCGGAAGGGAGCCAATCGCGGTCGAACATTCCGATCCAGATCGGTCTCGATCGCTATCAAAAGTGGCCGTGTGACACCGGTATAAGACAAATTGGAGCACTCTGCGAGAGAACTGATCGGTAAATACACATTCGCAACGATCTGGAAAAATCGTGCCCTATGGAAGATGTATGCAGACCCTGTGTCCACCAAAACATTGTCTCTGCATTCACACGCACCCTACACGGCCCTGCCCAAAAGGTAATTAACTTCAACAGTGTGGTGCTGCATCGAGCTCACCCATCTTTGAGCGTTGTCTATGTGCTTGGGCAGCAAGAGAATGCAAAAACGAACGTCTCAACCTCATCAGTGCGGCCTAGCGCCAGTGTTAGAGTTCGGGAACCGTAATGCGCTAACTGTGCGTGGCGTAGAAACGCGCTAAATGAGTCCGCGCAAGTAAGTAAGTAAAAAAACGGTATTCGCATGAGTACGCGGACAATAGCATCATGCTTGCAAGAATAACAGTAGCGAAAAAAAATAAATTCGCACAGTCGATCAAGTGAAATACTTACGTGCGTGCAGAGACTGCTTAGCTGACCACTAAGCGCTTTTCACTCACGGTAAGTAGTGGTTTACTATCATATGCATACGTATTTATTCGACAATTGTTAAGACTCGACATTACTTTATTATGAACATAGCACAGTGAGACGGTGTAAGGGAAACAAGAGAAAGAGCAGAGATGGCCCTAACGCTGCAATAGTATTGGCTTATTTCGCTTCAGAGATAGCGCACACGAAAAATTCTTGCCGTACGCGAAATCTTCAGTACAAACTTCGCGCACGATCTACGTTAAGGTTCACCGTGAGCGAAGCTTGTTCCAAATTCAGACATTCGAAAGAAAAGCCATTCCAGGTAAACAAACGTAAAAAAATAGGTAAACAAATATATCTTTATAACAAGTCCTGTTATAATCCCTATTGGGATTGACAGGATCTATAAATAATAAATAAATACTAAAAATAAAAATCTAGCACCTGGGCTGTATCAGTCGCGCTGGCATCTGTGATCACTGCCACGCGTCGGTTGGCTGCAGGTACCGCGCTGCTCGATCGCCACGCTTTATGCTTTGACATTTGGTTATAAGCACCCTGCACCGCACCAAATCCAATAAATTTTGCATGATTGAGCTGTTCAGTTGCGTCGGAAGCGTATGAAGTAACCACCGCATATCTATGTACCAACCACTGACACGCGTCGTCGGGCCGCCGGCGCCTGGTTCTATAAGCATTGCCCGACAGCTACGTACGCGCCTGCTTTCGCTAAATGAGGCAACCCTCAATCGCGAAACGTAATGGTGATCAGATTCAATCAACGATACGGTCACGTGTGCCCAGCAATAACAATGAAATATACCGCTGATTAGCACGCCAGGTCTCAACGAAGCAGACGCGGCTGCCGCCGCTACCGACGAAGAAACACCACATCCACTGGCTGGGCTTGCTGTTGCCATGGCACACTACACTGAGCGCTCACTCGAGCACGTGAAACATGTAACAAGTCAAGCGGCACAAGACAAGCGAAGCGGAAGAAAACAATCGAAATAATGCGCGGCGAAGATCACACAACCGAAGTGCGGCCGGCCTGCTGTCGCAAGGCGCACAGTCCAAAATGGCGGCGACGCTAGACGTCGCTCGTGTCGGCCAATGGCGCTGCTCAAACGTCGGTTTGTGAAAAGGTCTATAGACAGCATTTCTTTTTATGATAGATGCGTGTCTTATGCTCGGGCTATGTCACTCCCTCCCTCCCTCCATCCATCCATCCATCCGCCGTGCGTCTACACCCCTACTGCGCATGCGCATCCTCCTCCTCTCCTCTCCTTGTCTCATCTCCTCTCCTTTCGGCATTCATGCGCATCCTCCTCCCCTTCCTCTCCTCCCCTCTCGGCATTCCTCCTCTCCTCTCCGGATTGCGCAACGAATGGCAACACCTGCGGCTCCGCGCGCGATAATGCGAAGCAGCTTAGGTTAGCGGCGCGACGGTAGGCGCCCCACAGGCCCCGGCAACAGTCACCAACGCCGCGCACGTTCGGTGCGAACGCGGGCAAAACGCCGACGGCGTCGACAACAGTTCTACGCGTTGCTGGTGCTGCTGCATGTCCAAGTTTGTACAGCTGATAAAAATACCTTGAGTCGACCCCATGGCTGCTTCGCATACTACTAAAGGTTCCCCTACGGGAAGATGGTGTAATTTTTTTTTCTTCTTTCTAACCGGTATTTTATAGACACTGCCAAATTCCGCGCAATTGTCAAACTGCTTGATTTTGTCAGCTTTGATTGGTTCACAGGGTGACAACGCCCTCTCTGCTTGGCTGTATACAAAAACCGCGGAATGTGACACTGATGGCGCTGAAATTTATCAGCGTTGAGAAGCGTGCCTCAGTTCACAAGCTCAGTCCACAAGTGCGTGTGCGTGCGTGTGCGCGTGCGTGCGTCTGCGCGTGCGTGTGCGTGTGTGTGCGTGTGTGTGCGTGTGTGGTGTGTGTGTGTGTGTGTGTGTGTGTGTGTGTGTGTGTGTGTGTGTGTGTGTGTGTGTGCGTGCGTGCGTGCGTGCGTGCGTGCGTGTGCGTGTGTGTGTGTGTGTGTGTGTGTGTGCCACAATAGATTCGAAACACGAAGGGCAGACACCCGCTTACTGCAAAAAAAAAAAAAAAAACAGGGATGAGACAAGTCTGCACCACTGCTGTTGTTTGTAGAGTCAAATGAATTGCGCTTGTTCGCTTTCGCATGCCAAATTTTTATATATGTCACGCCGTTAGTTCAGTGGCTTTAGCGCGTAACTGCTTGTCTCGCATGCCCATTATTAAAGGGGACGCTGGGGTTGTAGCAGCTGCGGGCCATCGCTGAACGCCGGCAGTAGCGGCAGCTTCGTGCAGGTGCAGCGAGTGGTGTGATGTTATGGGATCACCATGTTAAAAACGAAACCTAAGAGGCAAAGGATTCGTCAGTGACTAAAAAACCGCGAAGAAATTCTCGTGGAAAGCCCTCTCACAAGTAGCGAGAGAGACGGTCTCACCTTCCCGTCGTGCGGCCCAATTGTGACGTCCCTGAGGTCTCGAAACACATGACGAATTTTATATCCTTGTCACAAAGGCAATTTGGATCGCAATCGAGTCCCATCCGGATTGGGTGCTTCTACATGGGCACTTTCGACCACGATTTTGCACAATCCGAATCCAGTTGATCGCTATCGTAGGCTGCCGTCTTGATCGGTAGCGTTTCTTTAGTAGCACATTGAAGCAGTTGAGCCGTCATGCTGAGCGAGCTCACCCAACTCGATCCGGAGTGTTGCACCGGGCAGCGACCATTCTTGATCGAAATATTTTTTTCAGGATCGGGCTTGATCGCAATTGAACGTGCCCGTGTCCCATCGGTACTCAAGGACGACCAAGAGCCAAAGCGATTCATACCGCCGCTGCCCTCCTCTTGCAACACAACTCGCGGAGTCAAGATGTCAAAGATTATGGTTCGCATTCTTTTGATAACATGGGCTACCTAATCATACGCCTGTGCTATAAAGCGCTCAACTGCTTCAATGTGCTACTAAAGAAACGCTACCGATCAAGACGCTTGTTCAAAAAGTCCGCGCGCGCTGTCATACAAACACTAGAAAGAACAATGTTCGTCGCACGCGCAAATCAGCCGGCGCTGAATGCGTCACTCAAATCACGTCAAACTATAGCTGCATCGATATTAGAGAGTTATAGCTCAGCGGGTTTACGGGCCAGCGGAACGAGCGGTCGAGCGGAGACGACAGCGAAGCGCAGCACGAAAGGAAGCGTTTTAGCACAGCGATCCTTCGCTCGGTTGAGCTGAGTACGTAAACACGCTGGCCGCCCCAGTGTACCGGACGTGCGCAGCTGGCGTCTCCGCTCGCCCACCGGGCCCGCTGGCGCGCAAACCCTCTGAGCTATAACTCTCTGCTCTCGTCACGAACAAACTCTCATGACTGAGCTACAAAGCGAAGCAACAACGGCACCGCGAATAATAGCAAGCGTTCGAGAAAACAGCAAACTTTGGCATTCCGATTACTCGATTCTTCGGACTTGAACCTGCGCACTGTGGCGCGGCTCTTCGCTAGGGTAAGGAGTGGCGCTGGCGTCGCGCGGCAAGCTTTGAGGTTGGACAAGTGTTTTCCCAGATCTAGAGAATTTTCGTGAAAACTTTTATTTAGCTGCCAAAATCCCGCACTCGATTCACCGCTTACCATGGCATATAGAACCGGAATTGAACCGAAAATTGAAAACAAACATTATTCTCTGCACGAACCGGTGCGTTATGATCTTTTTTTTTTCTGTCTTGAAGGAACACCGAAATAAAAAAAGTGACGGTTTTCGGTTCATGTGAGCCATCTAGTCTAGAGCTTTAAGAGCCTGCACTAAAATTTATGGGGTTTTACGTGCCAAAACCATAATCTGATTATGAGGCACGCCGTAGGGAGGGACTCCGGAAAATGTCGACCACCTGGGGTTCTTTAACGTGCACCTAAATCAAGTACACGGGTGTTTTCGCATTTCGCCCGCATCGAAATGCAGCCGCCGTGGCCGTGATTCAATTCCGCGACCTCGTGCTTAGCAGCCATACACCATACCCACTAAGCAACCACGGCGGGTTGCCTGCACTTGATGGTCAATTATAGTACACAATTTTTTGTTTACTTCGAACAATTAATAAAAAACTACGGGCTTTATCCCAATCACGTCGTTACGTTTGAATTATTTGCACATGCGAACATCATTTGCAAAGAAAACCGAAGCAATTCATTTAATAATTAATCTAATTGCAGTAATGACTTTTTAGTAACAAACTTTAGGGCAGATGTTTATGTGCAAAAGTTGAAGGAAATCGCCGTAAAAGTGCGAATTCGATTTTCCAAGTTGCAAAATGGTCATGTGGACCATGACTGGAGTCAAATCATTCATTCACTTCACCTGATTACGCTCGCAGCATCGCGAAGCGGGACTCACCGTCCAAACCCTATGTGACGTGAAAGGGCCGCGTACGATCGGGAGCTTCGCCGATTGGCGCAGCTCCCGATTAAGCGCCCAGTCTCTTCAGCAGCACGGCCGCGACAGACCGTTTTATCGCGCGCTATGGCGAAGCTTCCTTTTATGCCACCCGACTACGTCATCTCGTGGTTGCACCACGAGCCGCGCTTCGCGTTGCCGCGTGCGTTGCGTAATCAGGTAAATTGAACCAAAAATTTTACCGCATTTATCTTGATCTACATAGCGATAGTGTAATGCAGAAACATGGAACCAGGCCTTTAAGACGATTTCCTCAATCTTTCTCGTATAAACATGTTCCGTAATGTTCTCGACTAAAAAATTAATGAATGTATGCAAATGATGTCCGCCTCGGCAGGTAATTCATCTGTGGTGACGTGATTCGAGTAAATTTCGCAGGCTCTTTCTTTAACTTGTTCGAAGTAAAAAAAAAATTACACCATCTTTCCGTAGGGGAACCCTGAGTAGTATGCGAAGCAGCCATGGGGTCGACTCAAGTTCCCATTAGGCGAGCCCTCGTTGCATCCGTAGCAGCTTCTCGGCGGCGTTGACGTTTCCTTTCGGCTTCGCGAGCCCGAAGTTCGGGATCGGCCTGTCGCCGCTGCCGTTTCGTGGCAGCGGCTCGAGCCCTCTTCTCAACACCGCATATCCACGAAGTGAATGATGATGAGTGGGCGAAGCACCGGGGGATCATTCGGGCAAAACGCCGGAAGCGTTCTCCGGAAGCCGGAGCTTGGCGTACATGCGCAGTAGGGGTGTGGACGCCGCACGGCGGAGGGAGGGACATAGCCTCGATCATGAGATGCTTCGCATCTAAAAGCTACCACATTTGCAAATGCACACAAGCTCAGTCTCGTAATTTTAGAAGTGGCAGCACCGTTAGTATGGTTTTTCAACGAGTCACTTAAGGAAGTAGGCATGTCAGTAATACTTTCCTAAACGCTTGAAATTGGTGGCCGTCAAATATTTCTCTGTTTAAGGAGCGCTTGCACGCTGGGCGCTCGGTTTTTATCACACTGGTATGTAAACTGAAGTAGGTGTGGTGGAAATGACGTACTGCATTTGAGGTGCTGCATTTGAGGTACTGCATTTGAAGCTTAAGCGTTATCCAATATTTATTGCGATATCAATTATACGGACACTCCAAAGCAGATTTCTGCCGTCGGCGTCGCCGTCGTCGTAACCGTCGCCGTCGCCGTGAGGTTCTGTATGACGTCAACGGCGATGAAATCGTCGCCGCGCTCCGGACGCTATATGTGCGCGTGAAAGGGAACGAGGGACGCGCGCTTTCACGGGGAGCGAACGCACGTCGGAGAGCAAACGCGCGTTCTGCGCCGTGATCCCTGAAGGGCTGCAGAATTAAGCGTCTCTTTCCTCCTTTCCATATATAGAGAGTAAACTCAACTTTTTCCGTCGCGCGAAAGGTTGTGAGGGGACTGGAGGGAGGGAGGGGAGGCGACGTTGAGCTGCGGCACCAAATGCGTATTTATATAAAAACGCCGCGCGCGTTCTGTGCGAACGCGGGCAAAATGCCGACGGCGTTGACAACAGTTCTGCGCGTTGCTGGTGCTGCTGCATGTCCAAGTTTATACAGCTGATAAAACTACTATCCTTACTACAGTGCCTAAGTATATTCTAGGCACTATATCCTTACTCCGTATGGCTCGCTACTAATTTGCTATCGCAATTGGTGCTTCGCCTTTCGGGTGAAACTGCGACAAATTTTTAAAACGAAGCTTTATTTCCTATATCATCCCGAGTTTTGTAGCGTTAGCTACACTGGCCTAGCCAAGCCCGTTTCGCGCGGCACATCAAGAGCCGTGCTGCGCATGCGCAAGGATCAGTGATGACACACGGCTTGCGCACCGGAGCCACCGGAGCCGGCACCTCTCGCGCACTCCGCCGCCGCCGCGCCCGACTCACCGCCGCCGGTCTGCGCATTCCAGAGGAGTGACGTCGTAGCCGTGGTAGACGCACTGGCGCCGGCGCGCGCTCGCTGTGCAGTCGCCGTCTGACACTGCGCTGGAGCCGCTGCGCTTCTGACTGGCGTTTGTGTGTGTCATTGGAGCAGCAGTAAGCATGACAATCAAGCTAATTCTTGACAATCTAGACAACCAGGAAAGCTAAGAATAATCAGCTGAACCTTTGCTAACGCTACGTATATCCTGGCATAGCCGAGCTAAGCCACTGCAACATTTTTTTGAAAATGTTTTTATTTTTTGTAATAGACAGGTATGATCTGCCCTTTTGGTATGTGGTGAAGGCCTGGCGAATAAGAGGAGAGGCAAGGGAAGTTGGGATATGGAAAAATCAAATTGCGTGCACAAAAATGTCTGTGCTGCTCCTCTCCCCCATTGTAAAATAATTTACACTCTGAGAAGTGAATAAGGGAGTATATCTGTCTAACTCAAACCTTTACGCCGTGCCTCATAATCAGAACTGGTTTTGGCACGTAAAAGCCCAAAAAGAAGCCGTTTTTCGGCTAAAGGGTATGAGTTATAGACCGATTTTCACTCATTTTCAGCGTGGCAGGAATACGATCCTCGGGTCTTTCACTAATTAGTTTTCCAAGTTTTCTAAGTTCTCCCAATTTTCCAGTTTTCCAAGTTCTTCGTAATCGCACTCTTCTTCTCCCTCTGGTGTGACCTCTGGTGGTGACTGTGTCAGTATTGCATGATCTGAACGCGGAAGCAGCACCTGGTGCGGGAGCATCGTTCCCTTTCGCGTCCTTCTGTGGTGAAGTTGACCTTCGTAACTGAATGTTGGCCGAAAACAATTGTGCCAGTGGTACCCACATGTGCTCCGCTTAATGAAACAATAAATCACGACAATCAACTTGTAAACACAATGCCGGCTTTTGTGAATCTCTAAAGCTCAGGCACATATATCTTAGATATTGAATTAAGGTTGCACAATATTCAAAGAATTTATTTATTTTTCTTAAATTTTTCTTCATTTGCCCCGGCACCATTCTAAGGAAGCTGCGCATGCGCCACGAGATGCCCCGAGTTACATAGTTAAAATTTTAACCGATAATGTAGTGCTAATGAGCGCATCTTCGTTCAGCGTAATAAAATGATAAATCGTGACATAAAAACATGCAAGTATAATATGGGCTCATATCAGTATCCTTAGAGGAACCTGACCTGTTAATATTTTTCAACGGCTAGCGTCCTTGATTTTCTAAAATTTCTTATATTTAGAATACTCAGTCTTGGTCCATTGGTCACGTGCCACTCGGTATGGGCACATTCTTCGCCATTCCTCCAGAGTGGTTATATGTCACTGTGACTCGGGAGGAATATAATCTTTAGTATATGTACTGTCACGGGATGTTCTTGTAAGTCCACAGGGCGTCTGACCGAAGTACAAGAAGACGGAGCAGTCTCAGCTGGAAACCGATCGAGCGCGCACTACTAGTTCGTCGACTTCCTCTTTCACACTTCACCGTGCCGGCACCGATAATCTCCAGTACATTACTAACGCATGTGTCGTCGTATGCACCTCTCATCGCCACTCTTTCCTCGACGAACATTATAGATCGCTTTACTCCTCGTGACATTTGAGTCAACACTAAACATAATTGTACGCATCTGATTTAGTCGTGTGGTATTTATTGAACCACTTCATTTAAAGGTTTGCGCATAAGTTCCAACATTGGCGCTGGATTCGCATGAGTACCTTTTGTATGTACTGGCGGCTTTTTATTCTTTACTGGGCAGCTCAGAAGAAATTGACCAGTTTTTTGGACAAAATAAGTTCATCCTGTTTTACTGCATTCACTGTTCAGTTACGCAAACGAACATGAAATCAGTTCGAACCGGTTTCAACCGTTATTTTTTCGCTCCGGAGTTGAACCGGAACTTAACGTGTTTTGCTTTACCGGAACGACAAAAGTTTTGGTTCGACACTCTGTCGCTTAGATAAGTTTGCATAGTCGAGGTCTGCAATCCCGGTACGTGGACCTATCACCACACGCTCAGTTTTCATTTGCCTCCGCTCCCTCCAGCAAGGGAGCAGGGTCAACGTAAAGACAACGTCAGCCCGACATTGGCCACACATATGGCGACGCTCTTTCAACAACTGGATCTGTATTAATGCGTAGCACTCTTTGGTGAGTGCACCAGCAATTTTGGTATAGGAAAATCGGTGCCTGTAACGCAAAAAGCGTGACACCTTTCCCATGGGAATACATATAGGGCTTCAGAGAAAATACATGAGGTGGGCAGGGTCAACTTGAATTTGGGAGTGGGTCAACCCAAATTTGGGGGTGATGTGTGGTTGGGCCAACCTAAATTTGGGGGGATATACGAGTAGGTCAATTTGATTTTGGGGGTGGGCCGACGTAAATTTGGGGGTGGGTCAACTTGAATTTAGGAGTGGGTCAACCTTAATTTGGGGGTGATGTGGCGATTATCCAACCTAAATTGGGGGGGGGGGGGGTTATACTTGGGTGAAATTTCGGGAAAGAAAAGTACGAGCCGAGCCATAGAGTGCTACGAATTAGTAGATGCCATCGTTATCTTCCTCGGCCGCCTTTTATATATGGCACGCTCCGGCGCGTGTGTGTCGTGCCTCGTGCTGCGGGGTTAGAAAAAAGTAGAAGTTCTTTTTTATTCTTCTTACCTTTTTTTCTAACCTTCCTGAATTCCCTGAATTTCTGTAGCTTTTTACCATGGTTTGAGTGCTACCTAGGTAGCCACCGTCTCCATACGAGTACACGTTATCTGGCAGTAGCGGAGAGTGAAGTTACCGCTCCACAACAAATGTATTTTGTTCCTCACTGAGAAGTATCCATGCAGGACGTCTCGTGTACTAAGCGCTCCGAACGCCGCCCGCGGCTGGCTTTCTATTGCAGTTTGTGGGAATCGTCGTGGACATGGGGAGCCGTTCTTCGTACATGCAAGGCGCCACCAGGGTCCTCTTGAAATCTCCGCACTTCATCAACAAGACCTTGGAGGATCTTGTCAGAGATCACCAGAGGTACATTTATCCGCTCTTCTGTCACTTTTTGGCGTCGTGTAGGGAACATTCAACCGCTCAGTCGAGCATTCCTTTTCTTATTGGTTCGGGTTTCGTTATCCAGCCTCAGTCGCCAAGTCGTGATGAAAGCTGGCTGGGATCTCGACGGTCACCGAACCATCTATAAGCAGTGAAACGTATAGTGATAAGTAGTGATACTTCGCGTACGCCGTAGCAGTTCCGAAGTCTCAAGCATTCGACTTACTGAGGAAAAAAACAAACAAATTATGCAGATGCCACGTATTGTCACATATTGTCACATATATTGCCACGGCAGAAGTAGTAAGGTTGTTACTCTTTCCAGATATGCGAGTGCCTGTGGTTTAGAGCATTGTGTAGCTGGGCTGGGAACCCGGGCTCAAAACCCAACATCGGAAACGTATTTTTATTATTATTGAGTGATTGATCGAGGCTGTCGGACGAAAACCCGGGGACCAATCATAACAATGCTTCGCTTTATGATAGCATTCTTCGTCTAAATTGCACTCAGTCGAAGGTTGTATTTGTTTTTGCTTTTTGACATGTTCAAGTATAAAAGAAACGCACCTCGTATACCTGCGGTGGAAGGGGTTCTGGTGCGGAACTGGTACTGTGTAGTGTTCAAGGCTCGTAATGTGACAAAGTTGGTGCGACTGAAGTTTTGTCCACGTGTCTGATAAGTCACGCGATTTTTTTAGAAGATGAGGGTGAAGGTATTTGAAAAATGAGGGTGCAATAAAATGTGACTGCCTCCACATGCGCCATTCAAACAACTGCCGCTAAGGCATTTCTTTGAATGACAAGTTGTTGGATGGCAAGCAGTTGTTGAATAAGCAAGTTAATTATTTTTTGTTAATTATAGTATTCTGAAGCTTACGTTATTAGCGGCAAAGTGTGTCCACCTCGTTAGAACTCCTCTGCAAAAGCGCCACGTTCACTGCACTTATAGCCGTATTATAAAAACAAATGTATTGTCTAAAAAGAAGAACACCCTTTATATTGGCTTCCATGTGAACAGTTTCACGAGAGTCTTCCTCTAAGGGTTCGGAACGATAATAACTGCGCCGGGACGGATACCTCGAAAGTGACGCTAGTCTCAGGATATCTGCTTGGCAAGTATTACTTTAGTGCGTTTCAATTTGAGTTTTACTGTTTGAACAAGTCAATAAAATAAATAAATAAGCGTATTGGTGCATAATTTTATTCGCTACATGGTCATTTCAAGCTGTTGTGCAACTAATCTCCGTTTTTTGTTATAGTCGACCTGTACAGACTTAACTCCGTCATCTTTCACGGGCGATATTGAAAAAAGTCCGTTCCAACTAAAAAACACACACACACACACACACACACACACACACCTGAACCCACAGGCGGTACTGCACGCAGCGAAATGAAAATATCGCGCGTTAACACACGTATAATATTCGTGCGATTGCTGCATTGAGACGACGCGGGCTGCTATTTTACAGACAGCGTACAACACGAATATATTTTATTGCTTCTTTCAAGTAAAAGGTCGGCTTTACGGACTCTTATTACGAAGACCGCACGCAGTGACCACGTGAATTGTATTTTGAGAAGATACGGCCTATGTGAAAAGTGTTGTGTGTTTGCAGTTTTCTCAGTAACAGTCATCTGCTAGTTACCAACTTCCCTTGTTTTGAAGGCGCTTGCAGAATTGTCCGGAAGTGCTCCCGCGTGGTCAGAGCGCGCCACGTTATCCCTCACACTACGTTGGCGGCGCGCTCCCCGAAGATGGCGCCACCGCATGTCCTCACGCCCATAATCACACATGCTCGGGATT
The DNA here is from genome assembly GCF_013339745.2 of Dermacentor silvarum. NCBI lineage: Eukaryota > Metazoa > Arthropoda > Arachnida > Ixodida > Ixodidae > Dermacentor > Dermacentor silvarum. Next base: position 182,067,741 of record NC_051156.1, read on the forward strand.
TGAAGCAGACAAAAATCAACAAAAGCTTGGCGATGTCTATGGCTCCTGTACATGTCAAGCATAGTAGTAATATACAGGGTGTTCATTTTTAAGTTTTACGGAATTTTTTAGAAATCACCCGTGGCAGGTAGCATAATTCTTATCATTGAGCTGGGTTATTCGATGAGGCGGACAATAGTAGCACGAGAAATGGAAACACATATTCAACTTAATTAATGAAAATTCACTAATTAACTTCTTAGTGGCACTCTGACCACGCGGGCGCCCTTCCGGACAATTCTCCAAGGCGTATCATACCACGTGGAATGAATTTCCAGAATGACACCACTTTGGAGATATGCGCCATCAAACTCGCCGTAAAAAGATGCACTGTTGTTCCACTCAAGTTTTTACCAAAATGCTGTTTTATGCATTGAAGCACAAAAGTAACTGGAACGCCCATGTATTCCATCCCACACTTTGGGAAATAACATCTCGAAGCTGGTGTCATCCTGGAGATTCATTTCAAATGGATGCGTCTTGCAAGCTCACCGGCTACAATTCGTAAGTTTCAATATGTGGCGTAAAGTAATTACCTAAGAAGTTAATTAGTCAATTTCTGTTAGTTAGTTGAATATGTGTTTTGATTTCTCGTGCTACTAATGTCCGCCTCATCGAACAACCCAGCTCAGTGATGAGATTTATGCTCCCTGCCACAGGCAATTTCTAAAAATTCCGTAAAGCTTAATTTTGAACACCCTGTATATGTTGCGTATAGCGTGTCGAATGCGAACATTTAGACAGGTGCGTATAATGTTCAGGAATCACACAAGCGTCGCACTTTACATATACGCCGTGCACCGAAGGAACATGTCGATTCTTCGACGTTTCTGATACGGGGCCCAATTTTTTCGCCCCAATCGTCCTTCCCCCCCCCCCCCCCCCGCAGCTACGTGGTGCTCAACTACCTCGGCTTCCGGCTTATGGTGGAACTGTCGCCGTACCTGCCGGACAGCGTGAGCGTGCTGCGCAACGTGTGGTACACGCAGTTCACCGGCATCTACAAGCCGAACGTGGAGCGCTGGCGCGCCTGCCTGCACAGCATCGACCGCGCCGTGCCGCTTTACCTGCTCTACATGTACTCTGAGCACCTGAACAAGACCGCCTTCAGGGAGGTTGTGGTGAGTCTCGGGGCACGGCCTCCACCGCATCCTTCTCTTTCTTTCTTTCTTTTTTTTTTTTTTTTTGTAGCGTTAGCTACACTGGCCTAGCCAAGCCCGTTTCGCGCGGCACATCAAGAGCCGTGCTGCGCATGCGCAAGGATCAGTGATGTCACACGGCTTGCGCACCGGAGCCACCGGAGCCGGCACCTCTCGCGCACGCCGCCGCGCGCCACTCACCGCCGCCGGTCTGCGCATTCCAGAGGAGTGACGTCGTAGCCGTGGTAGACGCACTGGCGCCGGCGCGCGCTCGCTGTGCAGTCGCCGTCTGACACTGCGCTGGAGCCGCTGCGCTTCTGACTGGCGTTTGTGTGTGTCATTGGAGCAGCAGTAAGCATGACAATCTAGACAACCAGGAAAGCTAAGAATAATCAGCTGAACCTTTGCTAACGCTACGTATATCCTGGCATAGCCGAGCTAAGCCACTGCAACATTTTTTTTTTCGAGGCGGCAATTTCTGCATATATAGTCTTTCAGATAAATTAGCGGCGAGGTCTCTGTCGCAGTACCACTATGTCGCTTCGCGGTTATATGATTCAACCTTTATTTTTTCCTTATCAACGGGCTCCTGACAGGCGTTCATTATACAGAAGGAGATCACCATCATCCCCATCATTGCGATTTATTTTCCGTCATTATGAGCAGCAAGAACCCACGTGCGAATGAATAAGGACATCGTCACTGGATAAATTCGGAGAGAAAGGAAAGCTGCTGAGAACGAAGTTGCGGATTTAATTCCAGCACGAGGCCTCTGCACTTCAATTGGAAGAGGCCATGGGCGAATGGAACGCAATAACGCTCGTCTACCAAAGAGCTTGGTGGAGGTCAAAAAAAAAACAGCTAGGTCAAATTTAATCCGGAGCCCTCCACTACGTCCAATCCACTCTCCAATCCAGTCACAGTTCCAGAGGATTCACGCAGCGGTTGTGCTCGACAAAAGAAGCGACAAAATTTTGGTAACTATATAATCACGCCACTCAATTTAGAAAAGCTAAATAAAAAAAGGCAGAGCCAACACACTTCAGGTCCATGCAACGATAACTTAACTACGTGAACGCCATGAACGTTGTCCATTCCGTATATCTTTTCGCGCCTTGAATGACGTTCTCCGTTCAAAAGCATATACCTATCGATGCTCGGCCTCACCAAACTGAGTCGCAGCGACCTTTCGCTAAACGCTAGCTTCTTCGCGTGTCGTTCTGTGCCAGGCTAGGATGACCACCGACAAGATCGGCCGAGTGTTCACAGAAAACATCAACAAAACCAGATGGATGGATGGCTTCACCAAGTACATCGCGGAGAGAAAGGTGAGAATGCGCCTCACGCACAAATCGTGGTGTATCATGCAGCTTTATCAACGGGAAAACACCATAAAACTCTGCGGATGCTTCTTCACGAAAGGCGTCCGAAATTTCTGCTATCACAGAGGCGGACATTATAATATGACTCAAGGTAGAAATTAGACAAATAATTATGCAAGTTAGTCTAATCAACTGTTTAACTATAAGAGCTGTGCAATTGATGTCAATGGAAGATTTGAAGCGCGCCACCCGAGGAGTTCAGAACCCTTTCCAGAAAGGCGAAGAGTTGACACTGATAATTTTACAGCGTAATGAGCGCCGGCCAATTGCACACAAAACGCAAAACGGGATGGTTAAAGAGCACAGCTGTCACATACTTAGCAGACGCCCACAGGTGACATGACTGACATGACCTCACCGTCGGTCCAGCACGAAGCAAGCGAGATCGCGGCTTGATAAGGAGGCTTGTTTGATGCTCGTCCGACGGTGAGGCGTATGTAGTCACGTCACTCACGGGCGTCTAATAAAGGAGTGGTAGGTTGCGTTCTCCAAGTGTTCACTTTCACTTTACTTTGTGAAATTAGCCGGAATTCTACAGAAATTAGCAGCGTCTTATTTTTGCATGACTGAAAATGATAATGAGCACCTCTGTCTAATGAGCATCTCGGCCAGTCTAATTTGCATAATTACTTGTCGAATTACTACCTCGAGTCATATTACTATGTACTGTCTCTGTGGTAAAAGCAATTCAGAGGAAATAGTTTAATTGTGTGATATCGTCCCTATTGTTAAGGAATTTCGAACGCATTTCGTGAAGCACTCTATATAGTGTAAACTTAGGATGCGTTTGAGCTCGCTGGTCTTGAAACGCTGTAAAGCCGATTCAGGCGGGACCAATGAGCGAAAAGTGCCTTTCGGCGATTTCGTAGTGAAAGAGCGTCCCACAACCAATTACGACGTGCGAGAACTGCGCAAGAGAACGTGCAAGACGCATAATGAGCTTGGCTGAATCATAATAAAACTAAACAGCACAAAAAAAGGAAGGAGGACAAGGTAGAAGACAGACAAGTGCTTGTCCTTTCTCTCCTCTTGTCGTTGTTCCCCTTTTGCGCTATATTTACATTTATTATGCACGGAAACCAACTCGCCCAACTTCCAGCGTTACTGCTTGGCTGCAGTTGTCTGTAAGTGGACGGTTGGCGACGAAGGGTATGTCGTTGGTGCTAACTTGGTACTAGTATACACCTTCTGAGGAACGTTTTCGTGTCTATACAAAAGCCGGGTGATGTCCTTTGCCTTTCAGATTATGTCCCAGAAGATACTGAGCTTTTACCCCGTCTGGGTGGCCATCAGGGACAAGTTCATGGAGCACGTCCAACAGGCACGTTTTACATGCGTTGCATGCCAGTTTGCGCGCAGTTATATACTAATGCGTGCTACCCCTCTGCCCTACGACATCTCGCGCTGCAACTTTCCTTGAGTCTTTACGTTCTGGTCTTGTGCTGTCGCGTGACATTTTGCAAAGTATTCATGCGGGATAGCTCGTAATTAATGGCTAATATTATTAACGCGGTTCAGAAACAGACTGGTCACGGGCTCGTTCTAGTCGCTTCGGGCCAGATTTGTCCGTGCCGGGACAAAAGTATCAGACGTGATATTTTGGTTCGTTGTGCTGACTTAACATATTTGAGTTCGGCGTTTCAGACACCAGTGAGTTCCCTAATAAAGTTTTCCGTTCGACCTGAAGACACCCAAAGTTTTGTTGCAAAATTAATTAATCAATTAATTACTGCGGACGTTTCTCAGTCGTTAACTACTGGCGCGTGCGAGTCGTTGTGAGTTTGTGAGATACGTGATCGCTGTGGAGTAAAAATTGCTGATATCAGAAATGCGACTAGTTTTACTGAAGCCCAACACGTTTAAATGCATATTTCACGTGCAACTAAGGAGCGCTTAATTGTGAATAATATTGAAAAAAAATTATCTCGCTGTGCAGCTGCCGTCGGCGACGGGCACAGATGCCATCAAGCAGTACTTCGCATACGTACAGCACTTCAGAGACGACATCTTCAAGGCATACACGTCACAAAGAGCCAGGATGAAGCAGTGAGTAATCTGATCACCATGGTGATTTACAGCAATAGCGAAGTACATCTGTAGATACGCCCTGTCTTTCGAGCAGCGCAGTGGTTACGAGTCGTTGTTGTTTTACATCCTACATGCTTTTGGACAGCTTTCGAGCCTTTGAGGCCAAAGAGTTTAGGGTTTAGCGCTGTGGAAGTGCTCAATAAAGCGGGCGGTAAACGGGTGCTCTAAAGGAGCAGCAAGACAGCCAGCTTACAAACAGGCTAAGCAGGAGAGCCAAATTTGGGAAGTCTGTCCCACGTCACGGCGCCAATCAACTCGCCGTGTGATTAAGGGGTCATTTTCGGGTAATGCCTAATGAGGTAATAATTAGGCGATAAATCATTAGATCACTCAACCTCTCAGCCAGTACTTGGTTGAGCTCCAAGCCCGAAGTTCTAAGAGTCGGACACCCACTTGATGGGGAATTGCCGCCATAAGACCGGTAGACATCCCGTTTTCTTTAATCACTAGAGGAGCCCCCTTTCGAGATGAATACCTCTATAAGGAGCTGAGCGCTGGGCTGGGTGACATCTCTACCCAATAGAAAAAGCAGGTGGGTTACCTGCGGTACCGGGTCCTTTAACAGTCGGGTGACTTTGGTACAAGTATGTGAGTTACACAACGAGAAGAGCGAGCTACCCACAAATTGCGTGTACTTTTCTCTCAAATAAGGGAGTCTCTTATCGTACACGCTAGCGAAGAGTAGCAGATCTCTTCCACTCCGGCGTACCAAACTTGAAGTAATCTACTTCGGGTCCTCCTGTCAGCCTCCTCTCAGGTAAATTTCCCACGGGTACCAATGTGCAAGCCTTTCTGTGAAAGTTATTTCTTTTAAAGGCAAGAGTAAGTTGTCTATGACGGATGCCTCTTCGAGCTTTCTTGGGGCATTTCAACTACCAAGAACACACTCGTGACTCATGGTACGGACTTTCGTTGCCAGGTGGCCCGGCAGCGTCTTCGACACTGACGTCATGTACGACATGCAGAGGCAGGCCATATGTAAGTACATCTAGTGGATATTTTTGTAATGAATAGTAGCGATGACCTATGACCAGACCCGCGTCGTCTCGCCCCCATATTGCGACAAAAAAATTTAACCACGTTACCATGTATCCTATTAGTTGCAAAGACACGCTAACCATGGTTGGTTCACTGTATATTGCGACCTTGGAAAAAAATTGTCCCAACATCCAGAAGCAAATGACATGCTTACATTTGCGTAAAAAGTTTCTTCAAGCTTTTTCATCCTGGATTTTAAAAATAAGGGGCAGTTACGAGTGGGGTGTTACGAATGAGCACGCCATTTTTCTTTTTACTCCACTTTCGTGATTGTATTTGCCTGACGCGGATTCGCTGCTGCATGAAGTTTTTTTTTTTTTTCGGCCACTGCATGTTTCACTCCTTTGTCTTTTATTTCAGTCATCCCAATGGGTCTCTTCAACACATCAGTGCCTACCAACAGTTCAGTCTTGTAAGTTTTCCGGCGTCTTCATCGACGTGGTCCGAGTTCCACAACCGTACCGCTAGCCGTAGCGTTTTTAGCCTACCTTACAGACAAGACAGACTCAAACACGAACGACCTGAGTCACTACTCGCGAATTCTGCGTTACAAACATCCTGCACACTTATGGATGACTACGTCGACACTGATCTTGCTTTTGTTTCGCTGCTGACAGCTTTGATCAGTTGTCCTTGCAAAGGGACTATTGAAAACTTGAACGAGAAGAACAAAAGGGATCCGAGGAGCTCAATTTTCTTGTTATGTCCAACCAATACGATGTAACAGAAAATGAAGACACAGTGAGCACAGGAAATGTTCATTGTTATGTCTAATTGAAAATGTACAAACAGTAATGTAAAGGGAAATCAAGGTGGACGAAAGATACCCAGTCGTAGCTGGGGACCGAGCTCACATTATTCGCATTACGCGTACTGTGCTTTACAAATTAAGCTACTGCGGCGGTCACTGGTGTCAATTTGGCCTTCTGAGAACATTCAACCATAATAAGATCGCTCCAATTTTTTTTTTTTTTTGCCCGTATGGAATGTGACAGCAGCGCAGCTGCATCTTCGCGACGTCATTCTCTGCAGCTTGTCTATAAAGAAGTACGACGTTTCGTAAGGTGCGAGCGTGTTGGCCTGTCATTTAATTCGTCAACTTAACGAAGCGCTGCGGTTCTGGCTAGTTGACATGCGACTTCATTACAATAGTCAGCTAGAATAAGAGCCTTGTACGAATAAACAAGCGATGACGGCACTGAAAGCCAACTAGCTCATTTTCTTTGTAGCGATAAGCCTATTTGTGATTTATTTTCAAGCAAAATAGGGGGGGGGGGGGGGGGGGGGGGGACAACTAAAACATAAATCAGTTCTAGGGAAGCCCATAAGGCCGGGAAAATATTCAATTGTAAAAAAAGAAAAAATCCCTGACATTCTCCCTACTGTGGCGCGAAGCTACAAGTACGGGTTTATCAGAAAGAAAGCTGAACAGTTGACAAAAGAAATTAGTGCTAGCCCGGGGATCGAACATGGCACCAACACCTTTCCGGGACGATTCTCCCGGGGCGATCCACGCGTCGATCCAGGTTGAGATCCCCGGGATCTGACTCGTCTCCTAACAGGGCAAATTTTTCGTAAACTGCGGAGCTTCTTATGAGAAACCAGTACTGATTTCCTTTGTACTTTCGTGCTACATTTGGGTGGATGACAATATTCTCTTTCATGAGTTATACGTTTATGAAAGCGCGTAAACTGGCTGCACAAGCCGCTGTCGGCTTTCCTGTGAGCTTCGCCACTTAGCTTTTTATTACGTATTCCTGCTCGCACCGACTTATGTCTTACCCCTATCCCACAATTTTACCGGGTGGTGTGTAATTTCTTGTCGTTGTTCTTGTTTTGCTTCACGCAGCGTCGTTCACTCTGCGCGCTACGGCGTCCGACTGACGAGGGCGATGACGAGGATGATTTACGAAAAGAGTAAGCCACATTGCGTCACTAAATAAGGAATAAGTATTAGTAGTTTCTACTTTATTTATCGATACCAACATACCTTGTTTGAACGGGTCTTCTTCTTTTTCCTTCATCTGAGGTTAACGTCCTCTGGTAACTATAGCAGAACTCACGTGAACATGGCAATCTTCTCACTGCTTCTCTTGGCCCCTTGCGGGGAAGCTTAACCTTATATCTCCTATATATAGCTACATTAAAACGGGCAAACAATTTTGTTTAGCATCCACTAATTCAATTTCTGATGCGATTGTTGAAATTAAAGGACTATAAACATTTAATGAATGTTGGAAGCCTAAATTTTATTCAAGCCATCAATCCTTCCTCTTTATAAAAACTGCCACACAACAGAAAAATTAATAGGAAGAGTGAGGCGACAGCTATACAACACTGTAACAGAGGAACAATAAAGTTCTATAAAGCGGGTATGTTTAGACATCTGGGGCCGGATTCACAAAGGTTTTCTTTCGTAAGTTCGCTTTGCCATTGCCTGGCCGCCTTCGCTAATGATATGTCTGGCATCCGGATTGGCTAAAATCATTTCTTACTAAACATTCTAGCGTAAGAAGTTTTTGTGAATTCGGGCCCTGAAGTGGACAAAGTTGTATGTACTGCCTACGCTTTGAAATTTACCAACGATTTGTGAGTAGGACTTTTTCAGTACCCGTGATTTTGCAGAATGTGTGTAACGATTTCACGTAACGTGTTTAAATTATGCACCATTTTTGTCCTCTTTGGACAATCTAACAGATGCAGTTCACATAATTGTGACAGCAGTTGTTGGCGTAGATTGACGCAGTGCTTCAACGTCGTTAATTTTTTTTTTTCAGAGCACTAAAAGCCTAGATCAAAAATCTGCTCTAACAGTTGGTAGAATTTGCATGTATCTCTTAAATGCAACGAATTCCGTTAAATGGGTTCAGTGGTTGTTTATTGAAAGCATTTCTGCGTCTCACATATGCTGCATTAAGAATCCCGGAGTTACTGCAATTTAAAGCTCCCTCCTAAGCCAGTTATGCGATATTTGTAAACATTGTGCGATCTGGTCGCGAACAGCCTTAGACGCGGCTTGGAGCTAGCAGTTTGCAAGAGGCGGCCGTCTGTGCAGCCATTAAGTTGCGCGTAAACATAGGAATCTTTTCAAAACAATCTGATCTCGTTTCAGCTAGTTTTATAATGTCGCCGAAACGCACTTCATTGTCCGAAGCTTCATACTTTGTTGTATGAAGGCACGGCCTTCGCTGACCGCGACGAAAAAAGTCAGCCGTGAGAACTGTTGGACAAGATGCCCGATTTTTCCATTCGCTTTCTGAAATGACGTACTCCCAGCTTTATTACTTTTTCTTTCTTCGTTCTTCAATAACACACCGTACACCCAAGGGATGCGACTTTAACGAATTATTAATGCGAAAGCATTTTAGGCCCCATGAAGCGGAAAATCGGGCGTTATCATCCGATGGTACCAAAGCCCAGGTGACCAAGTGATGACGTCACGTTCTAGGCGCTGGACCTGCTGCGGCTCGCACTGCGTAATCCCATGGTGAAGAGCCACGGCATCGTACCTGGCCCATTCAAGATACTGCCTAAAGGAAAAAGGGGGTGTCGTGCAAAAGCGATTCTTGTACACGCGGCCGCACGGTCTATGTCGAGGTGCTTGGCGCTTGGCACTTGGCGCTCAATGCGTTTTGTAGGTCTAAGCAATCTCCCGTATGAAGTGGAAAACGTGCACTAGATAAGATTTTTATTAGCGTCACGCTTCACGCTATTCCTCCGCTAGTATTGTTCACTCTTACCGAACAGGTGATATTATCCCGTTCGTTGTATAGGGTTTATTGCAAGGTTTATTGGGGTTTGCCAAGAGTTCGCTCTCAGCGAGAAAGTTGGGCTAAAGCGGAGCCGCTGGTGTACTATAGACTGCGTCACAAGTAAGAACAAAATCACAGATACGAACTACACGTCGCCATTTTCGCTGCTACACTTGCTCGACTCAGGCTACTACTACGACACGGGCAAGGTGTTCCCCGAGATGGTGTGGAGCGAGACGTCCGCCCAGAATTTCGCCAAGCGGCTGCAGTGCTTCTCCGACCAGTACGGCGAACTCGACGATCCCACAAGTCCGGGCCACAAGGTGACATTCCTTTTCCCCCGACTGGAATATTCAGTGATGATTTCTAATGGCATTTCTAATGAGACGGGGTGACCGGTGTTGTCTTTATTTATTTTGCGCTACGGTGGTTTCATCGTTTAGCCTGCTCGAGCTAATCAGGCTTTATGCTCTTTCTATTGCCATCTAGCGTTTTACCTGCCTATACTTTATCTATACCTATACTCGTATGCCTGTGACGATCCCACCCTTGTCAATTCCCTGCTTTTTAATGAATACTTTGAAGCTTCTCCCACGTTTGTCTCGAGAGCTGATCAATAAACGCCCCCCATCCGCTTTTTATTCCAGCGTTTCTAGAAGGTAGACGTTGCCTTCGGATTTTGCTGGGAGAATATCTTTGCATTCCATTACGGTGTGCTAAGTCGTCTCCGAATTTTTTTCGGCCGGAGACATACGAATGCCGAGTCAAGGAACCTCCGATTAAAACTGCCGTTTGCTTTGTATAGACCTGTACATTGAAACGCCAGATTTGCAAGAGCGTCAATCGTCATTATTCTCGCTCTGAAATGAAGAAAATATAATAAGGAAACGTTCTTCAACTGGAAAAACTACTTATCGAATATATCGGCGAATGAGGTCCGAGCTTGCGCTTCGGCAGCAGCCGTTGCTTGAGCGCCAACAAGCGTTCTCTCTCATATATTGGTGCATACACCAGTGATAAAAGCCTGCATTATTTGAGCCCTTGCCTTTCCACTGGCGATTGCGTGGTCGCGCATTGCGTCAGAAGATTTCTTTGCTTGTCGCTTTCAACATACCGCGACTGGCACATGGCTATGCCGGTAACGGTGCCATAGAATTGTGAGAGTATGCTAATATGGTGTTACCTGTACTTTACCACCGGTCGGTCGCCGGTCTTGAACTTAGTCGCAGATTGATGAATAGTCTCTGTCAAAAGCTTCGCGGCCACTCGGCTACATGACAAGGTATATGTCACCGTACTGTCCGCGGGCCGTCTGAAGTACCTTTGGCATTCTCAAGCTCATAATAGTGAGGAGAGCTGTCCCGCTCACTTTCCAGGGCTCTGCCCGTCAGTCTTTGTTTAATGCCTCATAAATCAATCTTCATCCGGTAATTATCAAGCCCAGGTGTAACTTTAGGACGTTAACCGATCAATCGGGCACTCATTCAGCAAAAGCGCCACGTGCGCGATAAGCTAGCTGATACGCATTCGGGGACAGGGCTTCGTCATCGTGTCCTAACTCTCCTTATCGATGCCATATGCAAACAAAGGTGATAGAAAACCATCATGATAAAAGAGCTCGTGACATCTCGTTCTCCTTGCCTCTGTTTTCTATGACTCAGCTCAACGGATCGTCGGTGCGCGAGTCCGTGTTCGAGGAGAGCGCCGCCATCACGCCTGCGTTCAAGGTATGCGCCTATGTCGTCCGGGCGTATTCGGCGCTGTTAGTGCCACGTGTGCAAATCTCTGCAGCTGGCTAGGCGATTATAACTCGGCGGCTATGTTAGTACAGTCGACTCCCGTTAATTCAACCTCGGTTAATTCGACTTTCCGCTTGATTCGAACGCACCGGAAAGTCTCGGCGAGAAAACCACACATTGTTGTGAAAGTAAAACTCGTTTAGTTCAAACGGCGAAAGCATGACGCTAGGGGTGATTTGACCCCCACCAGCAGTGCGCATCCCCTTCAGGCACCCGCAGCGGTTACCAAAAGCATGAACACACGAGAAATTCGACAGACGGCGCTACTGTTTTTGTCCCTTTCGAGAATTTTTCTCTGTGCCAACGAAATTGTTGAGGTCTGTGCGCCACTGGCCGACGACGACATCGTCAGCAACGTGACAGTCCAACGCTGCATCAGGCAACGTTTAAACATATCTGCACTCTTCGCTGCATGCTGGTTGAGTCACACTTCACGATAAAAATGCAAAAACGATACTACAGACTACTTCGAGCAATAAAAATATTTTAATTCTTTCATTTTGCCGCCGTCTGTTGATTCGACCTTTCGGATAATTCGACCAAACTTTGCAATTTTTTTTTCTTCACCGCGCTCGAGGCCTAGCGTCGGATACGTACGATGCGTGGTTGCTCCCTCTTCTTATCCGAAGCGGCAGGCAACGCCGTTGCGATCAGGCTATTAAAAGGCCTCTACAGTCGAACCCGGATATAACGAATTATCGTGTACAACGAACAACTGTAAAATCCACTTTAACATTTTGTATAAAATTTTTATTTTAGATACCGAATTATTGATATATCGAACTATTTCGCGATCCCCTTCGAGTTCAATATATGCGTGTTCGACTTGCTGTCTACACGTCACTGAAAGACGAGACAAGTCACCGCGTCTGACGCGGTGTTGCCGCTTTATCACGCGACTTCCGCAGGCCTTCCATCAGCTGCTGAACGTCTTCAGGATATGGCAGCGAGACTTCCGCTTGATGAACGCCGAGCACCTCTCGTCGGATAAGCTCTTCTTCATTTACTACGTGTTGGTGAGTAACCGCTTGCTTAACGCGCTTAGCAATACTTTTGCGCCTCGAAGCATATCACGCGTGATCACCTGTGGAGGCTTATACACCAGCGAGTTCCAGGACGAAAAAGCGCAATGTTTCCTAAAGAGAAGCACCAAGTAAATGTAGACTGATGAAGCACTCGTTGAAAACTACATTTTCGTTAATTTCGCAGTAATATAGCTTTGTTTTTACGAAAGAAAATGAAGGTCTATTTTTTGTTTCTTTTTCGAGGTTCCTAGTTCTATGAGAGGGAGAGGCATCATCCGACGTCTGAGACCGCGGGGGACGATAACCTTCGAAAGCCTCTCAGTGCGTCGTGTGAATTGAGAATTGTGTTTACGACACGTTCGTATTACTTGTGCAAAGTTCTGCACAGTTTGGGGTTATGGTTGTCGTGATGGTGTGCGTTATAAGGCATTACCTGAATTAAATGTGCACTAGGTTTGAAGTACCGAACACATCAATTAAGGAGTAAATGGTATCTCAAGTCCTAACTTCTCAATATGCTGTCAAGTAGAGCATTGGTTTTCGCGTATTTTCTGGCTTAACAACCCTCCTCTCAATAGTTAATTTTTTTAGCATTGTAGAAGAGTAGTTTTCTAATAAAGCAGCAAAGTACTTTTCTCTTGAGTGTCCCTTTTATGTAGGAAGAGAACCGTGTACCTAGTTCCGACGACATGGCACACTGGGACTACTGCGTTCGTGTGTAATGTTAACCGAGTTATTACTCTCGGTGCACCCACTCGGTGCACGCTTAATTCATATGCACGTGGCATAAACGCACTTCTCAATTCACAGGACGCACTGAGAGGTTTTGGAATGTTATCGTACACCGAGGCATCAGTGATCGCATGACGTCTCTCCCTCTGATAGAACTATAATCTCGAAAAAGGCAGCACAGAAAGACCTCACGGTGCGCTCCACCACCCGAGTCGTTAATAATCAACAATTTCTGCGAAGGTAACGAGGGCGTGGACGATAGTTATACCTTTAGCTACGAACTTGGTTGGATCTGTAGGTTTAAACCTATCTGCTCTTTTTCCTGCTCTAGGACAACTGCGTCAAAGCCAACCAAGACTACATGATGTACCAAAAGTACGGCACCAACCAAGCCTTCGTAAAACAGAGGTGAGCAAGTATGGAACGAGCAGAAAAACCAAACACGCACATTGCAAGGGCCGTTTGTTGCGAGCTCCGTACGTGGTAACGCAACAACACCAACAGAACTTGCAACAAATGAGCCTTGTCAGCAATTCGCAGCCTCATATCGACAATGGTGTGCCACTCACATTGGAGAGAAAAAAAGCCACATTATCTGCGCGTCTCCTTGTTTGCCTTTCCGGCCCTCCGTCCGTCTGTCGCCCGGTGTTATTCCTTGCTTGCTTGCGTATTTGCGGTGTGTGTTCGTTCATCAGTCTCAAAATATCGGCGAACTACTAAATAATAGTCGGTTAATTAGTCGTCAAGCCAGGAATGATAAAAATCGACAGACACGTGGGACCGAGCACAAGAAGCTAAGGCAGTGCTTAAACCAGATATATAATGGAACATTGTGCAATTCAATTGTTTTCTCGCAATGGATGTCTCAAATTCTTGATGTGACCCTGAGAAATGTCGCACGACACATTAGAGCGATGGTTGGAGTTTCGGTCGTGGCATTATAAGGCATAACTAACTTAAAAGGTATACCAGCTTGAGGTACCGAACGCCACCAGTTAGAGTCAGGGGTATCCCAAGTCCTCGCTATAGGCAACATGTTGGCGAATACAGCATTGGTTTTACATGTTTACGTAACTTGCACGCTGCATGTACAGCACTATAGGGGGACGAAAGACGATCGCAATTACGACAGCGTTTGTCTCGTCTTCGTAGTCCTTGCGCACTGTATACCGTAGGCGAGCACCTCAAGGCCTCGGAACTTTAACCTTGGGTCCCCGTTGCCCGCTACGCAGGGTGATGCTGGCGTTGAAGAACTCTCACGAGTTCTCGCGGGTCTTCGGCTGCCCAGAGAGCAGCGCCATGAACCCGGCCAGAAAGTGCAGCGCCTGGGGCGGCTAGTCTTCGTCGACGGGGAGAGTTCGAAAGAGCTGACCGGAGCCCCGCCAGGTACCCGAGTGGGGGTGGTGGTGGACGGGGTTCATGCGCCCACCCTCCCTTCCCGAAAGTGCAGAGCGACAACTTGTTGGAAGCCGCGAACGCCCGTCTCTCTCTCCCAGCTTGACAGCCCTTGCCTCGGCGACGAGCACAACCCCTGGCCGTGAAGCGGGAAACCCACTGTGTGTGTTTGCCTGTGCCACGAATAAAAGCATCATCAGCCCTTTGTCATCATCATGACAATTTGGGACCCTTGTGTGCACTGTATTCGCCCAAACAAGCGAATAGTCTATTACGTGAATGCATGGCAAAACAAGCGACGTCTCGCATGAGACTCGCAATAGCAAGTTTAGGGCTGGGATATGTAACGATTCCATTACAATACTTTTCCTATTCGCGCGCCGCTCCGCATACGTTATCACTTGGATCGGCCGGTCGTGAGCGGTGGGTAAAGGTATAGAATCTAAGAGAAAGAATCTCTACATTATGCCGATCTATATATGTGAACGCGTACGAGCCATAGTCTGGACGAGCCGAGATACCTGCTGTCGTGATCTGCTCTGACTTCCCACAGGCCTAGTGCCGGAGGTCGCGTAATCTCAAGTTTCGGAGGCGCGTTGAAGCGAGAGGCAGCGCGAACCGTTCGTTCCCCTCTGCCTGCGCTCTTCATCAGGCCAGCGTTGTGCTTGCGTGAAGCCGTGCTTGTTCATTTAATGAGTAAGCAAAAGTTTACTGCAATCTATACGGCCGATTAAACTACAACCTTGCTTCGTGTAGTTGTCCAGTGCTTTGGTTTCGCTATCAGTGCTTCGCCTTCAGGGCGAAACAGCGACTTTTTAGCACAAGTCTTTAGTGCCGAAGCACGCTTCGAAGTCTCCTGTCCAGTGCCACAACAACAGCAAGTAATCCAAGACAGAATATCTGATCCAAACAATGTAAAACGTTGGTTTGTCTAGCGCGGGTTCAATGTCACCTGCCACAAGAAGGTAATGTTGTTTTGATATTGAGAATTTCGATTTAAAGTGTCAAATTTTTTTTTAAATTGCCGAAAAGTAGAAAGATAAAAAACCAAGGAGAAAGTTTATTGTGCACCAAATACAGATATCGCAGTTCTATAAACTGTATTTCTTATAGCATCTAAAGTTTAGTTTTGCATTTGTTGCGATGCTTGCGAGGGTATTGCAAAAGTCCTACTCAAGTTATTGCCTTGTTTCAGAGCGTTGTGTAAGGCATCAGTTTTGTCCGCTTTAGATGTCTCAATAGGTGCAATTTACAAAATCGTGAAATTTTTTTTTCCTATTTTTCATTTTTTGCATTTCTTTTTGTAAAGTTGAGGTGGAGTTGCAAGCTTGATCCTTGAGACTAAATCAAGAATCTGCCTCATATAGTCGATATATATTAACTTCTATATTGCGACATCTGGTTAACCTCCCTGCCTTTCCTCTCTCGCTTGCTCTCTCTCTCTCTCTATATTGCGACAAACATCTTCATATGCGGAGAAAAACAATTTCTCCGTTTCAGTGTGTTTAGATAGGGACTCCTGAGATATAACTTCCCATTAAGGCGTCGGCGGCGGCTTGCTCATTGAAACGAGTCGGCTGTGCACTGAATTGCAGCACTGTTGACTCCACATTCATAGAATCTTGAGCGCGTTGATGATGCTTGATTGCGATATTGACAGCACACAAATGGTTGGAGAAAATAAAAATGCAGAGAGTGAAACAGTGCTGCCTGAAACAGATCTTAATTGCTTGAAAAATTGAATACGTACACTGCTATCAAGAAGAAGAGAGATACCAAGGCATAAAAAAGGGGGTTGATGATTTCGAAAGCGAACACTCGTCAAGAACGTGTCCAAAATTTCCTTCACAAGCCGGCAAAGTAATTCAAATTCACCTTTTTCATACTGTTATGGGAGGTGCATTAACATACACATCGTCAACAAACGCCGGAAAAGTAATTCAAATTCAAATTTTATAGTGTCGCCAAGCTTACCACTTCAGCAGCTCTACCACATGTTATGGGCATGCGCAAGCACACCCGAGCTAACGCGCTCAACCGAACGAAAAGGGGTGTTGCATGCTTCTTATCTCATGGCGCCTACCCACTACGGTGGATTAGCCAAGAAGCCGGCGGTTAAAGGGACGGGAGTGAGAGAAAATTTAAAAAAGTCAAGATAAGGCAGAAATTTTTGATAATTAGGAAATAGAATTACTTGTCAGAGACGGAAATAAAATTAATTATATTTTTATATAAAGATCAAATTTGGTGGTATTAGACCTAATTCAAACACACTATTGGTGGTTTGATGAGCTATCCAATTATCGATTAAGAGAATTAACATGGTATCATCCTTGTGCTACACGTATAAGCGAGCAGCTCTTCTTCACTCTCTGCATGTCCCTCATTAGTTATTCGCTCGCTGTGAATTCAGTCGTAAAAAAAAACAAAGAAGTGTTAATTACGGCGGGGATTCACACAGTATACAACACCACACTCCTGTTGTGTGCATTTACTACTTGTGTACGCCTCCTTCCTTTCTTTTTTCTTTGCCATCACGCAGCCTTGAGGTTTTTCGGTGGAATCATAGTGCCTGCGATAAAAAAGCAAGGGGAGAAAAGAGCGAAAAACAGTGAGGATTCGCGCTGAATGAGGCAAAAGTAGCGCTTCTCGGCTGCAACGGCGAAGCATCGAAAGAACGCCGCTGGGCGGAGGAAAGGTGAAGCACACGGAGGGCGGTTATAGAAATGACAAGGCAACCGCTTTTACACAGTTGGTTGAGGTTACAGTGGAATGGCTGATAGATACATTTCAAGACAATGAAACAGAAAAATTGGTCCGTTAGAACCACTGACCTCTACTATATTTTGCCCCCTTATAGTAGAGATCAGCAGTTATAACCGACGAGACAGCAGTGATGATCATCATCCTCTTTTACATCCACCTTAGGGCGGGGGCCTCTGTCGATCATTTCCGCTTTTCCCGGTCCCGCTTCAGCCGGTTACCACGGCACGAACAGACCACGTTGTACCGTATGTGGATCGGTGTCACGCTTACTAGCTCTTTTGCCTTTTTCACTGGAAATGGCTGAGAGAGCCCTGCATGTGACACATGCAACTGTGACGAGACATTCGCACACCTCGCTTGCGTCCGGCCGCGCTGTAATGCCGACAGGAAAGTGATGTGCGCAGTCCTTCATGAACTGAACTACTGTGGGCTATCAGAACGAAAAGTACTGGGGCAGTACTCGCAAAGAAACTCCGTGCAGGAAGTTATATCTACATTGCTGAAGTTCCTGAAGTCCACGGGCCTGCATAAGAGACTTTGATAACGCTGCCTCCTACCGTTGCTACATTGCATTATTGTGTGCTCAGTTGACTTCGTTCGTGTTGCTCTCTTTCTCTGTTTCTATCTCCCCACTGCTTCCTTCCTTGCAGGATAGCCAAGCAGAAGTACCTATGGTACGCCTCCCTGTTTCCTGCCTTTATATGCACCCTCTTCCTCTCTCTCTCTCTCTCTCTCTCCGCAGTGAGAATTTGAGTTGCGACTTTCACCTGCCGCGTGGCCTCGACAGGCGCGAATCGTGCACGTGTTTCCATCACATTCGGCTAAATGTCACTTTTGGCAATTACTCCCTATTGAAAGTTCAGCAGCGCCGCACTCCACTGTGCCACACGTGAAGTGTTCGCGAAGACTTGGCTTCAAGCGTTTCAAAACTGTGAGAGCTGACCTAAATGCATGCCACGAACTGCGGGATATTCTCCGAACTATAGGCGGAGCGCTGCTTCCGCCTTGCGCGCAACAAATGCGATTTTGACATTTTCGCGTGACGCAGGCCTCAGTCAAGTTCACGTTTAACTTCACGTGAATATATATTCAGTTCACGTTTAGTGATGATGATGACGTTCCTCAGCTATGACACGTACCCACAATGGGTGATTGGCTAGGAATCGGGCGCTTAGAGAAAATCGGTGACTAACTTCCTTGTTCTCCTCGCTTTCATCGTTTTTAGTGTGGCATCCCTATGCGTTCCGATTTTTTCATTTGTCACGTTTATGAAATTTTATTGTTATTGTTGTTTCACATTTCACCAAAATAATTTGGCGCGGCATGCCGGGTATTTGGTGCGGCTATCATTTGCAACTCTCATCAAAACCTTTCTTTCTTTCTTTCGTCGTCCTATGCGAGAAGCTTTGCTGATCTGCCCGCTGCGAAAGCCGGTGGCTGTAAAATAACTTGTATAACCCCTCTGGCGGACACCACCGCTGGTCGTGGGGCGTTCTACATGCCCTCCCACATAGGCCATGTGGTCATCGCCATCATCACGATCGTCATCATCGAGACCCCATCGTTATCGTCGTTGGTACGTGCCCTGCGGCGCGCGCACTGGGCACGCGCGGCGCGTTTCGACCCCTGGCTGGGCGCCGCGGAAGGAGCGCCTCGTCCAGCCGGTCCCGGAGCCCCAGCTCCCGCGCCGGAAGCAGGAGCCGTTGGACCCGCCGCTTGGGTGACGGTGAGTGAGCGAACCTCGAGTTCGGCGAGTTTCTCTGCTTCGTGCTGATCGCGGGCAAAGAGCGCCACGCAGATTCTCGCCTGTGTGCGGTGCCCGCGCCACGCGTCCTTCGGCCTTGAGCACTATTTAACTAGCAAAAAAAATGAAACCAACAACAACAACGCAGGCATAACAGGCTGTCGTAGCGTCATCCGGGCCAGTTTCTATTTGGACATTGCCTGAAATGGGCGCGAACATACTGGAACACGAAAAGGGACAGATATGACGCACAATGTGCGCCGAAATTAAAGGCAACGCTTTAGTTCTGCTTAAACGCCCGCAGTGTTTCTTACATTTGAGGCGGTTTCTTTACTTCGGGAGCTATGCTTCAGCGTGCAAGAAAGTGAGCTTCGAGCTTAAATCATTGTATAATCTGGTGGAATCAAATTTCTACTGTTGAGCCCAAGGTCGCCGGTGCGACTCCCGACCGCTGCAGCCACATTTTCGGTTGCAGCGCTCCATTTGTGTACCCGTTAAAGAACCGCAGGTGGTGCAAAATGCAATCTGAAGCCCTCCGCTATACGGCGTCCCGCCATAACCTTCTCTGCAGTTTCGAGACGTTCAGCACCGCATTTCAGCATATTCATTCTGGAGGCGCCAACTCATTAAACGTTTATCTTTAATGTCGGAGCGCAGCGTATACACGCCTCGAACGAGGAAGGGCGTGCTTGTGTTTTCGTTCACTGCGAATAAGATTAGAACTCTTGTTGTAGCTTTTACACCTTGTAATCGTGCTATTGTAATACATGGATGCCACATCCTTAGAAAGCTTTATCGTTGTACCACGTAATGAAACTTTCGCGCTTAGTAGATGTGAGCATAAGAACCCGCGAGCAACAAGCTCTGATCTAATCACAACACTATTTGCAGGTTTCCACAGTCGTGTATGCCCCCCCCCCCTCCCCCCCACCTTTTTTTGTATTCGGAGTAATATTTTGGTGCCTTGGTTCCCCCAAGAGCCTTACAGCTATATTCTGACCAATTACTTTTTGTCGCAACATTCAACGCTACTCCAACACCAGATAATATCAAGGAAACAAGCCCGCACATTTCCTGTTTCTGATAGTCCTCCAGACATTCTTTACACGATAATCAGCGCGGCAATCAAGTTATAAGTGTTGCCTCTCGAGGTGTGAAGTGAAAAAAATTACCAGAAGTTAGAACTACTTATACGCTGATACTGCAACATACAGCGCCAGGTCGTTTAAACTTTAAACACAAGGTCCGTCTAAGAAATTGTCTGTATTTTACAAAAAACAGTGTCGAGACCAATTCGCGTAGCCGTCTCCCTTTAGCATATATCACGATACTCGCTGTACCAATAGTCTTTGCTCGATTTATCCTTCCTGAAAAGGGTGCATTGCATCTCCGTACCAAACCGCGTACCTGTCTACTACTCAAAATGAAAAGACCTGAAACAGGACATAAGTAGTCATAACGTTATTAGAGCTAGTTACGTTACAGCTAGTTAATAGGCTGTTTTCAGGCTGCAGTCGCAAGTTGGAACGTTGCGCACGGTAATCACGAGTGCCTATTGACCAATTGACGAAAACAAACATAGTGCACTAGCTGGGAATGGGCATTCATTTTGTTAGGAAAGTTGAAACTGCTGGAACGTGGAATATTTCTGTGAACCGACCCTCAAAACAAGCCAGCCGCTCCGCCGCCGATGCAGCTGAAAAACTTTTCGCGTCGCGCTGCCAGTGAGTGCCACTTAAGTGGAATGCCAATTCAATGTTCCTCGGCCCGTACTCACCTAAAAGAAGGCAGCAAAGCCGTGCTTTTGCGCTTTCCCTTCGTACGCCGCAAGCGTCGCATACTTGCGGTGTCCACCTGTCATCCTGCATCATGGCGGGGCGGCGGCGGCGGTGGCCGGCGCCGTGGTCCCTGCGTACGGACGCTAACCGGGGTCCACTACTGTGTTCTCGTCCCACCTTCTCCCAGGTGAGGAGCAAACATGACCGAAGAGAGCGCTGAAGAGGAGGAGGAGGAGGACGACGATGCCAAGAAGAAGAAGAAGAAAAAGAAGAAGAGCAAGTCCAAGAAGAAGAAGAAGAGCAAATCTAAAAAGAAAAAGAGCAAGTCCAAAAAGAAAAAGGGGAGCAAGTCCAAAAAGAAAAAAGGAAGCAAGTCCAAGAAGAAGAAAGGAAGCAAGTCCAAGAAGAAGAAAGGAAGCAAGTCCAAGAAGAAGAAAGGAAGCAAGTCCAAGAAGAAGAAAGGAAGCAAGTCCAAGAAGAAGAAAGGGAGTAAGTCTAAAAAGAAAAAGGGCAAGTCCAAGAAGGGAAAGAAGGGTGGTGATGCAGATGCAACCACATCACCCACATCACCCACTAAGAGCAAGAGCCCGAGCCCAACGCAGAGCGGTGCGGCCACAGCAGGCGCGGCTACGCCGCGCGCCACAAGTCCCTACGGAGGAGCAGCTGCGAAAGGCGCCGCCGCTGGTGCGGCAGGCGCTGCAGCGGGAGCGTATGGAGCATCAAGAGGATATGGAGCATCGGGAGGATATGGAGCATCGGGAGCGTCCGGAGCAGCAGGAGCGTACGGAGCTGCGGGAGCGTACGGAGCTGCGGGAGCGTACGGAGCTCCCGGTGCTCCCGGACCGTACGGCGCATACAGCCCTGGTACGTACGGCCAGCCGATGATGCGGACGAGCGACATCAGCATCTCCTCGATCGGCGGACCCAGGCCAGCCTTGCGCCAGACGTACCGCGTGAGACGTGGTGGTGCCTCTACAATCTCGATACCGTCGAAGGAAGGCGGTGGCATAGTGGTGGACGTCAAGTACCGGAGAAAGAAAAGGCCCTTCGGCTCTTTCGGGACGCCCACCGGCTCGTACTCTTCGTCGCAGATGGCTCTAGCACCCGAATCGGTGTTATACGACGACATGCGTTACATGCCCAACGCCATGTTCTACGGCGATTCGTCCGACAGCTACTCGGACATGCTGTCCAGCTGCTCTTTCGAAGACAGCTACTTTGGCGATGGATACTCGAGCTACCCGCCCGCCGACCTGTTATACTCGCAGGGCGAGGGGCCCCTGGGTGGCTTGACGTTTCCACCGCAGACGCATTTGCAAGCGCCCGGCGATGGTCCCGGGATACCCATGCTTTCGCCCACAATTCAAGTGCACCTGCAACCGCCGGCGGAGCCTATATCTATGGACTTGCGGGTCTCGAGGTCCAAGGAGCGACTGCTTGGTCTGGGACAGCAGCAGATATCGCAGCCCCCGATATACAGCAGCTACAGATGCACCTGACGTCGTTACCGCAACAGTACCTTGGTCAGGCAGACAAATGCCAGCCAACCTTTCAGCAGATAATACGCCAAACGGGGCGATCGCCCATGGACATGACACGAATGGACGTGCAAAACATCGGCGCTCCGGTAACTATTCATCCTCAAGTGCCGATAGAGCAACAGATACAGATACAACAGCCACCCTCGTATCTCCTGCAACAATCATCGCAGTCGTCGGCCCTCCTGGAACAGCAAATGGCGCAGGCGCAGACATCGCAGTTGCTCTTGCAACAGCAGCAGCAGCAGCAGCAGCAGCAACAACAGCAACAGCAGCAACAGATGCAACAGATGCAACAGCTGCAACAACTACAGCAGCTAGAGGCGCAGAGATCCGCACAGCTCCAGCAAATGCAACAAGGTCAACAGCTTCAACAGTTCCAGAACCAGCAGTGCCAGCAAATGCAACAGTACTCGCAGTACCCTCAGTACTCCCAGTACCCTCAGGCATCGATGCAAATGAGTCCCAATCTATCAGCGCCCATGATGCCACCTCAAGGAGTAGGCACGCGAGGCTCGCCGCGAGTTCAAGTGGATGTGTCCACCAGCGGATCAGCCTCAGCCGAGTCTGGGGGAATTGGAATCGTGCACGGTCGGATTAGAAGGTTGCGTCGTGGTGGTTATGGAAGCCCGCCGCTAAGGTTTCCCGCACCTGGTTACGGGACACCGCCACCGAGAAGTTATAGCAGCCCTTCACCGATGCCTGGTTACGGAACTCCGCCTCCGAGGCCACCTATTTTGCGCCGCAGAGCACCGTCTCCCATGGCTCAGTACCCACAGGCACCGATGCCACCTTCGCCTACGCCATCGTTTTCGTATACGTCCCCGCCGTCACCTACGTTTATGCCCCGTCGCAGAGCATCGCCTCCCATGGCGCAGTATCCGCAACCGGTTCAATCGCCTTCATTTACGGCTCCACAGTCGCCTTCGTTTACGGCCCCGCCGTCGCCGCCTCCGCCGCACTACCACCCGGTATACAAGTCACCTTCCGATCCACTACAAACATACTTGCCTCCCGCCATGCGTCGCCCACGTTCCCCACCACCTGCGCCCCCAGCAACGCCCGCCAACGCTAATTTCAACCCGCTCCAGGCGACCGTGTCGGTGTCTTCGTACCGTATTCGGCGGCCCCACCGAGTGTCTTCAATGCCGTCGTACCCAATGATGTGTTCTAGTGGTTCCATGATGGCGTCACCCCCAGCATCACCCATGCCTCCCATGTCGCCCATGTCGTCACCCATGCAATCTCCTTATCAATCTCCTTATCAATCTCCCTATCAATCTCCCTATCAATCTCCGATGCATTCCCCCATGGTTTCTCCGTCACCGTCTATGATGATGCCTCCCATGATGCCTTCACCGTCCCTTTCCATGATGCCTCACATGAGGCCATCGCCGTCGGCTTCAATGATGTATCCCATGCAGATGCCGTCTCCCGTACAATCCATAGTCATGCAACCCCCTCCTCCGCCGCCGATGCCGTCCCCTTCGTTCATTCCCTATCCGATGCCTAGCCCCGTAATGCCATCGCCATCGCCTTCGATTACGGTTAACACTATGGCACCTCCGGTGATGCCGTCGCCTCCCGTCATCGTCATGCAACCGCCGCCGCCGCCTCCTGTGCCCAGCCCCATGATGTTACCACCAATGCAGTCGCCCATGATGCAACCACCGATGATGCAATCTCCGATGATGCAATCGCCGATGATGCAATCGCCGATGATGTCGCCGATGATGATGGGACCTATGATGGGGCCGCAGATGATGGGACCCCAAATGATGGGACCACAGATGATGGGGCCAATGATGGGACCCCAGATGATGGGCTCTATGATGCCCTGTCCGCAGCCTTCCAAGTCCAACTCGGAGAAGGTGTTCTGCAAGATCGAGCGCTACGGCGGTTCGGGGTCCGGTAGCGACGATGACTACTACGAAGGCGGGGATGGTTACCGCCGAAGGGGCAGGCGACGCAGCCGGGGCAAGCGCAGGCGCTCGCGACGCAGCTCGTATTCGCCCACCGAGTCGAGCATGCCGCAAAACGCGTCGCTTTACAGTGTGCCCTCGGCGCCGGCCTTCCTGGGACCCATGACGCCCATGCAGCAGCAGCAGCAGCAAGTCTACCAGATGCAGCCGATGATGGGCACGCCGCAGCGCGCGGCACCCACGGCGGGCCTGGCGGCTTCTGCACCGCAGCCGCCGTACATCACCGACATCTCCAACGACCACCGAGACCTCGACGCCATCGAGAAGGCCATGAAGAAGATGTACATAGAACGGTACCCGAGGTAAGTGTAACTAAAATTAGAATGATTGTACCTTCTGAGGCAAAGAGTAAAGTATAAAGCCTATAGGGGAACGCCTTCTCGTGCCTGGGCTTCACGCCATGTCTCTCGACGCAACCTTACGGAGGAACATTAGTTGTTCCTTCAGTGACCAACATTTTGACCGTATGTTCACTTAGTAAATAAATTCAATCGTTAGGACAATGAGAAGGTCCTCCGAGAATGACCAGTGTCCTGAGCACTAGACGACCCGCAATGTGGAGGTGCCTTTACCGCTGAATGTTCCATGTGGTTGGTCTATAAACAGAAGTGCCTTTTAAGTAAACTTTATCTATCAAGTAAACTATGTCTACTTGATCTTTCAAATATACTTATCGTTAATTCATATGCCAGGACCATTAGCGTCACAGTGAAGCGACGTGACCGGAATTGTTTCTTCGCGCTTTCTCTGCTTGCTTCCTATCTTCGCCTGCTCTAACCAAAAGGCCTCACAGCATCATTACTTTTTTGAGCTAATGTTTCTGCAAGAAAGCACATGCTGATGAAAACGTAAACATCACCAGCGTTACTGCTCGCCTTCCGGTGACAGGACGTGTCAACGCAAAGCTTGCACCTCCCATGCAGTACTCTTTATCCGCGCGTTAGGCATGCCACCGCGGTGCAGTCTCTTTGTGACCGAAGGGTTGAAACTCCGGCGAAGTTTGAACTGTGAGAGCCTCGAGTAGATCGTCAAAGTTTTCGCGATTACCTAAGGTACTTTATAGAGCAAATTGTCATTCGTTTCTGTCAAAAAGCATGTCTCTGAAGTTCATAATCGTGCCTCCCGAATTGCCGTCGTCTAAGCATTAGCTGGGCATAAAAGTTTCGAATACTACAGATGTAGCTTTGCGGTATTTCATCTTGGAAGGGTTCGGTAGTTCTGTTGCGGAAGCATTCTATAATCTCTTAGTCGCTGACTGAGCCCATCGGTTGTTTGAACGCAGTTAGCACAGTTATATATCCATCAGTTTCTTTTTCTTCGCGGGAATTTTGAACGTTAAAAGTTCTTAGCGTTAGCAATATTCGCGGTCCGCGCATGGATGCGCAGTGGCCAAACTGATCGAAATGTCCACTGCCCGTATAGAGAGCGAGGAAGCAACTAATATAGTCAATGCACTAAGATTTGCTTTTTTCGCCTATATATATAGAGTCCAAATATGACGTATCACTACACTATGTGTCGAAGCGCCCCTTATGGATACAAGGAAGGAGCTGGTATATATAGCCCCAAACTTTATAATTCTCCCCCCCCCCCCCACACCTGATTGTACCGCTACCTACTGCGTCCAGCCCCGCCCTTTCCTGTGTACCGTTTACTTTCTTAAACCATAATGATACTCGGTCATCCGGGTGACCATTCCATAGCCTTGGCAAATTCCACTTTTATTGCTATAGCAATTATATGGAAACCCAGGGCGAATTTCCGCCGTCGTCGTCGCTGTCGTCGTTGGCGTCGCCGTGAGGTTCCGTATAATGTACAAGTGCGCTAAGATCGCGGCCACTTGCCGTATGCTGAAAGTGCGAAGAAAAGCATGCGAGGGTGTACCAAGAAGGATGGTGACTTGGTGGAGCGCCGACTTTTCGCGCTTCCAGTGGCTAAACGGGAGATGCGCGCGCGCTAGGAGGGGGATAGGGGGCAAAATAGCACGCGTATCCGCTTGTAATCTGGTCGCGCGCGTCCCATCTTGGAGGCAATCCGTGGTGGTTTCGAGGATTAGCCGACCCGAGATAGCTTATGGCGTCGTGTGCGCCGTGTTCTCGCGCGCCTAGTTCGCGTTGAAGCGATAGGCAGCACGAAGGATAATTCGCTCGCCCCTGCTGCCGCTCCTCATCACACTAGCGTTCTCACAGCGAGTGCCCGCCGTCATCGAGTGAGATATGTTTGTGTGCATGCGCCTGCGTGACACCGTGCTTGATAATTTAGTTAGTAAGCGAATCTTTGCAACAGCTGATACGGCCGATAAAACTACTAACCTTACTTCGTATACTGTCTAATTTTTTGCTATCGTAATCAATGCTTCGCCTTTCGGGCGAAACTGAGACCTATGTCATACGTACACTTGTGATCGCGATCGGGGCCGATTCGAATTGAGCTTGATGCTGATCGAGTGTTGCTACACGGTCATTTGCGATCGCGCTCTTGCGGAATCCGGATCCGGACAATCGCGATCCGCGAATCGCAATCAGGCTTCTTGATCTCGATCGCAGGCTGCGCCCTCTAGCGCAGTATTCTGAAAACGCTAAAAACAATAAGTGAATGGCGCTTAATAAAAAGCCGTCTTCGAAAAACCTTTTTATCAGCAATAGTAAGCTATAAAATTGAAATATTGCCCAAATTTAACCATATTTTGCAAATCTAAATTTGTAGCCAAGGCATTATGCAGTCCTGAGTGTTGCCAACGATCAGCAGATGATATAACTCGATCCAGATTGCCACCACTGTTGATCGCGATCAAGAAATCCGATCCGGATCGGCCCTCATGCATGACGTCGTGGTTTGATCTCATTCGCGCCAGTGGAGTTCTAAAACGCTTGTGCACCAAGCTTGGTAGGTACGTAAAAAAAAGGGAAGAAAGAACACGTGATCAAAATTAACCTGGAACGCTCTACTGCGTCGGCTCTCATTAGACGCTGCCATTAATAGCCCACGAATTATTACCTACTTATTTTACTCCAATTTGAGGTCTTAGTGTAGATCAAGTATACATAGCATAAATCGAGACAGCTGTTGACGTTTCCTGACCCTATATGCACTGTGCATCCCGCCTGCCTATCCCATGCAGCGAGAACGAGAGGCAGTCGCTGTTCCCCGAGCGTTCCCTGATCATCATTCTGGCTCTCATCTTTATATTCGTCATCGTGGTCGTCGTGATCGCCGTCATGGGCTCTTCGCGTCCCGGTGAGTGGGCATCCGCGTCCACCGGCGTCGAACCATTGCCTTCCTAAACGGTAGACCTGCCCTTACTGGAAAATTAAAACAAAATTGCCGCATGTATTTCAAACTGAGAATTTAATTACCCAGTCAAGCGAGAGTGTCAGATTATGCTTCTGTATTAGGACTGCCAGCGGAGGCTTGGGACAGAACCATTGAGAACGCGAAAAGGAAACACTGGCAGCGACGGCACCG
Source organism: Dermacentor silvarum (assembly GCF_013339745.2). Lineage (NCBI taxonomy): Eukaryota > Metazoa > Arthropoda > Arachnida > Ixodida > Ixodidae > Dermacentor > Dermacentor silvarum. The sequence goes on from NC_051156.1 coordinate 182,095,403, forward strand.
TGAGTTTACCGCCACGGCTCGCGGCGTCGTAAAATCTCCTTGCCCCTAGTTAGCTTTTCGTCCGTGAAATAAAGTGAAAAAATCACTACATTGAATTCAAACGTAAATGCTTGGTTAACCTTGATAAGGTACTCCTGGAAGTAAAAAAAAAAAAAAATTGGGTACGCGAGAAATTCGCGTGCAAAATTCAAAGTGGATAACTTGGCCTACGCTTCTTCCGGTAAGTTGTCTTTCGCCACGGAAATGTAGACAGAGCATTTAAAGAGTAAAATATATGGAAGCTGACTGTTACTCGCGAAGAGAAATATCGACTGGTGAATTACCGACTTTCTATTGGTGGTCTTTGATGTCTTCATCGGGGGAATTATTCATAATTCAAGTTCTATTTTCTAACCTGAGCACGTTGACCTGTTTCAGGGTTCCTGCACCCTGCGACGCAGCCCCTACCGACGATGAAGACCGAGGCCCCGCCCACTACCGCCGCCGCCTCGACCACAGCAGCAGCGGCCAAGACGACGGGAAAGTCGTTTTAGCGCGCGGGCCTTGTTGGTTGAAATCGGTCGACCTTCGCGACTAGCTCTTGCATCCTACGGTATGCATTAAAGTGAAGCATGGTCGAAAGCAGGCCTCCGTTTGTTTGTTTTTGCACGTAACCTGGTCAAACTACGAGGAAATTAACATTATTTGACAAGATGTATCGAGTTCTTACGAAGCACGCACTACTATACACTACTACGCACTAAGTACAGGCAAACTACGTTTATAATGCATGCTTTCCTCTCTGTTAAACGTGTGTCAAATGGTAGGCTTTTTACGTGTTTTCCAGCAAATATCGCGAAATTCGCCAAGGGTAAAAGCGGGGAAATAATTGGTTTGGGACTACGGCAGCATTGTAAGCGTAAGTCAGGTTTCAGCAAAGGTTGGCATACCCACTCACGAGTACACTGACTCGTACTCTTCACTTTTAATTTTATCACATTGCTTATTGCGATATACGTGCGCCTATAACCACTGGTTGTCGACCTATTTTGTTTTACATGCGTGCTATTGATACCCAAGATTTAGGACAATGTGCTGCTACTGATGTTAAACGGGGGAGGGAGGAAGTGGGGGGGGGGGGGACGTACGAGTGCTGCGTTGTCAAGCGCTTTGAAATGACTTTTGCTGCGGCTATTCTGTCAACAGCTGATGGAAATAAACTACTTCATTGGATTTCAGTGCGTATGCTACAGAGGCGACGCCTGTGTGTCATGCTCTTGCGCGCCAGTAGGATATGCAGTTAGGGTTTTTATTAGACGGCCAGTGAATCCCTTGTTTGCAGCACGCGTGACGTCCCGAACCTTGAATTACTTTTACTTACGCTGTTACGAATAAACCACATGCCATCAAACCTCTCGTACTTCGATTTGAAGAAAAGTGTCACGAGTGCGATATCCCAAAAACAGGCACTTCATGTTGTAGATAAGCCATCCAGATTAGCCCCCTGGTGCGACTTTACACTATTTCTAGATTTTTCACTAGCACACCTTAAGAAGGAGGATACATCACAGGAGCGCATAATACAAGAATTCCGCACAATACAAGAAACATGAAGTACTTACGAGTTCTACACAGACGGTTCAAAGGCACATGATTCTGTGGGAAGTAGTGTCATATCAGGAACATGGGAACGGACTGTTAGACTCCCGCTATTCGTTTGTTTTCACGACGAATTTTATGCTCTGGATGGCAGTTCAAGAAGTTGTAAATGGAAAACACAATAAAGCAGTCATTTACACGGACGAAATTCGCCAAGGGTAAAAGCGGGGAAATAATTGGTTTGGGACTACGTCAGCATTGTAAGCGTTAGTTCTTCAAAACACGGCCAATGATGTCAACACTCCGTCGAATCCCTACGATGATGTGGCCCCGATTCAGAACGGAAATGCTTGGTTAACCTTGATAAGGTACTCCTGGAAGTAAAAAAAAAATCGGGTACGGGGCGAGAAATTCGCGTGCAAAATTCAAAGTGGATAACTTGGCCTACGCTTCTTCCGGTAAGTTGTCTTTCGCCACGGAAATGTAGACAGAGCATTTAAAGAGTAAAATATGTGGAAGCTGATTGTTACTCGCGAAGAGAAAGATCGACACACGCTTCGAACAATGTCGTTGGTATCGTTCTGTGCAACGTTGTGGCAGTTAGCAATATTGCATGCGGTAGCATGCAGTATTGAGCCGGCTATATTGTGCCATATAGGTCGTCCTTCTGTACACCGTGAAAATTCGTTATGCTGTAAAATATGTCATCTTAGTTAACTTACGGGGCGGCTACGCCCTCTCTGAGAAACCAAACTTGACGGGTACTGTTGTTCAGCATAGCGATAGCGTTTCTTGCGAGGATAACCCACGTCTCATCAACCACCCGCCGCGGTGGCTCAGTCGGCTAAGGCGTTGCGCTGCTGAGCACGAGATCGCGGGATCGAATCCCGGTCGCGGCGGCCGCATTTCGATGAAGGCGAAATGCAAAAACGCCCGTGTGCTTGCGTTGTAGTGCGCGTTAAAGAACCCCAGGTGGTCAAAATTAATCCGGAGCCCTCCACTACGGGGTGCCTCATAATCAGAACTGATTTTGGCACGTAAAACCCCAGAAAGAAGAAGTCTCATCAACCACGTGAGGCAAGGGTTCTAGCGGGTGTGATCGGCAGTGCCTTCTGAGAGATTCTTAGTTTTTATAGTTTTCTTAGTTTATATAAGCTGACATTCAAGTTGTTGTTGTCGTCGTCGTCGTTGTTGCTGTTGTTGTCCCCGTTGCACAAGCGGTTTACCCACCCTGATGGATCAGCGGTATGTTTGATGGATGACTGTCTCGGGTAGTGGACAGTCCTGTCAGTGCTAATGCTGCAAAAGTGACACTTCTTTGTGTGCTTGTGACTTGTATTTGTGTGTTGTACTTGTATAGTGCGGGTTGAGATTCTCTTTCCTCATTTTTTTTTTTTTACTCTTCTTGCCTGAGTAGCATATTTGGGATTTAGAGATGGCTGGCCCTACAGATCGGGACAGTTGGCACAGAATGTATCTTTAACGTGTTCTAGCCTTCGCTGGTGGTGTCATTTTTTAACCTCTGTGTTCGTTATTGAATGAAGCTTGTGCAGTCGGGATGACCCGACTGAACGAATATCACTTCCGCTCGATCCGTCTTCGTACGCTGGTTCACGGCAGTCCATTTCCTGTCCCGTGCTAGTGCGGAACGAAGACTGCACTACGTCTGCCGCAAACACATGGAACGCCTGTGAACTAGTCCTGCGCGAAGCCTGCACCAAGTAAAACAAACAACGACGTGCATGCACCTCGATGTTGCACTAGTGCAGTGCATCTTGAATGGTTTACAGAAGTGCGGACGAATCGAGTGTACTTCAAGCAACACTAGTTCGCTCTTTGCTTTTGAGCAAATATTACGTGCCAAAAGCCTTGTGTCATTCCAAAGTACGCTTCGGATCAGTTGACATTTCGAATGGCACAGAAATGTTCATGATGGTTGTAGGCATACCCTGCAAGTCAAAGGTTTCTGCACCAGAACCAATAACCGCTTGACCTGAATACAGGGACTTTCTATTCTAGAATAGTGGGCATCACAAGTAACTCTCTAATTGACTCTGACAATGGCAAATCCTGTACTACCTCCCTATCCCTGCCAATTTTTCGGAAAAGAAGCGACCATTACACTCTGCACCCAAGTGTACGCACAGTGTTTCCCACAATACTCTTAAGTCATACCGAAACAGCGTCACCGGACTGAGGCGTGTGCTTCCGTTGTTCTTCCATTGTACAGGTAGGCGTACCAATATTTAAAAGTTCGAATACGAATCGAATAAGCTTTGCTATTCAATTTTATTCCATTCGAGAATTTCATTACATCGCCACAGTCGAGGTAAGTAAGCTGACATTGAAAAACGCTGTGAAGCTTTTACCCCCCATCCCACTGTAGCGTGACATCCTCCTGAACGATTCTTGGTACCCTGCATTGAAAGCTGTTTCTCTTCGTCTCTCCTGCGCCAAAGTGAAAAAAAAAAACAGTCTTCAATTCTCTAGACAATGAATAGCTCTAGAACATGTTTCATGCATGCACCAATATGAGCCTGACCCAGGTATATATGCGCGCCTTATTTTGCTTACAGATACAATGTTACGGACGAGCTTTTATCCGTATTGCTATATACAACACGAGTGTGAACACTGGCTCGTCTCAACTACCCACCCTTCAAAGAGAACGTTTATCCTGGGATCCGCAAAATCCCTATCTCCATATACACGCCTTAAAGGGACATGAAGGAAAATATTTAGTCGATATAAATCGATAGACTATTCGTCTAGAAGCCTATCGTCGTTTTCTGTGTGCCAGTATATCACATTGTTGCGTAGAAAATTGCCGCCGAAGGTACTGCTGCTTCTGCTTGATTTAAACCAGTCACGCTAAAGGCAGAAGAGTTGACGTAATCTCCCCGTGACCTCACTCTATACCGCTCTTTGTGAATCAGCTGGTACTGACGTCACATTTGAGGTATTGTCCCGAACAGGTGGCGCCACTTTTATTCTACATTTTTGTCACTTTCTCGTGTATACAAAAGAATGTTATCGCCACGAATGACGAATTAGTTATTGCAGAAGCCTAATCTTTCAATCTAGCACGATTTACTATTTTCCTTAAGTGCCCATCCAAGAACATTATGTGAAAATATCCGAACTTCGAATAGGAATCTGAATCGCATGCTCGAATATGATATCAGCGTGTGCGTCATTCGCACCAATGCCCTTCACAGCTGCAGCTTGTCACACCCACGTGGAGTAGACCCTGGCCAAAAGAAGCCGCAATAAAGTTTTATCACAACGCTGACTTCCACGAATCTCGCCTCAGACTGGCCTTTACTTTTTCCTGGCCATAAAGATGGTCTTCGCTTTCTAAAGCTTATATATATGATTATATGTCCTTAGGCCATGTTCAGTCGAAGACGAGAGAGAGAGAGAGAAACGAGAAGGAAAGGTAGCGAGGTTAACCAAGGACGTGCCCGGTTGGCTAACCTACGCTTGGGGAGAGTCGAAGACGATGGTACTGAACGTGTCATAAGGACGAACAATTATCTGTACCGTATAGTTAACTTTTCGAGGAAAACGCTGTTTGATGCATTGAAGCACAAAGTTAACTAGAACGTCCATGCATTTCGTCGGACACTTTGAAAATTAATAACTCGAAACTGGTTCAGTCCTGAGAATTCGTTCCAAGTGGATACGCCTTGCGAACTCAGCGGCTATAATTCGTAGATTGAAAGATGTGCCATAAAATAAATAATTAAACAGTTAAATAGCGTAATTATGTTAATCATTCAATTAGGCGTTTTGATTTCTCGTGGAAGCAATGACCGGCTTATCGAGTAGTTTAGATCAAGGATTACAATTGTGCTATCTGCCACAGGCAATTTTTTTTTAATTTGTTGCAGCTAAAATGAAACACCCTGTATATATGTCCTCACAGTCATAAGTCATGTGTTGAGGCAACGACAACAACAGCACAATAGCAGCAACAACAAACGGTAGTAATAGCGCGGACGCGGTAAAAGAAACGAAACATATACTTCACGTCTTAGTATTGCGTCCGGCCATCAAGTTACGCGGTCCGATTTCTCTTTAACTGAATCGAAGCTGTTGAACCTCACGAACCGTAGTACAATACCTTGCTTATCTAATGTATGCGTCGGTCAAGGGCAACTATAGTGAAAGAAGAGGTTAAGGAAAGCGGGATCAGCATCAGCATCAAGCAAGGCCAGGCCTAGGTGGTCGAGGGGTCAGCGGCGCTGCAGCCTTCTGCGGCCCAGGCCGCCCGTCCGGGGCCTCCAGACCGGACACCCCCGCCGCCTCGAGAGCGGTAAGTGGCCGAAGCGCAAATGCGTTCACTTCTCACTTAGCTCGAGCCCCGTCCAGGCCCGTAGTCACGCCTGCCTCTCGGCTATCTCGCCAACGTGCAGTCCGAGAGGCGAAACATCGGATACCCGTGAAACAGTGTTGCGCGACGTGCTCGATCCAACGCAACTCGCAGAACCGGTCGAGATTTACTGGAACCCTTCATTTCCTCGTCTTGCGGAGGTGTGACGGATAAGCTGTCTGTGTTGACCGTTCTTTGTGTATTGCCTACGCATCAGACTCAACTGAACAAGCTGCGTTGTCTTCGTGGCGTAGCGGTGTCGCGAATTGTGTCCCTGAAAGATGACGCGAGTGTGAGCTTGATGCTATGCGCGGAGTTCGGTGCAGACCTTCATGTCCACGGCGCGCATGCCGTTATCTCAGTTTATCCCAGCGATTTGCCGGAAGCTACGCACGAAAATATTCCCACAACTCTTTTCTTTGTGGGTGCATTAACATTAGATTTCCGGCCAAGTGAATGGTTGCTTCATGTTTTCACTGAGGCCCGAACCGTGGCATCGTGTTGTCCGTGAGTCACGATTCTTTAGAGAACTTCCGTGAAGGCAGGATGGACACAGTGCCCATTATTCCACTGTAACGCCTGTAAGCTGCCGTACATCTGCGCGAGTGCAGCTCGCCCGTTGAGGTTGTGGGACCGGGGAGGAAATATAGTGAAATTTGGTAACAACACAGAGCCGCGTCACAGGCATTGCTTTTACAAGGATGTCTTGTTCTGCATCGCCATTCGCCGTGGTGACGTGGTGGCTTTGGTGTTGCGCTGCTAAGCGCGATAGGCGTGGGATGTAATCCCGGCCGCGCCGGCATCATTTCTGTCGGGGCGAAATGCAAAAATGTTCATGTACCTTTGCATTGGGTGCACGTTATAGAACCCCAGGTGGTCAAAATTAATCCGGAGTCTCCCGCTACGGCGTGCCTCATAATCATATATCGTGGTTTTGGCACGCATAAACCCCAAATTTTTCATTTCAATTTCTGCACAGCCTGCAACCCCACTCTAATGACGCACGAATGCAAGTTACGTTATTTCAAAGGTCTGAAACGTAGACGCTATCACAGTTTTTTTTTTTCGTAAGTGTTTCAATTAACGCGCGCCTTTCACGTTACGAGCCTCGCACGATATTGACAGTATAGCTCTAGTCGCCGCAAGAACTTACCCGAAGTGGTGCATGTCGTGCGGATGAAGCCGTATCTGTCGAACTAAGTTTCGTTTGTTCTTTTCTGTTGTTTTTGTGGTTTTGTGTTGTGTGTCTTACTCTGTGCCATTTGTACACCGCCCTCATATGCGCATCGGGACGATGCTTCCTTTGGAGGGACGCAAATGCCGCGCCTGTACTCTGATGAAGATCGAGGAGGACTATACGAGCAGGCATGCGCGTTTCTATCAAGGCGCGGCGAAGAAGAAGTCGCAGTAGTGCGCTGTATTAAAAAGGCGACCTGCTGCTATCCCTCTTGATCAGGGCTGTGCGACCTCTGTTTTTGACGTTGCGAAAATATTTTAGCTTGCGGCATAGTTCAAGTGATCAATTATTTTATGGCCATTCAATCCTTTCAACCAGCTTTGGTTGAACAAAAGTTAACGACGTAATGAGCGTCAGAACTAACCTGAGTTGGAGTTGAGTCTTCCATGTAGCGTGGGAGTCGTTTGTCGATTACGGAGGACTTTGTCCAACGTTTCCCGTCTGACGTGCCCTAGCAGAGGGTCCACAGCAGTGTTGCCAATTTTTATAACGCAGCTCTTTGGCGCCCGTTCATGCGGCGAGCGTCGGCGTTGTCACTCATAACCGAGCAAACGAGCACAGCGAAAGATGAGAGCGAACGCGGCGCGAAGCGAAGGATGAAGAAAGTGGCGAGAGCGAATAGGCGTGAGGAGGCAAGCGGAAGTTCAGTGGAACCATGAGGCGGAAAGCGGAGGAGGGTATGGCGAAAGCGTGAGAAGAAAAGCGTAGTGCAGCGACGATGGCTACGAGGTGGCGCCACAGTAGCGCGCGTCGTCGGCGAGGCCTCTCATTGGCGGCTGCTGTGAATCGCGCCCACGCGTCACCCACGCGCTGGCTCTCGCGATCTCCAGATTAGCCGAGGCAGTCGCGCCACACTTCTCTCCGTTTGCAACGGACCGCACGAGACCGATTGTGCGCGCCAGCCAATATATCGCGAAATGAAAACACGTATAGAGCGGCGCTCACATTTCGCATTAAGGAGTATAGTAATCGTCTGTTAATTTTTTAGCGGGTCGCTAGAGTGAAATAAGTCGCTAAATTTTTATGCATTGTCGGTAAAATTGTCTTTAAATATTTGAGGGAACTTTAAGTAACGTAGGCGCTTTGGAACACTATACTATAGGCTAATGTGGCGTAAATAATCTGCCGACACGTTTCACGTTTGTCTAATATCATGCAGCTTAGGAATAAGCAGTGAATTAACCAGCAAAATGTATAGGAATTTTGCTTTACTGGTATACTTACATAACGAAGGACAATGACAGCGAAAATTCTGCGTTTACTTTCAGACTGTGAGGTTGCATATGCAGCACAATTCTAATGAACACGAGTTATTTGGTGTTCCCAGCACGAAAAGTCACTTGGTCCACATTACCCCTGCAAAATTTTCTACTTGGCGCGCCTGGAAGCAGAGCTAAATTCTGCGACACACGCTTGGCGGCATGTTAATACTGGCGATGACAATTGCATTTCATGTATACAGGTCAGATACTGCGTTTCCACCCGTTGATATAGATGAAAGCTCCGTGCGATGCTGATTTGTCCAAAAGCAATGAGAAAAAGAAGCAGTCTGTTCAGACTAGCGTGAACGAGCATAGCCGTTCCAATATCTACGCCTTTCTAAAGTCGACCTGTTTTATTGTTCAGCTACTGCGTTCTAAATCTCACTACGAAGTTTATTGTAATAGTTTTTTGCCAAACGTATTACCGCTACACTGGCAAATGTTCGCCAATCAAATGAATTTAGTGAATGGGCTGAACTCGCAGCGTTATATGACCCATTGGAATTGCTATTGCAAGGAATTTTGAGGGAAAAAATCCAGTTTGCCAGCGCAATGTGAATCCTGTGAGGGCCACCGTGCTGTGAAGCACAGATTGAATTATATCATCGATGCGAACTCAACCGTTCTTTCACCATGGTAACAGAGCCCACACATCGTATAACCAATTTCGGCCACTTAAATGTAGCTTCTTAATAACGAAGTGCGTTCTATAGAAAGCGATTTTCGAAACTTTCCCGATTTCGAAGTCGCTTAAATGTCGCCGGCTGCTCTGTTACATCGATAAAAAAAGGTGCTGGTCACTTAAACTTTTGTCGTTAGACGGACAAAGAAGTTGCTAAATATCTGTCGACAAATCACTATAGCAACACCGGCCAACGCAGCTTGTCGAACCGCTTCAGAACGGTTCCTCCAATAAGTTCCCGGTTCGAGTTCAGTTCCAAGATGGCGGAAAATATCTGTTCATCTCCGGTTTTCAGTTCAGCGCCAGTTCGGTTTGACACCGCGAGGCAAATACATTATGTCTACATGCCGCACCTGAGCGACTAATGGGATACCATTATGAGGATTATTAGAATTACACTGTCTGGAGAATAGGCTCACGTTAAACTCATCCGAAGGCACATGACATGTGCTGGTGTAAGGTGCTGGTGTAAGGATTTAGTCAGCCATCTGGCTGACTAACGTTTTCACCGAAGGGACTATAATGATTTCGCATTTTCCGCCCGTAAGCAGTCCTAAATGTCTCGGCCGAATTTTTTTTTAATTTTTTCAGTAAGGGCAACCATGCAACCAGCGGTAAGCGGAAATCTACCCTGTCGAAATCCAACATGACGTGGCAATGCGAGCTTAACTTTCTTAAGGTAATGAGTGATACATACTACAAATAATTTCTCAACAAGCTTACTAAAGAAATGATCATGGTGATTGGCCTATAGTTATTGATGACTGTTTTATCACCTTTTCTTTATATATAGCTATGACCATGCTTTTCTTCATTTTAGTAGGAAAAATGCAGTGCTTCAATATTAGGTTTACAATGTGGGCAAAAATAGGCGCTATGACATCAACAATGGCCTTTATGTAACAAGCGGAAATATTGTCAGGACCGGGGTCAGTCGATTTAACATTCATGATAATATTGCGCACCTAGCTGGATGTAGTGGGAAAAGGATAAATTGCACAGACACTTAAGACGGCTCACGTGTGGGAATGCGAATGCATCATAGTCCCTTTGGTGAAATGTTTGGTGAAATCAAAAGGCGTCTCAACGCGCTCGCTTGCCCGCGAGGAGTTCGTAACTCGAAGGACCGCTCAGCGGCGTTCAATTGGAAATTAATGCTTTTACAGCGAAGCTGTTAGCCTGAAATGTAGACATCGTCACTCATTTCCGTCACGATATGGACTGTGGAAGTCAAACAAAAGAGCTCACTTGAGACGACAACGCCGCCCTTCGCGGAAACGCTATTTAACGCGAAGGCCCATCTCACTGTCAAGCTGATCTTCGCGAAAAGCCCCATCATTCTTGCAAGGAGGCAACGGCAAGACTTTCCGTGGGAACGGATCAAAGTTGAGGTTCCCAAGTCGCCAAGCGGTTGCCCGTATGTGGGGGCGGTTCCACAACCTTGGAGGCCTAATCCAGCGGAACGGTGCAACGTCAGGGGTGGGATTTTGCGAACGTTTCGGCGATTGTGATTGGACGAGAACAACAACAGTCAATTCCCCTACGAGAGAAAGGGGGAAAATGGAGGGCTTAAAAAGCGTACCTTCAGTTCTGTAAGGGTGTTCGTTCGTGCTCGCACACTGAAAACTCTCAAAATGTAGATGCTGTAAATAAACCACTTTTTGTAACTCTTGGACGTCGCCCCGGACCTCTTGATCACCCGGCACCATGGTACATCACCAGCTACGTAAACCCGTAATGACCGCTCAGACACGAGTCGCATGGTGGTTGACTGCGGTGAAATGGAACCGTCAGCCAACGTCAAACCAAACACCATATACAGCTTCGCTGTAAAAGCGTATCGTCTGCTAAAGCGCGCTCGCGCGCTTTAGCAGACGATAGGAAGAAGCCCTACCTCCAAGCCCCTGTGCGCCTGCGCCGCTTAGCTTCAATGCGCGGCCGCGCCGTGCGCGCTGGTGCTCCGCGGAGCGTGACCACGCGGCGCCGTGTCCGTACTAAGAATGGACGACCCTGTACGTGTGCACACAATGTATCTGTCTTTGATGCGCGGGCGCTCTGCCCGTTGCGTCTGTCGCACAGCGTGTGCTGCGACCGTAATCGACATTATGACAAACGCTGTCGAAATAAAAGTATTACATCGGAAGTTTGTGGTTGTCTAACGTCGCTTGAAGCTGTGGTGCTTCTTTAAAATCAGTTGCCTTACGCCGGCAACAGCTTCGCTGTACATCCAATTTCACAGGGTGAAATGGGGGTGGAGTCTCTCTTTTTTTTTTTTTTAAGCGAAGCTTTCTATGTCTCACTGATTCGTCCGTGCGCGCCGAAAACGCACTGCAGGAAAGCCAACTTACACAATAGAACTATCTGCGCATCTGAGCACACAATATAACAACGGCTGCACATCTGTGCACACAATATAACAATAGCGCATAGCGCATGACATACGTATCGTAGAACACTACAGTTTACATTCGCAGTTATACCAATAAGAACAATGGGAACTGCAACGCCACGCTACCCAGACGAACTGTATATATCTGCATTGCATTACGCGTGTCCCGCAATGCATTCCCGGCCGTCACCTTTGGTGGGCCGCGGGTGCAGCGCACGGCGGAAGAGGCTGCCGTACGCGAACGTAAGCGCGAGCGCGATCGTGCCCGTAAGGCCGATCCCGTCTATCGGCAACGGCAGAGCCTTTGACCGTCTACCTCAGCGATCACAAGGCAATACTGTGCAAGTGTGGAGTCGTTCGTGAAAGTGTTAGTGTGTGCATGTAATCAATGGCTACATGATCTAAAATAAAGGCTAAACAACTTAACGAAATGTGTCTTCATTCAACTTCAACATTCAGAAAATACAATCCTAAACAAGCAATCAAATCACATATGCATCGCATCGGGTCGCTCAGCATTTCTTGGGTTCGTTGCGTGGTCGTTGGCTTTGGACTTTGATTCAGTTTGCATGGGAGAAAGCTTCGCGTCCAACCATCTTTTTTTGAAAAAAGGGCCTTTGATTTTTTTTTTATTTTATACTCATTCTATACACTCGTGACGTACCGCCACCACCTCCCCATTGGCTGCGCCGTCACGTGCCCAATGACGCACGCACTAGGCCACACCTTTAGTCAGCCAGAACGTTGGCGCCGACGAGGCGTCGGGACAGCGTGCTCGTCTCGCACCTCGGAAGCCCGGGTTCGATTCCAACCCGGAGCGAGATTTACCAAATTTTATTTTCAGAGCCATTGGTTTAATTGGTTTGCAGGAAACTCCCCGAGAAATTTGACAGCAATCCGAGCATTTTTTTACGTGCTTTTACTCTTCGGGCCTAAGGAAATTTTTGGTACGACTCGTTGCGACTCGCTGCGACTCGGTACGACTCGCTGCCTCATGGGACATATTGCCACGCGCTTGTGCCACTTGCTCCCAGAAGAAGACGAGGACGGTCTTGTTCACGAGCTAGCGCCTTGTCTTTTGTCGGTGCTGCGCGGCCCCTTCAACGACTCGGGCTTACTTTAATGGCCTCTTTTAGTAGCCACCTGTCTATTAAACGTGACAATATCATGCTTTCGCATTAAAAAGACCGTGCTGACGGCCAGTGTTATCAATGCGCTGATGGCCTGGAGTTGCTGGTAGACTAGAAAAAAAGTCAAATGTCATCAGAGGTGTTAAAAGCATATCGCTCGTGACAAATTTCAATAATGCCGCTTATAGTTATTTTATTTAGAAGCGAACTTAGCATGCGCCACTGCTTTCCTGTGTTCCCGTTCTGACACATTAGATGGTCATAGTAATCCCGTTTTGGTATTTTTAATACAGCTGTCATTGTATTGCAGTATTTGTTGACTTGTTCTTTGAACGACAGCTTGAATTAGTGTGTTATTTTTTTTCGGGGGGGGGGGGGGGGGGTGTTCATATAAGTTGTCTTTGAGTAGGCGATAGTAGGGAAGGTTAGTCAAGTTGGTTTGTACGTTCATACTCTACAAAGAAAAGCGCTAACGGTAACGAGGATAAAGACATAAGGTAAGTTCAACCACCCGAGCGATCGCTGAACTAACCTTATTTCTTCGTCCTTATCTGTGCTACCACTGTTGTTTGTGAACTGTGAATTGAGTGGTCGTGATGTCAGCCATGGGCTCACGGTAGATTAGCTTTTTTTTTTTTTCGGCAAGAAACAGAAGTTGATGAGCACACTGAATCGCATATGAGAGAAGAAAACTCTCGGTAGGCAAATTCCGGATCTGTGAAGAAATTGACACGGGACCAGTCGATCTTACTAATTCATTCAATAAATCAGTGTTTTTCTTGTTTTTTTTTCATACACTGACTAGGAAAATCGATTATTAGAAGGTGATCGAGCTATAATGCGACGAAATCAAAGTGCCACCGGGAAGTGGTCAGTCATATTTGCACGGGCAGTAAAAGTTTCAGGAGGAGTAAGTAGGTTCGTTAAAGCATGGTCAATTAAAGCACCAGAGGAGTTACCAACACAGCGAGTTGGTTCGTTCACTAAATGTTTGAGACCATATCCAAGCAAAATATTCTTATATTCGTTAGCGCCCGAGCATGCGTCATCCATGATGTTGATATTTATATGTCTCCTACACCAGGCAAGTTTTTCGATTCGCCTGAGAGCGTGTGAAGGTGTTAATCAGAGCACCGAGAGTAATGGAACGTTGGTAATGGAAGAGCTAGGTGAGCGATATATATGCAACCAAATTCTTTTTGTATGGTTCTTTTGTATGGCAGTTAAAGTCATGATTATCGATTTCAATCCAAACCGCTTCACATTGAGGTACATCAATAACCAGGTCTGTTCTGCGTTTGTAGCTAATGTTGTTTAAAATAACTATCGCTGGCTTACCGTGACAAGAGGACGCACGGTGGTGGTATCCTGCATTATAGTTTGAAAAGCAAGATAAATTCTCGTAATCAGTGAGCCAAGTTACGGACACACTGATGAATATAAAGGGGAAGCGAAGCGAGCATAAAGGGACCTGGAAATGAGCGAAATGCCTGCGGAGACTGCACCCAATTAAGCGGATGACGGAACGATAAGCGTGAGATGATAAGGACGGAAGGTGGTTGGTATCGATGTAAGGCATGGTAGTGGTACATGGGGATGGTGATAACGATTAGTTTGAAGAAATGGTTAGGTCTGTTTCGTCTCGAACTCGATAGACACGGCCTGTCAGATGTTTTGCCGGCCTTGATTTGGCAGTCATCGAACCATCGAAATCGCTTTCTTTTTTTTTCCCCCTCTCTGTGTTCAATTTCAAAGCCATTGCAAAGATATTTTTATTATGTTCGGTGAAGTGATGGTTTATGCGTAGACGGGCCTAATAACCTCGCTTCCTGATAAACTAATATCTTTGGTCTGAAGCCGTCTCTCTCTCGCTCTAATCACAAATTCAGCCTTTTTTGTTCGTGAGCAAAATCGTGCTATCAAGTTCCTTTTTTTTTTTTTAAGTCGAGCTCGAAGGAAAGCGATGGACTATGTCTACGTCCGTGTCTGAAATATGCCATTGAAGTTTCTCGTCGATAGCCTGCATTATTATGGCAGTTTTCATTTTCACCCTGAGTGCACGAAACACCCTTGATTTCTAAATTACCTTTACGAGAATATTGTTCCATTTCAACGAATAATTCAAGTTCAGAATTCCGGGCAGTCCAAGTCCTGTTTATTCCAATCGATTCTTCTTGCTCAGTCCTCGGTTTCTCCGCTGCTTCATTTTAAAAACACATCCGAGGACACCTAAGCCCTTCTTTTGAGTTGTGAATGCGAAAGCATTAATGTACAATTGAAAGCCTCTGCGCGGTCCTTCGAGTTTGGGAACTCCTCGCGGGCAAGCGATCACGTTGAGACGATGAGGCCGACGCCACCTAGAATAGCACAAGGCCTGTGCACTCTGCTTTATGACGTCATGCTACTATGCCCGAAATTTCCACTGCCAAGCTTGGCGTGACGAAAGCGGTGACGTCGAAATCCCCGCTGCTTACTCGGGAGCATACCCAATAGATTCTGTGGCAGCCAGGTAGCATGTCGTCATGAATTGGAGTGCTCAGGCCTTGTGCTATCTAGGTGGTATTGACTTGGCAATGGGAATGTCGGTCCAAGTATAGCATGATGTCATAAAGGAGAGTGCGCAGGCCTGCTATATCGGAGGCGCTGGTTTAGGTCAGTGGGTAAGACACTCGCCTTCAGAGTTTGGGTTGTAGGTTCGAAACTCACTACCGCCAACGTTTTTCCTTTCGAATTTGTTCTGTTTATTTTTTTATGCATGAATTTCTTTCTAGCGATTACCGAGGCGAATTTTACCACAGGCGTGAGCTTGCGTGGGCAAGGAACGCGCGGATAACACAGTTGTCCGAAAGCGAGGGTGACGTGGCCACCACATTCACAGTCTACCACATTCATACCTATTAGGCGCTGTTGCGTTGGCCTCCAGACTTGTGAAGTGCATCCTTTGTTAAAGTGAACCTTTTATTCGCGACTATCACAACAACGTGGAGCGCGGTCACAGGTTGTACCCGAGCGTTCCTCTCTTTGCAGGCGACTGTCTTCTGGGTGGCCGAGGAGTGCACGATGGCATTTGCGTCGTCTCGTGCGTGCGCCGAGAGCCGTTTCATCCTGGCGTCGCGTAACGTGCTGACGATGCTGCGTCGGAGACATACGTGCTACGATGCCACCGCTGCGAACAGGCCCTTTCTGGACGTGGTCGACTGGAGGCGAATGGTACGGGTCGATCGCGCTCACGGCTAGCGCAGGCGGGGCCTCGAGGGGTGACGCCGGCGCGGCAGCCGCAAACAGGGCCCGCCGCCACGCCAGGCGCCTGTAAGCGCCGACTGCGTCGCGCCGAGCTACGAGAAGCGCCGCGGTGCTGCGCAGAATGCGCAAGAGGTGACCATGAGTGAAGCGTTCTCTAAGGATCCGCCACCGGGCGGAGGCACTGGCTCCCGGGGGCAACCGCCACCCGGCGTGCCAGTGCCGGAACAGCCCGAAGACAACCGAGAACCACCGCTTCAGCAGACTTCCTCTGAAGCAACGAATGGAAGAGTTGCCGATCAAGAGGATAATCAAGAAGCGGCGTCATCGACCGAGCAGCGGCCGCAGCCTGATGTCGTCCAGTTCACCAGGCGTTTCGACGACTACCGGGTGGAGCAACACCTGTCGCGCGACGATGTGGTCGACAGGGACGGCCGCCGGCCCATCAGGTCCGCCAGCCTCGGCATGGGCACTGTGTCCATCATACGGTACACCATGTCCAGAACGGTGCCCTCGCAGGTGGAGCCCGGAGACTTGCCGGTGATGGGCTCTGATGCAGCGGGAGAAGTTTCCACGGGTGGTGGGCGTGCGACCGACGCCGCTACCACGAGCACCGGTGGCGCGTCCACGGGCCCGCGACCGCAGCACGTCAACATCGTGGTCATGCTCAACCCGACCACCTCCGGCGCTGGGAAGAGCAAGTCCGGCACCTCCACACAGTCGTCGCCAAGAAAATTTACAATTCCTGTGCCGCGCACAAAATCTTCGTTCGAAGTCGGCTCTGCGGACAGGAGCAAGAAGCCCGAGCTCAATAGCAGCGGGGGCGCCAGGAGGTCCCGCTCTGTCAACCTCGAACACATCAAGGAACAGGACGTCGCTGAGCTCGTGCGCTTTCTGAACGCCGCGTTTGCGGCGCAGAGAACGGACTCGACAACAATGCTCTCTCCATCCACGTCTTCCCTGGCCAGTGGTCGAGGAACCATTCGGTTTGACGCAGACGACGGAACCGGCGGCCGGCCACCGATGCCAAAGCCCGACACACGTGAGGAAGCCGTCCAGGCGGAGCAGCCACCAAAGCCCGTACGTGCGACCGGCTCGCAGACGGAAGGATCAGTACCGGGTGGAGCTATTTTGGAAATGCCCCAGCAACTGGCAGGCGAAATGGCGAGAGGTCGAACTGAGAGGCTCTACTTGCTGAGCGAAGAGCAGGTCAGGCAAGCGTTTGGCAGTGATGACGTAATTGTGCGGTTCCCTCACATGGACGTGCCACTGCGGCGAGCGAGCTCCGATCGCGGAAGGGGAGGTACAGGTTCAACGGAAGACAGCGGAGGCAAAGCAGAGATACCCAGCTGGCTGCAAGAGTTCTTCACCAAACGTGACGGCACTGTGGCCGCTAAGTCTCGCCGCTCCCTGGATGAGCAAGGTCCAGTGGCCGCGATCATCGAGGAAGCAGAAATATCTCAAACAGTAGGAGTCGAATCGTATCAACCAAAATTTACAGAAAGCGCCCTCGTCGAGGTTCAGGAGGAAGCACCCGACAGTACCGTACTTATGGAGCGGGCAACGCCGCTGGAGATGCAGCTATCGCCAGCGGAAATCGGTAAAGAAAAGAAAGAGTCACCTGGAGGTCCTTTTCAGGGAACTTGGGAGCCAGAAATTGAAGACACAAAGAAGTTGACCGACAAAAAACTGGAAGAACAACGACCGCGAGATGACGCGTCGGTGATTGACGCTGTCGGGAGAGAAGCTAAGACAATGCCTGATTCGGCGCAAAAACCGGCCGAAGTGCCCCATGTTGAAGCGAGGGTCTGGACAGCTGATGCTGAAGCAGTACTCGAGGAGTCGGCTTCGGAGGAGGATGAAGTTCTTGAACCTGAGGTAAAGAAGGGAATGCGTAGGCGCCCAAAGAAAGCATCAAAAGCTATGGCTCTTGTAGTTTTACGTACGCCTGACGACACAGCATCGAGCCCACGGGATGCTGTAGACGTTACTATGAAGGACAGCTTGGAGAAACAGCCTGCGATTGAAGGAACTATTGCTCCGCCACTTCCACAGCAAGAATACCCGGTAATCGCTTATCATGCGCCTAAGTCCACAGAATTGGCAGCAGAGAAGCCCGACGTGGAGCCTACTGACAGAAAGAAGCGTGAGGAAAAGCCGCTGCCAGAATCAGCAAGGGCTGATGCAACAGCAGCTGCAATGGGAGCTCCCGAAGAAACATGCACAGAAATTATAGAATACAATATTGCTGAAGAAACTGCTACAGAGAAATTGGACGTGGCAGAAACCGTTGAAAAAATATCAGGAGAAGCCCGCCAAGAATTTACGGAAGGATTCCCGATACAGAGGCTAGAAGGAACCCAGCATGAACTCACACCGGCTGATGTGTGGCCAGAGTACGGCAAAGAAGCGAGGGCGGAGGAAGGTGACCAAGAGTCCGCTCCTCCAAAGCCAATGCCAACGGAGGCGGCTTTAAGTGGAGAGGTGCCAGCCATAACAGAAGTACCGACGGAGCGCCAACCACCTGCGATTGAGCTCGTCCCACTAGAAGAGGTACCTGCCGTTGAGTGGAAGCCTAGCGCCGAGGAGCTTTTGCCCCTAGTGGCTCCTCCAAAAGTTAAAGCCGCAGAACGTCAGGTTCCAGAAGTAGCACCGTTAGAAAAGCCGTTAGCAGAACATTTACCTTCGCTCGAGCTTGTCTCAACGGAAGAAGTTCCACAGATTGAGTGGAAACCAGCGAGTGTCGAGCAACTTTCAGAAATTTGTCCACCGAAGTTTGTGGAAGAAGAAGCGCGAGCAGCTCTGGAGACTCCAATTACACTAAAAGAGGTCGAACCAATGCTTACAATTCGGCGCACGACTTCGGAAGAACCACCGCAGCTCGAGGGAGTGTCAGGCACTGCTGAAATGTCGGAGTTTTCCGGATGTCCTACGATGGAGTTTCTGCTCGCACAAATCCCAGGCTTGGAGAAGGCTCCAGTTCGCCAAGCACTATCCGGCGAATTTATTACGTCTGAGGGAACGCCGTCGATAGAATATCTACCACTTTACCCGAAAGCTACACAGCTAACAGGTGAAACCCTCGAAAGAGCTCCTCCAAAGCGTAAAAGATCAGCTCAGTTTGCTGGATCGGAAGAAACGCCATCAATTGAATGGAAAGCTAGCTTCGCAGAGCCCCCAGACTCCTTGGCGCCGGAGTGGTTGCTGCCAGAACAAGGACCTAACCGAGTCTCAATCACCAGGAAGCCTCAACCGAGGAGAAAAACGTCCGGCGACCTGTTTGGTTCCGAAAAGACGCCATCGATAGAATGGAAGACGAGCCTTGGAGAATCGTCAGACACCAGAGCTTCGTCCAGGGGACCGCCGGAGGCCGCAGGTCAAATGATTCCGGCGGTTCAAACACACCCTGTACGATCTGTAGCGTCAGGCGAGCTCATAGAATCTAAAACATTATCGCTTGAATGGAGCGCTGGCGCAGAGGCACCGTCAGGGCATCTGCCGTCAGAGGTAACCGACGCAGAGCAGAGATTACGAGATCGTGAAGCAAGGGAAGCTTTAGTGTCCGAAGAAACGGCATCGATTGAATGGAAACCAAGTGGTAAAAAGGAAACTGAGTCCCTTACTGACAAATGGGCAACTCTAAGGGCACCCAATCAAGTCATTGCAGCTACTGAATATGTTCCACAGGAAGTACCGTCGCCTGAGTTCAGTGAACATCGATTACCGATTGAGTCAGATCAATGTATAAAAGAATCATCGTCAGAAGCGCATGTTATTCCGTCTTATGAAAAGATTGACATCAAGCAAGAAGCGCCAGGAGGGCTTATTGAACTTCAACAAATATCTTCTTCTGAATGGAAGCCTGATATTGAAGAACATTCAGCACTTGTTGCCCTTCTAGATACAGAAAAAGGATCACCTAAACTCGGTTCATATGATGCATTTGAATGCGAGAAGTCATCTACAACAGAGCCGGAACTGAAAACAAGTGAGTTACCACAACTAACGCAACTCACAATTATGCAGCCCCAGACTGAAGAGTACAGAAAAAGCGCATTAAGTGAGCAAGAATCATCAGTAGAAGTGTCCTCGATTAATACTTTTCCAGACACACAACCACAGATTGCGGCGCTCAGCATCACTACAGCTGAACCAAAAGAGGTGGTACCACTTGCCATGGCCACCGCGGTTGAAGAGCCCCTCATTAGGCCAATATTAGAAGAGGGCCTTCAAAGAAAAGAAGTACAGCCAGAAAGGTTAGGAGGCCCATTCCTCGTACCAGAAGAGCAAGAGGTGAAACTGGTCGTGCCACTTGAAGAAACTCGTGAACTCGTCTCTGAAACATCGGAGCAGGTAAAAGTTACCGCAGCAGCAACGGCGCCAGTTGATGAAATATCCCCGATTCAAGTGAGACCGGGCGAGGAGCGCCCTCCAGAAAAGGCACTACAAGAAATCTCAGAGACATCGTCCTTGCAGCCTTGCACCGCTGCCCGATCGTCTGAGTTACCCGCTATTGAGTTCAAGCCAGAAAGGAAGCCATCTCTAGATAAAGCAGTACCACCAAGAGGCTTACCAGAACCTTCTCTCGAACCGCAAGCATCAACGCCACAATCAATAGGAAGGCTTGTTCAAGGAATGCATGAGCGACGTGCCGAAGAAACAGTTGAAGAAGGAGAAGTTTTAGCTATCACCGCGGCCCCATATCTTGAACTACCTTCCATTGAGCCAGAAGAAAAGAAACGCCCTCCCAAAAAGCCATCGGAAACGCCAGTAGCACCTTTTATTGTGCCAAAAGCAGAAAAGGCGGAGCTATTCGGGTTTGCTGAAGAATCAAGGCGGGAAGAAAGGCTGGCGTCTGAGACAACATCATTCCGGCCAGCTGGTGAACTATCCGCGATTCAGCAAATCGCACAAGAAGAGCGCCCTATGGAGAAGAAAATAACACCCGAAATATTGAAAGGACCATTCTTCGAGGGCGCCTTTGCCGAAGCAGCAGCAGAGGAAATAATGCCAGGTCTGAAAATAGCACCGGCTTCTTCCGCTCTAGCTAGTGTACAGCTGATATCATGCAAGGACGAAGAGGTAATGGTCGAGAAGCTTGCTCTTCCCGAGGCAGAGGAGCAGAAGGCCCTTATTGAAACACTTACCGATGGAAAAGTGTCAGTTACTGAGACGTCGCCCGTATCCGTCTCTGGGCCGATCGACAAGTTTGTGCGTAGCGAAACGGAAGAGGAGCAATTCGAACAGCTTGCTCTTCCCGAGGTGCACGAACAGGGCGCCGTTGCCGAAGCACTCGTAGAGCAAAAAGAACCCGTTAGCAGAATGGCAGTGGGTAACACTGAAGAGGCGTTTGAGCCGTTGGCGCACAGTGAAATGGAAGCAGTGCAAGACGTCGCAGTTATTCTTCCCGAGGTGCAGGAACAAGAACCCTTACCTCGAGCGACCACAGAGGAAAACGTTTCAGTCATAGAAACGGCACCAGTCTTGAGTGAAGATACGGTCCAGCGGCCGGAGATCATGAAAGAAGTGACGGGCGAAGAACTTGGTTTTCTGGAAATAAAGAAACAGGAAGCCTTTATGGAAGAAACTGCCGAGAAAATACCACCGCTTAAACTATCCCCGGGATTAGCTGATGTGACAGAGGTTCCGATGACATACAAGGCCAAAGAGCAGCCACCTGTCGCAGAAGTCATACTTCTAGAAGAGCAGCCAGGCATAGTCCTCGCTGAAGCATCTGTCGAGGAAGGAGCTCCATATGTTGAAATTCCACCGACATTCGCTGTACCCGCATTGAAGCCGCCACCACTTAAGGAAGAGGAGCCGGTCGAGGAGCTCCTCCTCCCAGAGGTGCAGGAACAAGAAGCTCTATCCGAAGCAACTGCAAAAGAGGCAAGTTTTATTGTAGAAACGGCCGCGGCATTTTCTCAAGTGAAGGCAGAGCCAACAACTCACAGAGGAGAGGAGGAGACGCTCGTCGAAGAACTTATTTCAGAGGTGCAAGAACAGGATGCACTTACCGGAATATCGGCAAAAGATAGGCTGCCAGAAGCTGCAATTGCACCTTTAGCCACTGAGAAAGCAGCTGAGCCGTCACTGCCCAACCAAGTGGAAGATGCGAAAGGTATCGAAACTGTTCTACCCGATGTGGAGGAACAAAAGCGTCTAACTGAAGTACTCCCGACAGAAAGTGTGCCGACTGTAGGAATGACACCAGTATCCGCTATAGCTGCGACCGAGCCGCAGGTTGGCAAGACAAAAGAAGAGCTGGCCGAAGAACTTTTCCCAGAGGTACTAGAAGAGGAAGCCATCAAAGAGACACCCGTCGAGGAAGGAGTACCCCTGCATGAACATGTGTATGTATCACCTGAATTGGTGGTCGAGCCGGCGCCACGAAAAGAACATAAAGAACCTCTGATCGAAGAAGTCCTTCTTCCAGAAGTCCAGATAATGAAGGTGCTGCCGGCAGAAATGGCGCAAAAGCGTATTTTTCCGGAGAAAATGGCACCGGTAGCAGCTCTGCCGACTTCGAAACTGGTGACAGACAAGAAAGACACTCTAATGAAAGAGCTATCTCAGTTTGGGGAGCAAGTAACGTCTACCGAAGCAGCCACACAAGCAGTGCGTTCCACAGTAACATTAGCGCCAGCACCAATTGAAAGTGCGGTCGGCCTAACAGCAAGCACTGAGAAAGAAAAAGCTCCCATAGAAGAAATTGTCCTTCCAGAAGTTCAGGGGGAGGTGACCCTGGTTCAAACACAAGACCAGAAAAAAACTTTAGTTGCTGCAGCGTCGACTGCGTCTAGCGAGGTGAAGGTTAAGCCGTTGGCATCCAAGGAAGTCGAAAAGGCACTGTTAAAAGACATATTTCCTGAAGTTCAAGAACAAGAACCTCTACCAGAAGCAATGGCAGAGGAAATAGTCCCAGTTAAAGAACCAGCCCCAGTGTCCGCGAAAGCTGCCCTTGAGCGGCTGGTACAGGATGAAAAAGTCGAGGCGATTCCCGAAGAACTTGTTCTTCCCGAAGTGCATGAACAGGACGCACTTGAGGTTGTCCCTGCCGAGGAAAAGCTGCCACTCGAGCCATCACGAAAAAAGTTGATTCTGGAAGTGCAGGAACAGATATCCCTGCCTGAAGCAATCGCAGAAAAGGGATTAGCAGTTACTGAAGCAGCACCGGTATCTATCGAAGGTCTCCTCGTGCCGATAGAGCGCCAAGAAATGATGGAGGCGGCCACAGAAGAAATGGTCCTTCCAACGGCTCAAGAACACAAAGTTGTTCCCGAAAAAGCCCCAGAGAAGGAAGTGGCCGTTATTTCACTTGAGCCGGTATCTAATGCGATGGTAGCAGAACTGCTTGAGCAGAACCAAGGAGAGGAGGCCATAGGCGAACAACTCGGCCTTCCCGAGGTTCAGGAAAAGGAAGCACTTGCAGAAGAGGTCGTCGTGAAAGAAGCACCTTTTGTTGAAGTGACACAAGTTCCTTCGGTACCGAGAGCCTCTGAAGCGCCAGCCATGCCAGCACCTCAAGAGGAAATTGAACAGGTACCAGACCTTGTAATTCTGGAGGTGCAAGAACAGGGATTCCTGCCAGAAGCAATCACAGAGAAGGAATTGGTTGTTACTGAAGCAGCACCGTTATCTATTGAAGGTGTCATCGAGCCGATAGTGCGCGAAGAAATGATGGAGGCGGCCACTAAAGAAATGGTCCTTCCAACGGTGCAAGAACAGGAAGCCGTTCCCGAAAAACTGCCAGAGGCGGAAGTGGCCGTTATTTCAATTGAACCGGTACCTACTGCGATGGTGGCAGAACTGCTTGAGCAGAAGCAAGGACAGGAGGCCATAGGCGAAGAACTCGGCCTTCCCGAGGTTCAGGAAAAGGAAGCACTTGCAGAAGAGGTCGTCGTGAAAGAACCACCTTTTCCTGAACTGACACAAGTTCCTTCGGTACCACTAACCGCTGAAGCGCCACTCATGCAAGCACCGCAAGAGAAAATTGAACGGGTGCCAGACCTTGTAATTCTGGAGGTGCAAGAACAGGGATTCCTGCCAGAGATAATCACAGAGAAGGAATTAGTTGTTACTGAAGCAGCACCGATATCTATTGAAGGTGTCATCGAGCCGATAGTGCACGAAGAAATGATGGAGGCGGCCACAGAAGAAATGGTCCTTCCAACGTTGCAAGAACAGCAAGCCGTTCCCGAAAAACTGCCAGAGATGGAAGTGGCCCTTATTTCACTTGAGCCGGTATCTAATGCGATGGTGGCAGAACTGCTTGAGCAGAAGGAAGGACAGGGGGCCATAGGCGAAGAACTCGCCCTTCCCGAGGTTCAGGAAAAAGAAGCACTTGCACAGGAGGTCGTCGTGAAAGAAGCACCTTTTGTTGAAGTGACACAAGTTCCTTCGGTACCGAAAGCCTCTGAAGCGCCAGCCATGCAAGCACCTCAAGAGGAAATTGAACAGGTACCAGACCTTGTAATTCTGGAGGTGCAAGAACAGGGATTCCTGCCAGAAGCAATCACAGAGAAAGAATTAATTGTTACTGAAGCAGCACCGTTATCTATTCAAGGTGTCATCGAGCCGATAGTGCGCGAAGAAATGATGGAGGCGGCCACTAAAGAAATGGTCCTTCCAACGTTGCAAGAACAGGAAGCCGTTCCCGAAAAACTGCCAGAGGCGGAAGTGGCCGTTATTTCAATTGAACCGGTACCTACTGCGATGGTGGCAGAACTGCTTGAGCAGAACCAAGGAGAGGAGGCCATAGGCGAACAACTCGGCCTTCCCAAGGTTCAAGAAAAGGAAGCACTTGCAGAAGAGGTCGTCGTGAAAGAAGCACCTTTTGTTGAAGTGACACAAGTTCCTTCGGTACCGAGAGCCTCTAAAGCGCCAGCCATGCCAGCACCTCAAGAGAAAATTGAACAGGTACCAGACCTTGTAATTCTGGAGGTACAAGAACAGGGATTCCTGCCAGAAGCAATCACAGAGAAGGAATTAGTTGTTACTGAGGCAGCACCCTTATCTATTGAAGGTGTCATCGAGCCGATAGTGCGCGAGGAAATGGTGGTGTCGGCCACAGAAGAAATCGTCCTTCCAACGTTGCAAGAACAGGAAGCCGTTCCCGAAAAACTGCCAGAGACGGAAGTGACCGTTAGTTCAATTGAACCGGTACCTACTGCGATGGTGGCAGAACTGCTTGAGCAGAAGCAAGGACAGGAGGCCATAGGCGAAGAACTCGGCCTTCCCGAGGTTCAGGAAAAGGAAGCACTTGCAGAAGAGGTCGTCGTGAAAGAACCACCTTTTGTTGAACTGACACAAGTTCCTTCGGTACCACTAACCGCTGAAGCGCCACTCATGCAAGCACCACAAGAGGAAATTGAACGGGTGCCAGACTTTGTAATTCTGGAGGTGCAAGAACAGGGATTCCTGCCAGAGATAATCACAGAGAAGGAATTAGTTGTAACTGAAGCAGCACCGATATCTATTGAAGGTGTCATCGAGCCGATAGTGCACGAAGAAATGATGCAGGCGGCCACAGAAGAAATGGTCCTTCCAACGTTGCAAGAACAGCAAGCCGTTCCAGAAAAACTGCCAGAGACGGAAGTGGCCGTTATGTCATTTGAGCCGGTATCTAATGCGATGGTGGCAGAACTGCTTGAGCAGAAGGAAGGACAGGGGGCCATAGGCGCAGAACTCGCCCTTCCCGAGGTTCAGGAAAAAGAAGCACTTGCACAGGAGGTCGTCGTGAAAGAAGCACCTTTCGTTGAAGTGACACAAGTTCCTTCGGTACCGAGAGCCTCTGAAGCGCCAGCCATGCCAGCACCTCAAGAGGAAATTGAACAGGTACCAGACCTTGTAATTCTGGAGGTGCAAGAACAGGGATTCCTGCCAGAAGCAATCACAGAGAAGGAATTAATTGTTACTGAAGCAGCACCGTTATCTATTGAAGGTGTCATCGAGCCGATAGTGCGCGAAGAAATGATGGAGGCGGCCACTAAAGAAATGGTCCTTCCAACGTTGCAAGAACAGGAAGCCGTTCCCGAAAAACTGCCAGAGACGGAAGTGGCCGTTATTTCAATTGAACCGGTACCTACTGCGATGGTCGCAGAACTGCTTGAGCAGAACCAAGGAGAGGAGGCCATAGGCGAACAACTCGGCCTTCCCGAGGTTCAGGAAAAGGAAGCACTTGCAGAAGAGGTCGTCGTGAAAGAAGCACCTTTTGTTGAAGTGACACAAGTTCCTTCGGTACCGAGAGCCTCAAAAGCGCCAGCCATGCCAGCACCTCAAGAGGAAATTGAACAGGTACCAGACATTGTAATTCTGGAGGGGCAAGAACAGGGATTCCTGCCAGAAGCAATCACAGAGAAGGAATTAGTTGTTACTGAGGCAGCACCCTTATCTATTGAAGGTGTCATCGAGCCGATAGTGCGCGAGGAAATGGTGGTGTCGGCCACAGAAGAAATGGTCCTTCCAACGTTGCAAGAACAGGAAGCCGTTCCCGAAAAACTGCCAGAGACGGAAGTGACTGTTATTTCAATTGAACCGGTACCTACTGCGATGGTGGCAGAACTGCTTGAGCAGAAGCAAGGACAGGAGGCCATAGGCGAAGAACTCGGCCTTCCCGAGGTTCAGGAAAAGGAAGCACTTGCAGAAGAGGTCGTCGTGAAAGAACCACCTTTTGTTGAACTGACACAAGTTCCTTCGGTACCACTAACCGCTGAAGCGCCACTCATGCAAGCACCACAAGAGGAAATTGAACGGGTGCCAGACCTTGTAATTCTGGAGGTGCAAGAACAGGGATTCCTGCCAGAGATAATCACAGAGAAGGAATTAGTTGTTACTGAAGCCGCGCCCTTATCTATTGAAGGTGTCATCGAGCCGATAGTACGCGAAGAAATGATGGAGGCGGCCACAGAAGAAATGGTCCTACCAACGTTGCAAGAACAGGAAGCCGTTCCCGAAAAAGTGCCAGAGACGGAAGTGGCCGTTATTTCAATTGAACCGGTACCTACTGCGATGGTGGCAGAACTGCTTGAGCAGAAGCAAGGACAGGAGGCCATAGGGGAAGAACTCGGCCTTCCCGAGGTTCAGGAAAAGGAAGCACTTGCACAGGAGGTCGTCGTGAAAGAAGCACCTTTTGTTGAAGTGACACAAGTTCCTTCGGTACCGAGAGCCTCTGAAGCGCCAGCCATGCCAGCACCTCAAGAGGAAATTGAACAGGTACCAGACCTTGTAATTCTGGAGGTGCAAGAACAGGGATTCCTGCCAGAAGCAATCACAGAGAAGGAATTAATTGTTACTGAAGCAGCACCGTTATCTATTGAAGGTGTCATCGAGCCGATAGTGCGCGAGGAAATGATGGAGGCGGCCACAGAACAACGTCTACTTCCAATGGCGAAGGAACAGGAAGTCCACACTGAACCTCTTCTAGAGGAAGAAGTGGTGGTTGTCAAAACTGCTCCATTATTTACTGCAGCAGCAGCTGAAGTTCGGGCACGAAAAGAAGCAGAAGAGTCCATTATTGGAGAACTCCCCCTTCCCGAGGTGCAGGAACAGGAAGCCCTGACCGAGGCCCCCGCAGATGCAGCCCCATTTATGGCGGTGGTATCTGCAGAAAAGATAGAGCCGATGACGCTCAAGAAAACAGTAGAGGCGCCGGTAGAACTTCAACTTCCAGAAGTGCAGGAACAGGAAGCCGTTACTGAAGCGTTTACAGAGGGAAAAGTGTCGGTAACAGAAATGGCACCTTTGTGCACAGCAGCGGTGGCTGAGCTGCTCGCACACAAGAAAGAAGAAGTAGCGATCGGCGAAGAGCTTGTCCTCCCCGAGGTGCAAGAAAAGGAAGCATTGACGGAAGCACCCATTGAGGAAAGCTTGCTTGCTGAACCGTCACTTGTGGAACCCGGTGTTACGGTTCAACCAACGGTCCGCAAGGCTAAAGTTTCACTGATCCAAGATGTCATCCATCCAAAAGACAGGGTTGAAGACGTTCTCGGAGAAGCACTTGCAGAAAAAATTTCATTGCAGAAAATGTCACTAATATGCGCTGTACCAACACCGCAACCAGTGTCACGAAAGACGGAAGCGCCAGCCAAAGAACACTTCCATCCTGAATTTCAGGAACAGGTAACAATTACCACAGCACGCGTGGAGAAAGCAGTTCCAGCTATTGATATGGTACCTCCATTCACTGAATCGGGCATCGAGCGAATATCCAGCACTGAACAGACGCCAGTAGAAGACATTGTACTGCCCCAGGTACTTGAAGAAGCTGCCATACGCGAAGCAGCTGCAGAAAAAATTGTTTCTGATGCCGAAGCAGCACGCATAATCACAGCACCGCTGGTGCTACTGGGGTTAGAAAAAGAAAAGGCGCCCGTAGAAGAGTTCGTCCTTCCTGAAATGCATGAACAAAAATCTTTTGTGGAAGCACACGCTCAAGAAAGATTGAGGGTAGCGGATTAACGTCAGGTATGGAAAAGCCACAGGAAACAGCCCCGTCAGATTTGGACTTCCGTCCAACAGAACAAGAAGGGCTCACGCAAGGCATAACACTCCTTGAGGCTCGGGCTCAAGTAAGTTCTCCCGAAACACCTGAAGAGGTTAGGGTTCCGGCAGTCACGATGGTACCCCTGCATGAGCATGGCCTTGTTCACCTGATACCAATAGAGGAGAAACGCTCTTTGTCAGAAGAATCGATCGTGCCGGAGTACCTCGTGGTACCGCCTACCTTTCCTAGTGAAGAACCTAGTGAAGGTTTCACTCCTCCAGAGCTCTCCGAGGACGTTTCTTCTAAGAAAGTGCTCACGGCAGCAGCGCCCGTTGTCAGGACCATGACAATGCCTGCAGCTGCTTTCACACAGATTACGTCTGCACTACAGAGAACTCCGCTTAATGAGCCTCGGGACACGGCAAGACTGACCACTGAACTAACACCGCCTGGAGGAGGAGGAGTCGACAGCAGTGCGTCTGCAAAAGCCCAATTCCATCCAGAAGGAGCCGAGGCAATTAGGCTCATACAAACAAAATGTGTGAAAGAATACCAAACAGCAGAGGAACTTAAAATGCATGATTTTAGGGAAAAAGGGCATGTGCAAGAAACTCAAGCCCCTGTGCCATTTCTTCCTGACTATGCAGTCCCCGGAAAGGACACTGTTGAGAGTGTAAGCAGGTTTACACTGAAAGAAACGTTGCAGGACGCGATCGAGTCGCAACCAATTTCACCGCCAGATACTGAACAGGCTGAGATTTCTAGAATAGGATTTCCCGGCAAAAACGCATTTGAGGAACTTAATCTTATGTTGGAAACAGAAGCACAGCGGGAAGCGGAAGATTCTGGTACCTCCCCGGTGTCGGTGCCAGAAGAGCCTGGCACAGGGCTACGAGTTGATGCAGGTAATATAATTTCTCCAGAATTACAACTCTTGTCGGAAGACCCATCGGGACTAACAACGCCAATAGAAGCAAAAATTGCAGAACCGGAGCCGGCTAGATCTAAAGGGAGCGAAGACAAGGCTCTTCAAGATTACCAGCTGTTGCCCGAAGATACATCTGGTTTAAGAATGCCAGAAGTGACTGAAGTCAGTGCTCAACCAACATCGCCCGAGATTAAAGAACCTGAAGTAATGCCTCTCCAAGAAATTAAACTTTTGGCAGCAGAGACATCGCGATTAACGTCGCTGGCAGAGTCTATAGCACCTGTGGAAGAGAAGCCTGCTCAAGCTGCCGCACAGGCAAGAAAGACAACAAAAAAACTTAAGAAAGTTTCGGAAGAGACGTCGGGATTATTCACATCAGCTGCAGCGAAGGCAACCATGATTCTTAGGCCAGATGAATATGAAACACACAAAGCAGTAGCTTCTCCAGAGCCCCATGCCGAAACGTCCGAACGTCAAGTCGTTGAACTAGCCCCACAGGAAGACCTGCTGCTGTTGCAACCTGACTTAGCAGAGGGAGAACAGGCTAATATCGACTTTCAAGAGATGGCACAAGAAGCAGTGCTTGACAAAAGAGAACAAGTCGCGCAAACGTCTGTTACTCATCTTGTCAAAGAGCAGCCAAGTAGATCGGAGGAGCTCCAACTTGTACCAGCCCTGGAAGCAGCTCCAGTTCCAGAAGCCGAAATGGAAGAACTGACATCTCAAAAAAAGGTATCACCCTTACTAGTGGAAAGTGCAGGACAGCTGCCGACTGAAGTTTTCCTTCAAGGAAGAGACGCGATCAGTAAGGAGTTACTTCTTCCGGCGGAAACTGAAGGATATGTAACTAAAGCAGAGCAGTTGGAACTTGTTCCCGCGCCCGACGAAATCCCACTTGAAGAATCGCAGTCAATACCAATCGTTCCTCCAGAAGAAAGGATTCATTTTGAAACGGAAGCTGCAGATGAATATGCTGTGTCCGAGGCTCTCCCGGAGACGGTTGTTCAAGCAGTTGCGGAAAGCAAGATGGCCGGTGAAGATTTATTGGCTCCAGGCCTTGGCGAGGGGCCTGTAACACGAGAGGCGGACTTCGAACTTGTTCCCGAACATGAAACAACTACGGTCTCTGAAGTTCCTGCGACTCAGCCAGTACTTTTAGGAGACACTGGAACCTTTGTAACTGAAGCGCTCAAAGATGAAATACCTGTTGATATCATGTTGGCCGGACTCTCTCGTTCAAACACAGACCAGGTAGAACACAGCAAAGCGTTGCTTGAAGTTCCATTTCACGCAACTAAAATTTGCGAAGATTTCAAGAAGGAAGCCGATGTTCCACACAAACTGTCAGCCGAAGAGAAAGCATTAATTCCCGAGACGCCAGCGGATATTGTAAAGGAGGTGGAGGAGAAAGTTAAAGCTGTAGAAATGAGAGCCATTTTTCCAGAGCAAGAAGTCAAGCCGGAGCCTCGCGAGAAAAAGACGCTTGTCGAAAAAGGTATTTTCCTTCCCGAAGTCATAGAACAGGAAGCCCTATCGGAAGTTGCTCCGGAAAAAAGAGCCCCAGCCATTGAACTGCAGGCTGTATTCGTTGAACGTGCATTCGAGCCTGGGTCCCCAATGGAAAAAGAGAAATATCTACAAGAACTTACGCTTCCAGAGGTGCAAGAACAGAAAGCCCTGCTGGAAGCAGCGAGAGAGGAAAAACCTGCGCCTATTGAAATGCAAGGATTATTCGCTGTACCTGCTTTTGAGCCAGGGCCAAGCAAAGAAAAAGTACAGGCAGATATGGAAGAACCTTTGCTTCCAGTAGTTCATGAACAGGAAGCTGTGCCGGAAGCACCACTCAAATGGCCTGCAGAGAAAAGAGATCAAATGATTGACATGGCGCAGTTACATGGTCAACCTGAACCAGAGCTCGCGCAACGCAAGGAAAAGGAAGTGGCGGAGCTAAAGGGTCTCGTCCTTCCAGATGTGCAGGAACAAGCAGCCGTGTCGGAAACACCTAGAGAGCCGACCAGTGTCTCGGAGGTCACCAAGCCACGGAGGCTATTGGGCGACCGTATTGAATCCCCCGCCGCTGAAATTATATTGGAAAGCGAAGAAATATCTGAATCAGCATCAGCAGACTTCAAAAAAGGCGGCTTTCCCGTATTGTCGACATTCGATCTTTTCATTAACTATAGCAAAGTAGTTTCAAGGATGGACTTTCCGAGTGATGTGCGAGGCCGTACAACGAGCGCACACTTCGAGCGCGGCCGAGAATTCCAAGTATCTGCTCCCGCAGGGAAAGCAACGCAATCTCAAGGTATTACAAGTTACCAGGAGGGTGCTAAATTGAAGAGCGTGGAAAGTTTAATTTCCCACACTTCGCGAGAAGGACTGCATGCCCTATCCCAGCATGAAGAGAAAAAAAGACGCTCTGCGGAAGGGACTACAGGTGCCGAAGTAATATCCGCGCAGCCACCCGGTTACGAACTTGAATACCTCTACATTCCAGAATCCATGACACAAGAAGAGACAAATATCGAAATCACTTCCGAACAGAAGAAAACGCAAGATCTTGACGAAACCGTAGCGGCCGATTACATTTACAGGCGACCAATCAGTAACGAACAAGAATACCTCTACGTTCCAGAGTTCATGACAACTGAACGAGCTGAAGTAGCACCGCCGCTAGAAGTAAAGGAAGCGAGAGCTTTCGAGGCCGTGAGACCAACTGGAATGCTTTACGTAGAGCCTCCTCCTTACGAGCTGGAGTACCTCCACGTGCCAGAATTCATGACGCGAGAACAACCTGTAGGTATTCCAGTAGAAGCAAAGGAAGCACCGGTTCCAGAAGCGGCAATGCGGGTCAAAGAGCTTGCGATGCCACCTCAAGCTTATGAAGGGCAATTTCCTTACGCTGCAGGAGTAGCTACAATTGAATCAGAAGCGGAATTACCAAAGAAAGAAGAAAGGCCTCCTGTCAAAGTCCCCACGATAGAAGCGCCTGAATACGTCCAAGTACAGCCTCCCACTTACGAGCCGGAATATACGTATGTGCCAGAATTTATGACAACTGAACAACCTGAAGTCGCACCGCCGCAGGAAGTAGAGGAAGCGAGAGCTTTCGAGGCCGTGAGACCAACCGGAGTGCTTTACGTAGAGCCTCCTTCTTACGAGCTGGAGTACCTCCACGTGCCAGAATTCATGACGCGAGAACAACCTGTAGGTGTTCCAGTAGAAGCAAAGGAAGCACCGGTTCCAGAAGCGGCAATGCAGGTCAAAGAGCTTGCGATGCCATCTCAAGCTTATGAAGGGCAATTTCCTTACGCGGCAGGTTTTACTACACTTAAGCCAGAAGCGGAAGTTTTAGAGAAAGAAAAAGAGCTTCCAGTGAAAGTCCCCACGATAGAAGCACCTGAATACGTCCAAGCACAACCTCCCACTTACGAGCCGGAATATACGTATGTGCCAGATTTTATGACAACTGAACAACCTGAAGTCGCACCGCCGCAGGAAGTAGAGGAAGCCAGAGCTTTCGAGGCCGTGAGACCAACCGGAGTGATTTACGTAGAGCCTCCTTCTTACGAGCTGGAGTACCTCTACGTGCCAGAATTCATGACGCGAGAACAACCTATAGGTGTTCCAGTAGAAGCAAAGGAAGCACTGGTTCCAGAAGCGGCAATGCAGGTCAAAGAGCTTGCCATGCCACCTCCAGCTTATGAAGTGCAATTTCCCTACGTTGCAGGAGTAGCTACAATGGAATCAGAAGCGGAATTACCAAAGAAAGAAGAAAGGCCTCCTGTCAAAGTCCCCACGATAGAAGCGCCTGAATACGTCCAAGTACAGCCCCCCACTTACGAGCCGGAATACACGTATGTGCCAGAATTCATGACAACTGAACAACCTGAAGTCGCACCGCCGCAGGAAGTAGAGGAAGCCAGAGCTTTCGAGGCCGTGAGACCAACCGCAGTGATTTACGTAGAGCCTCCTTCTTACGATCTGGAGTACCTCTACGTACCAGAATTCATGACGCGAGAACAACCTGTAGTTGTTCCAGTAGAAGCAAAGGAAGCACCGGTTCCAGAAGCGGCAATGCAGGTCAAAGATATTGCCATGCCACCTCCAGCTTATGAAGTGCAATTTCCCTACGTTGCAGAAGTAGCTACAATTGAATCAGAAGCGGAATTACCAAAGAAAGAAGAAAGGCCTCCTGTCAAAGTCCCCACGATAGAAGCGCCTGAACACGACCAAGTACAGCCCCCCACTTACGAGCCGGAATACACGTATGTGCCAGAATTCATGACAACTGAACAACCTGAAGTCGCACCGCCGCAGGAAGTAGAGGAAGCCAGAGCTTTCGAGGCCGTGAGACCAACCGGAGTGATTTACGTAGAGCCTCCTTCTTACGATCTGGAGTACCTCCACGTGCCAGAATTCATGACGCGAGAACAACCTGTAGGTGTTCCAGTAGAAGCAAAGGAAGCACCGGTTCCAGAAGCGGCAATGCAGGTCAAAGAGCTTGCGATGCCATCTCAAGCTTATGAAGGGCTATTTCCTTACGCGGCAGGCTTTACTACACTTAAGCCAGAAGCGGAAGTTTTAAAGAAAGAAAAAGAGCTTCCAGTGAAAGTCCCCACGATAGAAGCGCCTGAATACGTCCAAGCACAACCTCCCACTTACGAGCCGGAATATACGTATGTGCCAGATTTTATGACAACTGAACAACCTGAAGTCGCACCGCCGCAGGAAGTAGAGGAAGCCAGAGCTTTCGAGGCCGTGAGACCAACCGGAGTGATTTACGTAGAGCCTCCTTCTTACGAGCTGGAGTACCTCTACGTGCCAGAATTCATGACGCGAGAACAACCTATAGGTGTTCCAGTAGAAGCAAAGGAAGCACCGGTTCCAGAAGCGGCAATGCAGGTCAAAGAGCTTGCCATGCCACCTCCAGCTTATGAAGTGCAATTTCCCTACGTTGCAGGAGTAGCTACAATTGAATCAGAAGCGGAATTACCAAAGAAAGAAGAAAGGCCTCCTGTCAAAGTCCCCACGATAGAAGCGCCTGAATACGTCCAAGTACAGCCCCCCACTTACGAGCCGGAATACACGTATGTGCCAGAATTCATGACAACTGAACAACCTGAAGTCGCACCGCCGCAGGAAGTAGAGGAAGCCAGAGCTTTCGAGGCCGTGAGACCAACCGGAGTGATTTACGTAGAGCCTCCTTCTTACGATCTGGAGTACCTCTACGTGCCAGAATTCATGACGCGAGAACAACCTGTAGGTGTTCCAGTAGAAGCAAAGGAAGCACCGGTTCCAGAAGCGGCAATGAAGGTCAAAGAGCTTGCGATGCCACCTCAAGCTTATGAAGGGCAATTTCCTTATGCGGCAGGCTTTACTACACTTAAGCCAGAAGCGGAAGTTTTAAAGAAAGAAAAAGAGCTTTCAGTGAAAGTCCCCACGATAGAAGCGCCGGAATACGTCCAAGCACAACCTCCCACTTACGAGCCGAAATATACGTATGTGCCAGATTTTATGACAACTGAACAACCTGAAGTCGCACCGCCGCAGGAAGTAGAGGAAGCCAGAGCTTTCGAGGCCGTGAGACCAACCGGAGTGATTTACGTAGAGCCTCCTTCTTACGAGCTGGAGTACCTCTACGTGCCAGAATTCATGACGCGAGAACAACCTATAGGTGTTCCAGTAGAAGCAAAGGAAGCACCGGTTCCAGAAGCGGCAATGCAGGTCAAAGAGCTTCTCATTTCATCTCCAGCTTATGAAGTGCAATTTCCCTACGTTGCAGGCGTAGTAGCTACAATGAAACCAGAAGCGGAAGTTCCCAAGAAAGAAAAAGGACCTCCTGTCAAAGTCCCCCCGATAGAAGCGCCTGAATACATTCAAGCACAGCCTCCCACTTACGAGCCGGAATACACGTATGTGCCAGAATTCATGACAACTGAACAACCTGAAGTCGCACCGCCGCAGGAAGTAGAGGAAGCCAGAGCTTTCGAGGCCGTGAGAACAACCGGGGTACTTTACGTAGAGCCTCCTTCTTACGAGCTGGAGTACCTCCACGTGCCGGAATTCATGACGCGAGAACAACCTGCAGGTGTTCCAGTAAAAGCAAAGGAAGCACCGGTTCCAGAAGCGGCAATGCAGGTCCAAGAGCTTGCCATGCCACCTCCAGCTTATGAAGTGCAATTTCCCTATGTTGCAGGCATAGCTACAATTGAATCAGAAGCGGAAGTTCCAAAGAAAGAAAAAGGGCTTCCTGTCAAATTCCCCACAATTGAAGCACCTGAATACGTCCAAGCACAGCCCCCCACTTACGAGCCGGAATACACGTATGTGCCAGAATTCATGACAACTGAACAACCTGAAGTAGCACCGCCGCTAGAAGTAAAAGAAGCGAGAGCTTTCGAGACCGTGAGACCAGCCGTAGTGCATTACGTAGAGCCTCCTTCTTACGAGCTGGAGTACCTCCACGTGCCAGAATTCATGACGCGAGAACAACCTGTAGGTGTTCCAGTAGAAGCAAAGGAAGCACCGGTTCCAGAAGCGGCAATGCAGGTCAAAGAGCTTGCCATGCCACCTCCAGCTTATGAAGTGCAATTTCCCTACGTTGGAGGAGTAGCTACAATTGAATCAGAAGCGGAATTTCCAAAGAAAGATAAAGGGCCTCCTGTCAAATTCCCCCTGATAGAAACGCCTGAATACGTCCGAGCACAGCCACCCACTTACGAACCGGAATACACGTATGTGCCAGAATTCATGATAACTCAACAACCTGAAGTAGCACCGCCGCTAGAAGTAAAGGAAGCGAGAGCTTTCGAGACCGTGAGACCAACCGGAGTGATTTACGTAGAGCCTCCTTCTTACGAGCTGGAGTACCTCCACGTGCCAGAATTCATGACGCGAGAACAACCTGTAGGTGTTCCAGTAGAAGCAAAGGAAGCACCGGTTCCAGAAGCGGCAATGCAGGTCAAAGAGCTTGCCATGCCACCTCCAGCTTATGAAGTGCAATTTCCCTACGTTGCAGGAGTAGCTACAATTGAATCAGAAGCTGAATTACCAAAGAAAGAAGAAAGGCCTCCTCTCAAAGTCCCCACGATAGAAGCGCCTGAATACGTCCAAGTACAGCCCCCCACTTACGAGCCGGAATACACGTATGTGCCAGAATTCATGACAACTGAACAACCGGAAGTAGCACCGCCGCTAGAAGTAAAGGAAGCGAGAGCTTTCGAGGCCATGACACCAGCCGTAGTGCTTTACGTAGAGCCTCCTTCTTACGAGTTGGAATACCTCCACGTGCCAGAATTCATGACGCGAGAACAACCTGTAGGTGTTCCAGTAGAAGCAAAGGAGGCACCGGTTCCAGAAGCGGCAATGCAGGTCAAAGAGCTTGCCATGCCACCTCCAGCTTATGGAGTGCAATTTCCCTACGTTGCAGGCGTAGCTACAATTGAATCAGAAGCGGAAGTTCCAAAGAAAGGAAAAGTGCCTCCTGTCAAAGTCGCCACGATTGAAGCGCCTGAATACGTCCAAGCACAGCCCCCACTTACGAGCCGGAATACACGTATGTGCCAGAATTCATGACAACTGAACAACCTGAAGTAGCACCGCCGCTAGAAGTAAAGGAAGCGAGAGCTTTCGAGACCGTGAAACCAGCCGTAGTGCTTTACGTTGAGCCTCCTTCTTACGAGCTGGAGTACCTCCACGTGCCAGAATTCATGACGCGAGAACAACCTGTAGGTGTTCCAGTAGAAGCAAAGGAAGCACCGGTTCC
Source organism: Dermacentor silvarum (assembly GCF_013339745.2). Classification (NCBI taxonomy): domain Eukaryota; kingdom Metazoa; phylum Arthropoda; class Arachnida; order Ixodida; family Ixodidae; genus Dermacentor; species Dermacentor silvarum. The sequence continues at coordinate 182,132,476 of NC_051156.1, forward strand.
AGAAGCGGCAATGCAGGTCAAAGAGCTTGCCATGCCACCTCCAGCTTATGAGGTGCAATTTCCCTATGTTGCAGGCATAGCTACAATTGAATCAGAAGCGGAAGTTCCAAAGAAAGAAAAAGGGCCTCCTGTCAAAGTCCCCACAATTGAAGCACCTGAATACGTCCAAGCACAGCCTCCCACTTACGAGCCGGAATACACGTATGTGCCAGAATTAATGACAACTGGACAACCTGAAGTCGCACCACCGCAGGAAGTAGAGGAAGCCAGAGCTTTCGAGGCAGTGAGAACAACCGGGGTACTTTACGTAGAGCCTCCTTCTTACGAGTTGGAATACCTCCACGTGCCAGAATTCATGACGCGAGAACAACCTGTAGGTGTTCCAGTAGAAGCAAAGGAGGCACCGGTTCCAGAAGCGGCAATGGAGGTCAAAGAGCTTGCCATGCCACCTCCAGCTTATGAAGTGCAATTTCCCTACGTTGCAGGAGTAGCTACAATTGAATCAGAAGCTGAATTACCAAAGAAAGAAAAAGGCCTCCTCTCAAAGTCCCCACGATAGAAGCGCCTGAATACGTCCAAGTACAGCCCCCACTTACGAGCCGGAATACACGTATGTGCCACAATTCATGACAACTGAACAACCGGAAGTAGCACCGCCGCTAGAAGTAAAGGAAGCGAGAGCTTTCGAGGCCATGACACCAGCCGTAGTGCTTTACGTAGAGCCTCCTTCTTACGAGTTGGAATACCTCCACGTGCCAGAATTCATGACGCGAGAACAACCTGTAGGTGTTCCAGTAGAAGCAAAGGAGGCACCGGTTCCAGAAGCGGCAATGCAGGTCAAAGAGCTTGCCATGCCACCTCCAGCTTATGGAGTGCAATTTCCCTACGTTGCAGGCGTAGCTACAATTGAATCAGAAGCGGAAGTTCCAAAGAAAGGAAAGGTGCCTCCTGTCAAAGTCGCCACGATTGAAGCGCCTGAATATGTTCAAGCAGAGCCTCCCACTTACGAGCCGGAATACACGTATGTGCCAGAATTCATGACAACTGAACAACCGGAAGTAGCACCGCCGCGGGAAGTAAAGGAAGCGAGAGCTGTCGAGGCCGTGAGACCAACCGGAGTGCTTTACGTAGAGCCTCCTTCTTACGAGTTGGAATACCTCCACGTGCCAGAATTCATGACGCGAGAACAACCTGTAGGTGTTCCAGTAGAAGCAAATGAAGCACCGGTTCCAGAAGCGGCAATGCAGGTCAAAGAGCTTGCCATGCCACCTCCAGCTTATGAAGTGCAATTTCCCTACGTTGCAGCAGTAGCTACAATTGAACCAGAAGCGGAATTTCCAAAGAAAGATAAAGGGCCTCCTGTCAAAGTCCCCACGATAGAAGCGCCTGAATACGTCCAAGCAGAGCCCCCCACTTACGAGCCGGAATACACGTATGTGCCAGAATTCATGACAACTGAACAGCCTGAAGTAGCACCGCTGATGGAAGTAAAGGAAGCGAGAGCTTTCGAGGCCGTGAGACCAACCGGAGTGCTTTACGTAGAGCCTCCTTCTTACGAGTTGGAATACCTCCACGTGCCAGAATTCATGACGCGAGAACAACCTATAGGTGTTGCAGAAGAAGCAAAGAAAGCACTGCTTTCAGAAGCGGCAATGCAGGTCAAAGAGCTTGCCATACCACCTCCAGCTTATGAAGTGCAATTTCCCTACGTTGCAGGCGTAGCTACAATGAAACCAGAAGTGGAAGTTCCAAAGAAAGAAAAAGAACCTCCTGTCAAAGTCCCCCCGATAGAAGCGCCTGAATACGTCCAAGCACAGCCCCCCACTTACGAACCGGAATACACGTATGTGCCAGAATTCATGACAACTGAACAGCCTGAAGTAGCACCGCTGATGGAAGTAAAGGAAGCGAGAGCTTTCGAGGCCGTGAGACCAACCGGAGTGCTTTACGTAGAGCCTCCTTCTTACGAGCTGGAGTACCTCCACGTGCCAGAATTCATGACGCGAGAACAACCTATAGGTGTTGCAGAAGAAGCAAAGAAAGCACTGCTTTCAGAAGCGGCAATGCAGGTCAAAGAGCTTGCCATACCACCTCCAGCTTATGAAGTGCAATTTCCCTACGTTGCAGGCGTAGCTACAATGAAACCAGAAGTGGAAGTTCCAAAGAAAGAAAAAGAACCTCCTGTCAAAGTCCCCACGATAGAAGCGCCTGAATACGTCCAAGCACAGCCGCCCACTTACGAGCCGGAATACACGTATGTACCAGAATTCATGAGAACTGAACCACCTGAAGTAGCACCGCCACGGGAAATAGATGATGCGAGAGCTTCCGAGGCCGTGACACTAACCGCAGTGATTTACGTAGAGCCTCCTTCTTACGAGCTGGAGTACCTCCACGCGCCAGAATCCATAACGCGAAAACAACCTGTAGGTGTTCCAGTAGAAGCAAAGGAAGCACCGGTTCCAGAAGCGGCAATGCAGGTCACAGAGCTTGCCATACCACCTCCAGCTTATGAAGTGCAATTTCCCTACGTTACAGGTGTTGCTACAATTAAACCAGAAGCAGAAGTTCCCAAGAAAGAAAAAGAACCTCCTGTCAAAGTCCCCCTAATAGAAGCGCCTGAATACGTCCAAGCACAGCCTCCCACTTACGAGTCGGAATACACGTATGTGCCAGAATTCATGACAACTGAACAACCGGAAGTAGCACCGCCGCCGGAAGTAGAGGAAGCGAGAGCTTTCGAGGCCGTGAGACCAACCGGAGTGCTTTACGTAGAGCCTCCTTCTTACGAGCTGGAGTACCTCCACGTGCCAGAATTCATGACGCGAGAACAACCTACGGGTGTTCCAGTACAAGCAAAGGAGGCACCGGTTCCAGAAGCGGCAATGCAGGTCAAAGAGCTTGCCATGCCACCTCCAGCTTATGAAGTGCAATTTCCCTACGTTACAGGTGTTGCTACAATTAAACCAGAAGCAGAAGTTCCCAAGAAAGAAAAAGGACCTCCTGTCAAAGTCCCCCTGATAGAAGCGCCTGAATACGTCCAAGCACAGCCTCCCACTTACGAGTCGGAATACACGTATGTGCCAGAATTCACGACAACTGAACAACCTGAAGTAGCACTGCCGCCGGAAGTAGAGGAAGCGAGAGCTTTCGAGGCCGTGAGACCAACCGGAGTGCTTTACGTAGAGCCTCCTTCTTACGAGCTGGAGTACCTCCACGTGCCAGAATTCATGACGCGAGAACAACCTACGGGTGTTCCAGTACAAGAAAAGGAAGCACCGGTTCCAGAAGCGGCTAATGCCGGTCAAAAAGCTTGCCATGCCACCTCCAGCTTATGAAGTGCAATTTCCCTACGTTACAGGTGTTGCTACAATTAAACCAGAAGCAGAAGTTCCCAAGAAAGAAAAAGGACCTCCTGTCAAAGTCCCCCTGATAGAAGCGCCTGAATACGTCCAAGCACAGCCTCCCACTTACGAGTCGGAATACACGTATGTGCCAGAATTCATGACAACTGAACAACCTGAAGTAGCACCGCCGCCGGAAGTAGAGGAAGCGAGAGCTTTCGAGGCCGTGAGACCAACCGGAGTGCTTTACGTAGAGCCTCCTTCTTACGAGCTGGAGTACCTCCACGTGCCAGAATTCATGACGCGAGAACAACCTACGGGTGTTCCAGTACAAGAAAAGGAAGCACCGGTTCCAGAAGTGCTAATGCCGGTCAAAAAGCTTGCCATGCCACCTCCAGCTTATGAAGTGCAATTTCCCTACGTTACAGGTGTTGCTACAATTAAACCAGAAGCAGAAGTTCCCAAGAAAGAAAAAGGACCTCCTGTCAAAGTCCCCCTGATAGAAGCGCCTGAATACGTCCAAGCACAGCCTCCCACTTACGAGTCGGAATACACGTATGTGCCAGAATTCACGACAACTGAACAACCTGAAGTAGCACCGCCGCCGGAAGTAGAGGAAGCGAGAGCTTTCGAGGCCGTGAGACCAACCGGAGTGCTTTACGTAGAGCCTCCTTCTTACGAGCTGGAGTACCTCCACGTGCCAGAATTCATGACGCGAGAACAACCTACGGGTGTTCCAGTACAAGAAAAGGAAGCACCGGTTCCAGAAGCGCTAATGCCGGTCAAAAAGCTTGCCATGCCACCTCCAGCTTATGAAGTGCAATTTCCCTACGTTACAGGTGTTGCTACAATTAAACCAGAAGCAGAAGTTCCCAAGAAAGAAAAAGGACCTCCTGTCAAAGTCCCCCTGATAGAAGCGCCTGAATACGTCCAAGCACAGCCTCCCACTTACGATTCGGAATACACGTATGTGCCAGAATTCATGACAACTGAACAACCTGAAGTAGCACCGCCGCCGGAAGTAGAGGAAGCGAGAGCTTTCGAGGCCGTGAGACCAACCGGAGTGCTTTACGTAGAGCCTCCTTCTTACGAGCTGGAGTACCTCCACGTGCCAGAATTCATGACGCGAGAACAACCTACGGGTGTTCCAGTACAAGAAAAGGAAGCACCGGTTCCAGAAGCGCTAATGCCGGTCAAAAAGCTTGCCATGCCACCTCCAGCTTATGAAGTGCAATTTCCCTACGTTACAGGTGTTGCTACAATTAAACCAGAAGCAGAAGTTCCCAAGAAAGAAAAAGGACCTCCTGTCAAAGTCCCCCTGATAGAAGCGCCTGAATACGTCCAAGCACAGCCTCCCACTTACGATTCGGAATACACGTATGTGCCAGAATTCATGACAACTGAACAACCTGAAGTAGCACCGCCGCCGGAAGTAGAGGAAGCGAGAGCTTTCGAGGCCGTGAGACCAACCGGAGTGCTTTACGTAGAGCCTCCTTCTTACGAGCTGGAGTACCTCCACGTGCCAGAATTCATGACGCGAGAACAACCTACGGGTGTTCCAGTACAAGAAAAGGAAGCACCGGTTCCAGAAGCGGCCATGCAGGTCAAAAAGCTTGCCATGCCACCTCCAGCTTATGAAGTGCAATTTCCCTACGTTACAGGTGTTGCTACAATTAAACCAGAAGCAGAAGTTCCCAAGAAAGAAAAAGGACCTCCTGTCAAAGTCCCCCTGATAGAAGCGCCTGAATACGTCCAAGCACAGCCTCCCACTTACGAGTCGGAATACACGTATGTGCCAGAATTCATGACAACTGAACAACCTGAAGTAGCACCGCCGCCGGAAGTAGAGGAAGCGAGAGCTTTCGAGGCCGTGAGACCAACCGGAGTGCTTTACGTAGAGCCTCCTTCTTACGAGCTGGAGTACCTCCACGTGCCAGAATTCATGACGCGAGAACAACCTACGGGTGTTCCAGTACAAGAAAAGGAAGCACCGGTTCCAGAAGCGCTAATGCCGGTCAAAAAGCTTGCCATGCCACCTCCAGCTTATGAAGTGCAATTTCCCTACGTTACAGGTGTTGCTACAATTAAACCAGAAGCAGAAGTTCCCAAGAAAGAAAAAGGACCTCCTGTCAAAGTCCCCCTGATAGAAGCGCCTGAATACGTCCAAGCACAGCCTCCCACTTACGATTCGGAATACACGTATGTGCCAGAATTCATGACAACTGAACAACCTGAAGTAGCACCGCCGCCGGAAGTAGAGGAAGCGAGAGCTTTCGAGGCCGTGAGACCAACCGGAGTGCTTTACGTAGAGCCTCCTTCTTACGAGCTGGAGTACCTCCACGTGCCAGAATTCATGACGCGAGAACAACCTACGGGTGTTCCAGTACAAGAAAAGGAAGCACCGGTTCCAGAAGCGGCAATGCAGGTCAAAAAGCTTGCCATGCCACCTCCAGCTTATGAAGTGCAATTTCCCTACGTTACAGGTGTTGCTACAATTAAACCAGAAGCAGAAGTTCCCAAGAAAGAAAAAGGACCTCCTGTCAAAGTCCCCCTGATAGAAGCGCCTGAATACGTCCAAGCACAGCCTCCCACTTACGATTCGGAATACACGTATGTGCCAGAATTCATGACAACTGAACAACCTGAAGTAGCACCGCCGCCGGAAGTAGAGGAAGCGAGAGCTTTCGAGGCCGTGAGACCAACCGGAGTGCTTTACGTAGAGCCTCCTTCTTACGAGCTGGAGTACCTCCACGTGCCAGAATTCATGACGCGAGAACAACCTACGGCTGTCTTAGTAGAAGAAAAGGAAGCACAGGTTCCAGAAGCGGCAATGCAGGTCAGAGAGCTTGCCATGCCACCTCCAGCTTATGAAGTGCAATTTCCCTACGTCGCAGGTTTTGTTATGAAACCGACAGTTGAAGTTACAAAAACACAAATACGGGAGATTCCATCGTATAGCGTTGGCGTAGACCTGGCGAAGAAGACAAGCACCATTGAGTATTCGGGGACGGACAGCACAAGCTTCAGGGAGGCCTCCATGCCAGGGCCGGTTTATTCTGATACTGCTCTTGGTCAGCAAGTATCGTCAAGTAGCGAAACTACCCATGTGTTTGAAAGCGCCGAATCTACTTTCATGGAAGCGCAAAAGCAAAAGTACGCCGCTGTCGATGTTCCCGGTGACGCACGGTCTTGCAAGTCAACCTCGTCGCTCGGTGCAAGCCGGGTAGAGGAAGGCGAGACCGCGATGCCGTCCGCTGATCAACAAGCGAGCGCACAGGCAACGATAAGCACTTCCGGTTTTCAGATACCAGTCACTGTTGAGACTAAGACTGATGGGCGCAGCTCGCTGCAAGAGGATGTCGCAAACGGACTTTTTCACTACTCCCGATTCGCAGACACTTTCGGGAAAACCGAAGCGCTCTGCGATGCCGACCTCGAAAAAATAAAGCAGGAATTTGGCCGATTACCTTTTCCTCCCGAACAGCAGCTTCCGGGAGCGGCCGGAAAAGTGCGGCGCAGCTCGTCTTCATCCGACTTCAGTTCTTTCTCAACTCACGCCGATGCTATTACGAGAAGAATGGTTCGCGACGTCACGACGGTCGAGCGTTTCCAGAAACTACTGCCGTCAATGAACGAAAAGGGACAGCCCGAAGAAGCTCCGTCACAGACTTCGTCCGACGGACAGAAAAAGGCCACGGCTCACAGGGGCAACTTCGATGTTTTAACCACAGAGAAGGTTACTCACATGGAACAGAAACTTGAATACATCGAGCCCATTCTGTTCGAAGATTTTTCTACCGGTACTTCTCGCCGAAACTCCGACGACGAGAAAAGCAAGTCTGCCGAGTTTATAACTACAACTATTGTCCTGAAAAGCGAAAAGGAGGAAGAGATGCAGTACGCCGACCGCGTGCCCTTGATCTGCTCCAAAGGCGGAGAGCCGAGCAATTCTGCCGCAGGCCCCAAAGAATCACGCTCCCTGGAGGCCAGTAAATGTCCGCCAGAGAAGGATGAGGAGCGGTTTATCATAACCAATGTCAAAAAGGAGACGCGCGTTAAGGAGAAATTCCAAGTCGTGAAGCCCATGAAACCAGGCAAGAAACGAAAGACTACCGACGCAGATCCGCAGTCAAAGAAACTGGTCAAAAGTTCTCTCCGCAACGAAGTCACATTGAAGCAGTTTCTTCACGAGGCGGAACATCGAAGGTTAGAGGTCGTCGAGGCCGAAATGATCGCCTCATTGCGGCCCGAACCCTCCGTCGCCGAAGAAGAAACCGTGAAGTTCATTCCGGTAGAGGCCGAACAGCGGCAGCTTCAACCAAGTAGCCAGACGCAAATGCGCACTCCTCGCTCACGGCCACTGGAGAGAGACTTCGCGGACGAACTGCCTTCAGTTGACGAGTTGGAGCTGAGTTTGCACCCACCAATGGGTATCGGATCGCCGCCGCGGAAGATCGACGCGAGCACCGTGATGCACGCGGTTGACATGGCGGACGGAATTCCAGATGCCGAAGAGACCGAAGTGGTCAAAACTCACTATTCCTTATGTGCGAAAAGCCTCGCCCCACGCCCGACTAACATCGTCGAGATGTCGGTGCTGCACTCGGTTTCGGACGCGCCTTCCGTAGAAGAAGCCGACTTTCCTATAAGCCCGCAGCTGTCCAGGGAAGAAGCCTTGCGGTCCCGCACCGACTCGGTGCCTACATGCAGGCGCCAGTCAGAAAGGCCGAAACCGTTGTCGAACGCGGCAACTGAGGCACGAAAGAAGCCAGCTCCAGAGGACGTGTATTTGTCACTCCCGGTCATGAGCCACAAATTCGAGAGCCAAGGGCCAATGGCGCCGAGCGTGCAGGCTACCCCTAAAGAGAGCAGCGCTTCACCTTCAGCACTTTCCACAGTGCCTCAGCTCGCAGTGAGAGAAACGGAGCTCGCAGAACATCAGTGCCGGCAGGGCTTGGAACAAGAGTCGCTAAAGCAACTTGAGCAAGAAAACGTACATGAAGAAAAGGTCCATAGCGATTCTTTGAGCAAGGAAACTTTTCCCGATGACCGAAGGCCGTCAGTAAAGCATGGTTACAAGGAAATCACAGCTAGTGAAGACAGCCAGCCGCCGGAAGAACCCCAGATTCCTGAGTTGCCGATCATTATACGCCCTAGTTCACCGACGTACAGGCTTCTTGAGGAGGAAACCGCGACACCAGAGACCACGCAGCTCATTTCTACGCTCGAGCCCGAACCGGTGCATTATCCTCAATTAGCCTCGCCTGATGCGCACCACACTTACAAGATCATCGACGTGATGACAGTTGAAGAACCCGTGGAACAGCAAGAAGAGGTAGTGCTCGAGCCCGTCTCTGCTCGTCATGATAGCACCAGATACCAAATGTACAACCGCGAGGGTTCGGTGCAGGAGCCTCTCACTGCTATTGAACAAGAGGTGGTGGCCGAAGCAGCGCCTAAAAGCGACACAGCGTCACTAGATGCTGACGAAAGTCTGCTGCTAGAGCAATTCGACAAGGATAGCACTGTTTCCGAGGACAACCAACCACAAGAACTGCATATTCCCGAAGCACCTCTCACTTTGCGCCCCAGCTCGCCGACATACCATCTGATCGAGGACGCCGCAACACCAGACAGTGCTGCAACTGAGCCAAACCTACAAACCGAGCCACCACTTCCTCCGCGTATAGCTTCACAGGAGGGACACCACACGTACAAGATTATTGATATTCCAGCTGAAGAGGAACCCCAAGACCAACATGAAGAATTCGTACCGGGTAGTTCTACCTATCCGGAAATTAGAAAGACCTCCAAGGCACATGCGTATAAAACGTTTGAGAAGGACACTGAGTCAGAAGAAAAAGACCATGATGACGCATCCTTGCTTCCCGAAGTTGAGTTATCTAGCCCAGATATGAAACATAAAACGTTCAAGCTTCTCGGCCAAGCCAAATCAGCTGCCTCAAAACCACCGCCTAACGCGCCCCAAGCCCATGAACTGCAGTACGAGCTAGAATACTTATATGTGCCCGATTTTATGAAGCAAGAAACAGCTAGTAAAGCTCTGACCTCAGATTCTTCCGGAAAATTGTCACCCAAATTTACTCTGGAACGTGTGTATACACCCGATTATATGACAACAGCTGCACCCACTGTAAGACCTCTGGCACCAGTCACACCAGCAACTTACGAACAACCTCGAGAGTATGCACTGGAGTACATGTACGTACCCGATTTCATGAGGTCAGAAGCACCGGCTCTAACTACGTGAGCAAGGTACAAATTTACAAAGCTCAGAAATGGAGCCTAGCTTGCCGGCATATCCAATATCTCCGGAAAAACTACCAGAGGGCGGAGTACTGCTCGCACAAACCACACCACATGAGACAGAGTCGGGCTTCGCACAGACCACGGGGTATATATCCGAAGAACGTCTGATGCCATTCACGAAGGCACCAAGCGAAAAAGAACAGCCAGCACCAAGTGAACACACGTCAGCGATAGCATCGGGATTGGACCAAGAACAACCGCCAAAATATGAACTGGAATATTTGTACGTACCGGATTTCATGAAATCGGAAGCTCTGCCAGAAGGAGCCGGAGGTCCGAACGTCGCTGTGCCGTGTAAAAAAAAAGCCCGAGCTCCCTCTGACGAAAAAGATGCAGCAAGTGTTCCTGTAACTTACGAACAGCAATTTGAAGGCGAGTTCTCACATTCCGACGTTACCAAAGAGCTAATCGCAGGACTAAAGGCGCCTGCTCTCATGGCGTCTATTGAACAGCCCCTACGTTACGTACAGCAGAATGTCAATGCCCCCGAGTCCATGGAAGCACCTTGTCGCGAAGCTTCAGGTTCTGTAAGCAGGGCAACGTATCAAGAAAAAGGGTCAGCAAGCCAATCAAGTAAAGACATCAATGCAAGGGACGTGCAACCACCAGAGTATGAGTTGGAATATCTTTACGTACCAGAATTCATGATGACTGAAGCATCTGTCAAATCTGGGCTAGAAGCGATTCACCCAACTAGCGTCATTTCTCACCCGTCACCACTGCATTATCAAGAATCTTCCAACATCGAGCAGCCTGAACCTAGCCTAAACGAAATGGCAGGGCATGGAGCCATAACTGCAGCTGCTGCCGCCTACCAACAAACGGAAAAATATTATCGCCGCTATGAACCCGACTCCATGACAGCAGAAGCCCCAGCAGGTGACCTTCAAGTAGTCGAAGCAGAACGCTTGCTGCCAAGAGAACACGAATCGGATGCTGAAAACATTAGATCTCCGTCCACAGCTCAAGATACGCTTGCAGCAGAGTCATCCTTCACTTTTCCGGACTATTCAATCGCGCCTGAAAGCAGTGCCGAGTACCGCCCTCCATTTGAAAAAAACACCGCAGAGGCATCACAAGACACGTCAGAGGCTCCAGTTTTTACTATAGAAACACGCCCTAGTATGAGCGCAGCCGAGAAACAACCTGGTGATGAATTAGCGGAAATGACGTCTACAGAACTATTTGCCACACCCGCACATAGCTTAGCCACCGTAGCATCCACGGAATACGAGCCCGTTATGAAATCGTTGAAATTGACTGAAGAGTCTCCGGTAACATCAGTGGAATCATTGCGCCCAGCACCCGCGGAAACAGAGCCTGGTTTCGAGAGGACGCAGATGTCGCAAAATTATGAATCGTTACAGCCCGAAGACGGCCTTCAATCAACTGAGAAAAGGGACCATGACCACGCTGCTGAAACGGCTCTTGAATTCCAACGTAGCGTGAAGCCGCAACAAGAACTTTATGGAACGTTACCTTCCACTTTGGAGGAAGATACACGACAAAAAGAATCCAGCTTTCAAGCCGTCAAGAAACTCGGTGAGGGTTCGGCTGGCGTTTCATCGGACGAAGCGTTCTCCTCAGCGATAACCGATTTCCGGCCCGCTGGTGCGGCAACCGCAGCGCCCGATGTACAACCGGGCGAAAATGTAGGGCCAGAACCAAGACTTCTCACTCAACCGCGAGGCGTAGAATCGAGTGAAACTACTTCAGAAGAAGTGTTTCTTTCTGCAGCGAGAGAAGAACACTGAACGCGAGCACGACAGTGGTTTGCAAAACCAGGCTGTTACGGAACCGTTAGCAGGGACGACCGAAGAATCTTCGTTACCAAGTTCAGAACCAGCGTATCTCCGGGCGTCCAAGAAAGTGGAATCCGACTTCGAAACCGCTACGCAGCCATCGGCTACAGCATCGGTAGAAATGACATCGCAAGAAGCACACAGTCCCGCCACACTGGACGAATATTACAGCGCTCACAGGCCTAGTACGGATTTCCAAAGCGCCGTGGAGCCATCGGAAGCAACAAAAGAATTTTCGTTGCCTACATCGGAATCAGCGCATCAAAAAGATGAGGTGCGGTCACAAGTGGAACAAATCACAAAATCATCACCTTTGGAGTCAGCGGAGGAAACTTTTCAAGAAGCTTCTGTGCATGGCAGCGCTGAGGCTGCAGATGCGCCCTACCAAACGCTCGCTAAGTCAAGTGATCTCGAAGGAACCTCGGTACATCCATTGGAACAAGAGTACCAACTGTCCGAAAAGACGCACCAGCGGTCAGAGTTCGACTCCTCGAAAGGATTAGATGGAGAAGCAATAGAAGTAAAATCTCAGAATATATCCGGCTCTGCCAAAAAGTACGAACGCGTTCCTGAATCCTTTCCGCAACACAAGACGTTTGCGGTGCCTTTGGCGAAGACGGAGGATGGTTATTTGCCTTCTTCGGGAGCAGCGCTTCAGCAGCACGAGGGACTGCAACCAGAGGTCGAAGTTATTACGAAGCCACCAGGTGAAGAATCGACTGATTTGACGTCGGAAGAAGCTCTGTTCCCGAAATCGAAAGGATACGGTGGCTCTTTCCAAATAGACCCGCAAGACCAGCCCGTGGCTGAGCAATTGGTAGAGATAGAAGACTCTTCCGTACCAACATCAGAGTTAACGTATCAGCTGTCAGGTAGAGTTGAAGCCGGGTCCGAGATTAGCATGAAACCATCATCTGAAGAGCCAGTAGAAAAAACATCCGAAGAAAGTCTGGCTGCTAAATGTGCTAGTAACGTCACTGTTAGACAAGTACACCAACCCTCTGCGGCACATTTAGTCGAGACCGAACAACTTTCCGTACCAGCCACAGAAACGGCACGCCAAGCACGCGAGAAAGAACAAACCGAAGTCGAGAATTTGATGAAACCATCAGCTGTGCAGCCGACTGAATTTGCATTTGGTGAAACCTTCACCGCTCCCGAACCACATCTGCAATACCAGCCCTTCGCGAAGACATCCGTACAAGCAACGGAGCCGGAGTACGCGTTAGTTCCTGAATCAGAATATTCAGTTTCCACTGCCGAAGCAGCACGTGAACCAACAGGGCTGAGTGTGAAAAACTTGGAAGGAGGGAGTCGCAGAGAGTCCGCTGGAAAAACATCCGATAAAATAATGCCACGTAGCACTAGACAAGAGCAAGGCACGTCTGATAGCGAAATGCGAGCCACGGAACAACCAGAATATAGCGAGGAGGTTTCCATGTTTCCCACAGAAACAACGTTACAATCCTCGCTGGAAGCGCAGCGAGAGTCGGAAGCCATGCCGGAAGCGATTGTTCAGAAGATGCCTGAAAGAACGCTTAAAGGCAGCTTCGCGCCAACTACAGAACAAGGCGCACGACCTCCGGAAGGAACAGCAATCGAGTCCAGGTCAAATCTCGGTGCGACACTAGGCGTGCCGCCGGAAATAGCTGCGCAAGAGCTGGAACCTCCTCCACAGAGACTCTGGTCCGAACTACGCGCCGAAGAAGTCCCGAAAGGAGACGACGCTCGGAGTGAGACCTCGCCTCTCGCGACCACCGAGACTGGCAGGCAGAAGAACGAGCTAGCCGTGTTGCCTTACAATAGTTTCTCCAAATCCTACTTCAGCAATTTGCCGGGATTGCAAGCACCGAAAACGCGAACCGAGGACACAGTCACTATAGAACCGTCAGAACTCCACACGCTTGAACACGGTCCTATCATGGAAGCCGTGGTGGCGCCAGACTTCGTACCTTCCGTGGAACACGCCGCTCCGCCTTCGCAGCGGACCTCCCCTGAAATCACGGCTCTGGTGTCGGCCGATGCAAAACACCCGGTAGTCGCGGTGCAGGAAGGCGTCGCGTACGCGGCGCTCTCGTATCCAGACGACCGCGACGTGTTCGCCGTATATGGCGACATCGACTTTCTGACTCCCCTGGCCACGATCGACGCGGAACTGCAAGCGCAGATCGGCGGCTTTCCCCAGGACACTTTGGTGCCCGTGCCGCCGATGGACTTCAGTCCGAGCATGGTCGCCGAAGCGCAGCCTCCGGAGCCGCTGGTGCAGCTGAGAGAAGACAGTCCTTCCGCCGTGACCCGCGTAGACTGGCCTGTCGTGGAAGCGTTTCCGGGCACGTCTACAGCGCCGATCGAGATTTCGCAGCTTGGTGTGCCAGCCAGGGTTGAAAGCTCGATGGGCGAGGAGCCGGGCCAGAGTCGAAGAGAGAAGAAAACGTCGAGGTGAGTGGTGAGCACGTCTTTATTACTAAAAAATAATTCTTTACTTCATTCCAGGCACTGTGCGGTGCGGTAGGTATACGTTCCTGTCTTGCCTCATTTCGAACCTCGTCAATAAAAAGAAATGCGTGACCAGCAAGTGGATCGAACCTGCCGATTGAAATCAATAACTAGACATCTCGTCTGGCCAGGATGGATTCATATTAGAAACACAATAAACAGAATGTCGACCAAAATTGTTCTGTCAAAGGGAGTAGACGTTTCGGCTGCCGCACGGAAGCATTGTTCACGAACTAAAAAGCCTCAAACATTAGCGCCTCATGCAAAAAGCGGAATTTCCCAAAGCACGGTTTTGAGTGGGCCTTCGTGCGTGGCTGCTTGAGATGTGGAGTCATTTTGCTTGTCTTCCGTTACCTACTAGGAGTTGTGCCACGATGTTCGCCATGTATTCGCACCACTGCTATATGGGTACTGCACACAAAGTATATCTGTAATCTTGTAGCAATGGTTTCTAACAGCGAAGCTTTTTAAGCCAGCCGTAATTTGTGGTGCGTGCCAAGAAACTGCCGCGCCGTAGCCATGGCAACCCGGAGGAGGAGGAGGAGACCGCGTGCATGCGCACGCGGCACGTGGTCTCCTCGCCAGCTCCCTGCCTTCCTGACCCCCGCTTCTCTTCTCTCCGCGGCGCGCTGAGCCAGGATAAAAAAAAAGTCACCGCATATCCACGAAGTGAATGATGATGAGTGGGCGAAGCACCGGGGGATCATTTGAGTAACCGTGAATCCCCCCCCCCGTATGTATGTATGTATGTATGTATGTATGTATGTATGTATATATGTATATATATATATATATATATATATATATATATATATATATACTGTACATGTGTACAGTATATACAGCGCTTATATAACCCTTGTGCACCGCAGCGCCCCTAGCGGTCTCCATGCAAACCAGAGCTACGGAGTCACGCGAAATGTCGCGAAAGGGCAGGTATAGCCTCCGAAAATGATCGCTCGAGAGTACCTTCCCACATGCGTAGTTAAGTTAAACCAAGTTAAGACCTAGCAGTAGCAGCCAGTAAGTTTCTCTGTGCCTAGGCTTTGCGCGACCGAGTGCAAACTTGCCCGTTTTGTCGCTATTTCAGACGTTTCGGTCGCTATTTCAGTGAACAATGTTTTACAAAGACGTGCCAAAGACGCTCACTGAGCCTGTCATATGTGTGCAATAAGACCGTTTCGGTAGGACAAAAAAAGTCGCAGTTTCGCCCGAAAGGCGAAGCATCGAGTGCGATAGTGGACAGCTATACCGGCTATACGCAGTAAGGATAGTAGTTAGTTTTATCGGCCGTATAAACTTGTAAACATAGGCATACTAACTAAATGAACAAGCATGGTGTCACGCGTGCACAAGCAGACATGAACACATCTCACTCGATGACCGCGGAAACTCGCTGTCAAAACGCTGGAGTGATGAAGCGCGGCAGCAGCAGCGAGCGAATCAGTCTTCGTGCTGCGTCTCGTATCAACGCGAATTAAGCCGTGAAAGCACAGCGCACGGCGGGCCGTGCCCCCGACGCAAGTGGCTTTCAAGATAAAGCGGGGCGGCGTATTTTGCTTTCCGCGGATGATTGCCACGCGAGAGAGAAAAAAAGAGGGCGAGGAGGATGGTACCGGCGGGACGCCTACGTTGCAACGCCGCCGGCGTTGGAACGGAGAACACGCTGGGCTGCTGGTAACTAGGCACAACTGCGGCTGCCGTTAAGGGATCGATGGTATTCCTAAATAAACGCATCACTGTTTTGATCATCCAAATATAATCTCACTATCAGGGAGGGAGCAGTCTACCTGACTGGACCAGTATTTCTTTATTTGGGGTGTTGCTTCGCGTCGGCGCCCGGCACCGCGGCTTCCGCCATGGCACCGGGGCACAAACGACGGTGCCTCCAAACAGAGAGGAAAAAATGGGGATACCAAGAGAAAAAATCCGAGGCGGGATTCGAACCCGCGTACCCCACATCCCAAAGCGAGCATCGTAACCACTAGGCCATACAGCCACTTTTTTTTATTTATTGCCTGGATTTGACACACAAAATTTCACACAAGGAACAGTACAATATACAATTACAATACAAAGTAGGGGAAGGCGTATTCAACCACCATCGTGCTGGCTGCGTCTATTTAGAATTCGCGCAGATCCACAAGCGGCTCTACTCTTGAGAGCCACTCGGGGGGTTCCGCTAATGCCTTATTGATTTCAACAAACCAGTGCATGCTCTCACGAAAATAAATTCGTGCAGGCCGTGCATCCTTATCAACGTAATATCCTGCCATTCTGGACCGCCAGATACAGTGGAGGCCCATAAGCATAATTAAATCAAAAGGCACCCCATCCTCGTTATCTACGCTTAAGTACCGAATGCCATACGGGTCAAGTGGAAATTCTTTCCGTACTGTTCTCTGTAAGACATCCCGAAAATATACGCCTTCCCAACAGTGTAAAAAAAACGTGATCGATTGTCTCCGGCTGCTTGCAAATTAAACAGTGTGTTCCCCACGGTAAAAACAATTCCTTTCCCTCCAAAAACTTTTTAACTGGTAATGTTTCGGTGTGTAATTTAAAAAAGAAAGTTTTCATTCCTGGTGGCACCTGTATTTTTTTAACTCTCTTTAAAACATCACTACCTGGGCCTCCACTGTACACGGACCTGTACAAGGGCACTAGGGAAAACAATGTCACACAAAGCACAATACAGTTTTTTCTGTTTCACACTGAATAGGTAATCATTCGAAAAACGCGCTGTTAGAAATCTTACACTCGATACGATTTCTTTGTAGAAACCACGAATCCCTCCCGAAAGCTCTTCGGTTGAAACAACATACTCGGGCAGCCGTCGGCTTAGCTTCATTTGGCATACAGTGCGCAGAAACGGGTCTGTTGCGTCCCGAAAAAACAAGAAACGGTTGACCAACTGCCGTAAAAAGAGGTGACCCAGTCCCAGACCCCCGTCTTTTACCCGGCGGAACAAGTTGGTACGGCTGCAGCGCTCCCATTCAGACGCCCAGACAAAGACTGCGAAGACCCTGTGTAGCTTCTGAACGTTTAACCGTGAACAATGCAATACCTGCATTACATACCACAGCTTGCTAATGAAGAAAATGTTGCAAACGGTGGCTCTGGCAAAAATCGATAGGTTGGCTCCTTTCCACTTCTCCGCTCTCTCCCGAATCATTTTAGTCTGCTCTTTCCAATACTGCTCACTATCGCTATAAGCGTTGAGCGGTACGCCCAAGTACTTGCCCAGGGGTCGTCACCCAAGGCACGCTGGCGAAGAGGTCTGGTTTCTCCGGCCACGCTCCATGCCAGAGCCCAAGACACTTGGACCAGTTAACTCCACTACCGGTGACACGGCTGAATTTACGGACACATTTGACAGCCTCGATTAAACTGCCCTGATCATCCGTGATAACTGCAACATCATCAGCATATGCCAGCAGTTTCGCTTCGGCTCCTTGTAACTTAAATCCTCTAATGCTGTTGCTTTCCAATATATTCATGCACAGGGTTTCAATGTATATACCAAATAATAGCGGGCTGAGGGGGCAGCCCTGGCGCACCGAACGGTGCACGCTTATGGGGGCCCCCAGGCTCTTATTTACGATCAATCTCGTCGTGCAGTTTCGGTGCGCCAGGGCCACTCCCTCGCAGATAACAGAACCGACATTTGCGTGGTCTAAGACGGCAAACAGAATTTCATGAGCCACGCAATCGAAAGCCTTTTCGAGGTCGATCTCTAGAATGGCGACCCGACCACTGTCAGCCACGCTTTGAAGTCCTGCATTCATACAAACCAAAT
The DNA here is from genome assembly GCF_013339745.2 of Dermacentor silvarum. Lineage (NCBI taxonomy): Eukaryota > Metazoa > Arthropoda > Arachnida > Ixodida > Ixodidae > Dermacentor > Dermacentor silvarum. The sequence continues at coordinate 182,150,247 of NC_051156.1, forward strand.
GATTGCGTTCGAGCGTCGTCGTCATCGTCGAAAAAAAGGTCGCGCCATCCTCCTCGCCCTCCTTTTTTTCTCTATGGCGTGTGCAATCATCCGCGGAAAGCAATATACGCGTCCGGACGGGCGCCCGCGGCCGCCGGGGTCGCCCGGAGTATAACGCACTCCTCCCTCCCTACCCCACCCCTCGGAGCCTTGCGGCCCGGGCGGGCGCGCGCAACCGCACAGGACCAAGACAGGACGCGTGGAGTAGAACGCGCAGCCCCCCCCCCCCCCCCCACCCACCCCTCTTTCCCCGGAGCGTTGCGCGCACGGAAGACGGCGCGCTTCCTTCCCGATTCCCTCCCTTGCGTGCGCGAGATTGAGCCGCGATCGTCGGCTCACCGTCACAAGCTTTCACTCGCACATACAGGATACGGGGCACTAGCGACGATTTTATCGCCCTTGGACTTTATAAGGAGCATTACGGCGACACCGACGGCAGAAGTGCGTCTCGAGTGTACATACAATTGCTATCGCATCTTGAACAAAGAACATAATACCACGTTTACGGAGCATCTGGTGTGAGCGAAACTATCGTATGTTTACTAAAATCAACACCCATTAATATATATATGTATACTGGGTAGACAAAAAATTATGGGGTTTTACGTGCCAAAACCACGATCTGATTATGAGGCACGCCGTAGTGGGGGACTCCGGAAATTTGGACCACCTGGGGTTCTTTAACGTGCGCCTAAATCTAAGTACACGAGTGCTTTCGCAGTTCGCCCCCATCGAAATGCGGCCGCCGTAGCCGGGATATACCGGGTAGACAATGCGTGGCTATAGATATACATACGTGAATCCACCCCCCTCCCAACCCTCAATAAAGAAAAAAAGCTCCGTTGAATCGGGTGAGACGTTGAGTTGACTTGGTTGCTTCGAAGTTTTCGGGCTCTAGAATAGGTGTCGGCGAATCTAAAGCACTTCATTAAATCGAAAATTTCATGAAATATGTTTCCGTTAAATCGAATCTTGGTCCTGAGAAGAACACAAACCGACTAAGCAATGAGGTTCTCTTTTTTTTTTCCTTTTTTTTAGTATTATTGCGCCATTAGCCAGGCCACAAGCTTCTCGGGGGGTCAATGGGTTTACAGTCATTCGTCGATCAAAGAAAAGCCATCGTTTTTAATGGTGAAATTATATACGCCGACCATGCAGGCGTCACATTCCAAATCTTGTGTGTCGCAGCGCTCCTTCATACATGGCGTCGCTCTCGCCTTCCGAAGATGACGCTCACCGAAGGCAAGAGAGTCCGTGAGCACAAAGACAGCCGTTGTTGCCTCGCACGTACGTGGTTGACTTGATCATGCTCAATTAAGAAAACATACTATCGAATGGTGTGCAATGAAAACTAAGCGCAAGTGCTCCTGAAATCCTAAAAGAGGCAAAAACAGTTTAAAGACACGAGTGCATACCGCAAAGACTGCGCAAGACTGAAATTATGTTGCTGTAAAAATAGTCACGCCATATAAAGCGTCATACCGTAACTACCTCGTGAAAGGGCGACAGTGTAAGAAAGATTAAGATGTTCAGAACAAAAACTAGATACGTATTTAGGCGAGTAAGCGAACTCACAACAATTGAGTGGCAAGTGTTCTTTCCACTTTCCTGTCTCGAGGTCCGACGCAAATCAAGTGGGTCTCGTAGAATCATATTGCTTGCGTATAAACGCGCGCTCATCGTTTGGTTTGCGTCACCGAGTTCACGTGTCCTTGGCGTCAAATTCTACATGAGCTTCGCGTGGGACCTGGAAATTTCGAGGTCACTGCGCACGTGACCGCACCTGACGTCAAAATGCACACATAGTGAGTGCAACTTAAACCTAAAAAGGTGGACTAAGAGGGTCAGCAATCTTCGCTGACCTGTTTAAAGCGTCAGGCACGCTACAAGAGCCCTGCCACCGGCCTTGTCACTTGCGTAATTGCTTCTAAACGTTTAACTCACACTGTACATTTCACGGGCAAAAAAATGAATGAGAAGAAAAAACAGCCCTAGCCAACCATGTACTTAGTTCCGGTAAGGCTCGCGTGGCCTAGGCACTTCCGACCCTCCCGTGCAGTGGGACGGTCGGAAATGCTTGGTAGATGAGGGTGTTGGCTGGGCAATGGCCACTTGCCCGCCACATTACTTGCCCAGTTTCTTTCTGCGGAAGCAGTCATTCCGCAGAAAGAATTACTGCATAATGCGGGGCATCACATCCCTCCCCTCCATACACTCACGCCCCACCTCCATTCCTTAAGTGACTATTTTTAAGTTCGAGTCCACCGGTTCAGGCATTCATTCTTCCGGAAGCAGGACAAGGATGTCGAAGGCGTCGGTCCCCATGCAGTATTCGGTATCCAGTTGATAAAGTGTATCATGTAATCTTGGCAAGTTGTATGCACTATGTCGATCTGTGGCAAGTTCAACTAGAAGTGAGTAGATAAATTATCTTGGTACTGCCACGCACTCCATCAGGTAGTGGGCAAGGTTCTGTGGCGCACAAGAAGATGGTCAATGAAAATCAATGCTAATCGAACTTCTGAGCGGACTGCGACGGCGAAAACACGCCGTAACTTCGATATATGGGGCCAGTAACAAGTAAAATATTGCTGCTTTAATATTTTGTCATTGACGATACGTATAAAGGGCGAACTGGGTTAGCTAAAGCACAGTTGGAGGCAACAAGTATAATTGTAGTCTCTGCAACGACACATTTCTATACGTGCATTTGAATGATATAAATTAGTTTTAAATGTACCCAAATAAGAACAGCAGCAATGTTTTCTGCTCTCGTACGAATCATCATTCCTTAAGAGAGGCAATGAAAATATTGAGTCGATGTTGCATGCGGCAGTCTTTCCTGCTCTCGTGCGAATCAAAAGGCCCCTCAGCGCAGACAAACAAGGGGGGGGAGGTAGCGTGCAGCTCCACTTCTATACTCCGACCGCGGTTGAGCGCGACTGCGCGTGTCCTATCTTGGAGGCAGTCTGCGCTGGGTTCGAAGGCTAGCTTACCCGAAATAGCTGATGGCTTCGTGCGCGCTGTGTTCTCGTACGCCTAGTTCGCCTAGTTTGCGTAGAAGCGAGAGGCAGCACGAAGGGGAATTCTCTTGCTGTTGCTGGCGCTCTTCATCACGGCAGCGTTCTGACAGCGAGTGTCCGCGGTCATCGAGTGATTTGTGTTCTTGTTGGCCTGTTCCCGCATACTACCGTGGTTGCTAATTTAGTTTGTTAGCAAATGCTTACAGCAGTTTCCAAAACTGATAAAGCTACTAACCGTACTGCGTATATCTGTCTAATAAATTGTATCGAAATCAATACTTCGCCTTTAAAGTGAAACGGCGTTTTTCTTGTGTTTTTTTTTTTACATGGCCTTAAATGTAGAGTTCCTGTAAAAGTGGGCGAAGCACGGAAAGGGGGGGGGGGTGTTAGGTAGATGTTGCTTTAGCGGCCACAGGACCAATGAATAATGACACGTTGTTACTGCGAATTCGTTTAGTGTGAAATAATCAATTGGGCGTTATACTGATGTTCTTGTACACGGCTGGGCGGCGCATAACGCAAACTATGCCCATGTGGCACGTACTTACTCCTCCCGTCGCCGACGACCGTGGCACTGGCAGAGCGCCGAACACACACTGCGAAGGGGCAGACCTGATTTTACTTGCGCCCCATTGACACTGATGATAAAGAACATACGCTTCGCCATGGCAGACTGTATCGGTTACTGTGATCTCATTTGGATGGAATTTTAGGCGGCTGACAAAGCAAAGCCCGTCGTCCTCCTAAGTATCGTAACTAAGCAGGCTTTGCGTAGATCTACGCAAAGTCACATTTTGAGGTGCAACTAAGGCAAGATTCCTCGGCAAAGAGTCCCGACATTTCTCTCTGGGGTCTTTCTGGGTCGGGCAAATGCGATAAAGGAGCTAGATGTCGTCGCTTCTAGCCAGGCGGTCAAGGTCACACGCACAAATGCCTCTACGTGAGACGCACTGCCTGCAACGTCACCGATCATGGCACGTCGTCTCGGTGAATCGCCCAATGTGAAAGCGCAATACCGCCACGGAGTGCGCCGCGCAGAAAAAAAAATATATCACAGTTTCGCCATAAGTGCGAAACAATGAATGCGATAGCAACACGTTAGAATATTAACACGAAGTGTAAGACTCAAAGCTGTGGTGACAGTATGAATTGAAGTAAACGTAAGCTAAGTAAAAACGAGTTGTTGTGCAGGGGGTGTTCTGTTTGAATCCTGTCATCGCTCAATTTCATTTTTGTTAATTAATTAAAGGCAACGTCTTTCTTAGCGACTTTACCACCACTTTTCCGCAGCGGGTGTGTTTCAAACCTCTTTCCTGGGCCGATCCCGGAGGCAGTGCACAGTCGCGCCAATAAAATTACATCATTTTCAGGTTGAAGCTCTGTTATTGTTTCGCACTTTTAATATTTACTTCTGAGAAGATTTAAGATAAAAGGCATGTGCTGTCGGTGTTTTGTTTCATGACATTTGTCTATGGGCTGCCATCCTCAAAATTCTGAGGAATAATTTTGTCAGGAATGTAAGACCTGGTATGAGAAACTTTTGTGATGGAATGGCGTGGAAATATAACCCGCATATACCGCATGTCATATATAGCGTGGCATGGTATATAGCATACATATACCCAAAATATATACGTAACCTCACGGCGACGGCAAAAATTCGCTTGCAGTGTCCATATACTAGTTGCTATCGCAATAAAAGGAGGCAGGGCTTATGACGTCAACGTGACACGTTCCCTCGGCTCTGGTATATGGGAGAAGGCATGGGAAGAAACGTCGCTTACGGGCGCTAGTCGAATCAGAAGTGTCTGCGTCTGCAGTGGAGCTAGCCTCCGGGTAGCATATGGCACCGCGACATTCAATTTCTCCTATATACTCTAATAATGAACCATGTGCAGGCCACCGAGGCGTCGTCCCGAAGAATACGGGTGTCCCCTGGACACAGCTGCTCCCGTGCTGGCGTTGTCGTTCGCACTGGTGGCGTTCGTCGCGGCGGCTGCTATCTTGTTCACATCCGTGGCCAATATGGGTGCGTTGCTTTCCCATCATGCCACATCCACCAGATCTCATGCTTGGGCTGACAGACAGCCTGAGCACAGTCCTTCATGTCGATCGGCAAACGCGCCGTCCGTCCGTAAACGAACAGAATGCCGCGAGCACAGCAAAGCGTCGATCGCCCTGCCAAGCATATAATTCCGCCATGTTTTATTTACTTAGCCAATCAGAAAGGGCTAGCCATCATGTCAGCCAATCATAGCGTTCAAGATGGCGAATCTTACAACATGCCGGAATTTTCGCAATATCCAGACCACAATCGATACTGATCCAGAGCACCGTGGTGATAGAGGCTATACCGAAAATCAGTCGAGTAAAATGGCTGTTAGGCATATTATTTGACCTGCGCGTTAACTCTTTCCCAACCATGGGGAAAATAGGTGTTTTTTACATGTTACGGCAGATGATTTGTTCTGAAGTAACTACTGTACTCAATATTTAATGTAATACATAACCAGAAAGCAAAATGAATGCATTTTTCACGCATAAAAGTATTATTAACGAGATGTATGTCATAAAAAAGATATAAATTGATAAAATCAAGATTCTGCGATAAAATTGAACAAAGTTTGTAAAGCCACACTTGTATATACTAAGGAAAAAATGTTACGAAAATTTTGAGGTATACAAAATGTATTGCCGTCTATTAGGCACTATCTCCGAAAAAAAATCATCTTTTTTTTTTATTGAACAGGTATTTCGCTGCAAAAATTTAGCTGCAAGTACTACAGTTGGGCGCGCCGGGCTGCGGCCGCCGATGTTCCGGGCTGGTTTGCGTCGTCGTTCTTTCAGATTCAAAGTCCGACGAAAATTCAGCTTCCTCTGACTCGCTGCTATTCTATGCATCGATAAGATCAGCGGAATCGCAATATCTGCGATCTCCCGAAGCGCGCGCGTCATTTCCGGAGCCGGACATTTTTGCGTTGTGCTTTGACGATCGCGAAACTTCGGAGCGCGTTTAAAAAATCACCTCCACGCGGGAAAAAAGCGAACTGCTTAGAAAACTAAAATATAGTCCTCCTCCTTCACGTCCGATAGCGCAGTATGTCCGAAAAAAACCTCGAATGCCGCTCATCGTAACCACCGTCGGGAGGAAACGGTTATGGATGAAGCTGCGGCAGCGGCCCAACAAGAGCAACATGCGGCCCTAATGCGACGCAGGCGTTCCGGGAATGCAGAATTGGTGGAGAGGCTTGGTGGCGAACCAACTAAGCTTTCGCCTTCACATTCTTAGAAAGTTCTAAGCATCCCCCGTATTTTTTTTTGCCGAGCCATGCAAACAAAGGTGCAAACAGAGCCAACAATTGTGAACTTGCTGCTAAATAGCGGAAACAGAGCCGCAGTAAGCGGGAAATCTTAAAGAAAATGTCCACGTAGATGGGCTAGCCTCACCCCCTCACCTCGTATTCGCGGAAAGTAGTAGCAGGGAGTGGACTAGATATGAGTTGTGACAGTTGGCTTGTTTACCAAAGACTGCGTGGTCATTTATCAGCTAGCACAGCTACAAAGATGTGCAATGATGCATGCCCTTTTGCGAGGAACTATGCAGAAAAAGCAGCAAGGCATTGCCGATGGCAGAATGTAAACATTGCGAGTATGAAACTGAAATGCCACAATAGACTACACAAAATACGGCGCCACTTCTATGTAGCTAAAATTCAGTTGCACATCAATGTGAAAAATGCTGGGATGTTTTATTGATATTTTAAAAAAGCACTGCGTTTATACGTGTACATTCTATGGAGGCTGCAACCTTTTATCAGCATAACTCGCAACAATGCATTGAACTAATCGGTATCATTTTTTTAGTCGGGTATGAGGAGCCTCACCACTATCATAATCCTCTCCTTACGGTGTAAACCGGAATAGACGTTGACAGCTTTTTCCCCAAAATGAACAAGTTATATAGCGGTCTTTAACAGATTGTTAAGTCGTCATCTGGCCAATTCAAGGTCAGGGGCTGACTTTTAGTCCGGGCCGACCGATATTCCACTTTATACAGTACTTCCTTGTTGGATGTGTGCCTAAGTACTTTTAACCATTCGAGATTAGCGAGTCACCAGTAATGACACTTATTAATCAACTCATTATTCACTATGTTGTTAGGAGCTATCTCAAGTCCTTTGTGCCATTGTTCTTTCTTTCAGACGCAGACTACTGAATCGGAAATCTCTGAAGAATAAAGTACTTGGCCTTTTCCCAGAGAGCTGCCTATCGGCTTACAACAGCCAGAATCAAAACCCTTTCCAGCCAAAGCTCCTTCCTATCTGCATAAATTTCCAATAAAGCACACTTGCTGTTCTCTCAAATCGCATACAGGTTGTTTAAAAAACAGGAGATTTAAGACAATACCTATAGCAGTGGCAAGCATCAGAAATTATTATATAATAGTCCAACAAGCTTTTTTATTAACTGAATTTTACTGATTAACTCCATACTCAAAAGCTTTAGCACACATGTTCCAATTGCACAATTGAAACCTGTCAGTGCACAAGCCAGAACAGCTAGATAGATCCAGAGTTCCAACATAGCTGTGCCAAACCTGCGGTGTTCAGTGCGACGTCCGGGTCATGGCAGTTATTTCCCCCTGTACAGCCATGGAAGTCTTCCCTACAGTAGGCAAGCAGCATCTTTGCTAAATATCGATGGAAAGGAAAAATTCTTGTTGCTTCTAATCTCACACAGTGTGGCGCAGTCTCTCTCCACTTTGAGTAAGTTTCAAAGGAACACAACACCGAGTGACTCTTTGCGAGTCACAACACACCAGAGTAAAATGACAAGTGACCCACCATTGCGTAATCATGCACAGGAATCAAGACTCGAAAATGTGAGTGTTAAACACTACTTGACAAAACTATGCAAAATCACTAGTAGGCAACACCTGCATCATATGAGAAGATTTGCAAGATATTTTAAAGGGCTCCACACCAGGTCTGGCCATTTTGAGCTGACAAGCGCACTGCATACAATGCACGCTATCGATTGTGCGTGCTAAGTATTACAACGTTACACGCCACGCCAACAACTGAACAACTGAAAAACAATGAAAGCGGGCGCTGCGCTCCAAGCCAGAGGTACGGTGCCAGAGGGTTGACGTATACATGCAAGTGCACCTACGTCTGTGCTGTGACGTCGCCCATAGTGACACGTGACTTCGAGTATTCAAGGCAACATCTTCAAGGCAGGCGCAAGGACAAGCGGGTGGGTGCGAGAGAGAAACGGTGGTATTCCTAAATAAACGCATTACAGTTTTGATGATCCAAATATAATCTCACTATCAGGGAGGGAGCAGTCTACCTGACTAGAGCAGTATTTTCTAATTTGGGGTGCTGCGCACCCCAACGACCACTGCTTCGCGTCGGCGCCCGGCACCGGGGTACAAACGCGAGCAGTATCCGCTTGCGCAAGAGCAGACGCAATTTTCTCTCTTGCACCCGCTTGTCCTTGCACCTGCGGACAAACGACTGGCAGTCCCTCCAAAGACCGTCTCGTGCTAAACCAGTGCCTCAAAAGTCCCTAAGCGATTATGTCCCTAGGCACCTAGGAGCTCCACGATTGCCATGACAACACGTGCTAAGCGGAAGTCACGTGACCCACAGTGCCACGCCCCTGCTGTACCTACTAGCAATTGTAAAGTCGCCTCCAGGCCATCACTTTAAGTGCACTGCACAGCAAAAAAACGAGAAAGAAAAAAAAGAGAGGCTGGGCCCGTGATGTATGCACCACGCGACTCTCCGGCTGCGGCATGGGAGAATGCAGGGAAGGAATTTCGCTTGTGGAAGGTAGACGGGGCAAGTGGAGAGAGAGTCTCCCTTGGCAGTGGCGCTCGCCTCCTGAAATCATGGGTTTGCAGCACTGAAATATTTTAACACGAAAGTGTTTTATGCCGGGGTCCACCAAGACTTCACTGACGTATTTCCGTCACGGAAATACGTCATAGAACATAATACAAAGAAAGAAACCAGAAGAAAAAAATGTGGTTGATCCCTCTTATATAGGAATCGGTATAGAACACGAAAGTGAAAGCGTTTCGCAAACGTCTGATCTGCATAAACGGCAATCTGGGCGATATGAGCCGCTCGGAGATGCAATCGAGGGGAGGTAGATGGGTTGGGTACTCCGGGTAATTAAAGCCGTTGCAAGTCGACATCAGGGGCACCTTACCATTGCACAAGAATCCTCGACAGTTGGCACATAAGCGGAAGTCTTGGAAAGACTCGCGACCGGGATACATTGTCCGGAGACACTGCATTGCACGCGGCGGAGCATCGCGCAAATCACACGTGAACCACAGGCGTTCGCAAACTGTGCAGGCGAAACCAAACGGGTTGTCACTGAATCGTTTGGTGAACTCGCGGTCCGCTGCAGCGAAGGGTGCATGATTTGCGGGTCGTGGACCATCCTGTGGGTGTGCTGGGCATCCTGCGTCGTATTGTCGAGCGGCGTCCCGCTGGCGGGTCGCTTCGGCGAAGGTACGATCATTTCGGTCTTGGTTCGGTGTGTGTATGGCAGCCAGTTGGGTCGCGATGCGGTCAACTTCTGGAAAGCGAGAGGCAGAGTTCTCAGCTTGAGCCGTGAACGCGCGAAGGCCTCCCGCTCCCCCCCTGGCGTGTCCATCGCTGCACTAAACTCACTTGCGCGACGTTAGCTCGCCGACGTCGTTGTCTTTCGACGGCGCTTAATGCCGCAGTTTTCGTAGTCGGTGCCATCACACTCGTATCAGTAGACAGCGGAGAAACACCGTCGGTGCATATGGAAGCTGCACTACGCTGCACACGCTAGCACAACGCGAAAGACGAAGCACGTAACTGACACACTAATACAACGCGCAAGACAAAGCACGTAACTGAATCGTCACCGAGTCAAATCAGCGCGTACAGCGCGTCGTAATTGCAGCCTCCGCGATCAACTTCAGAAACATTTTCAGAGCTAATTGCGGAGGCCACGCTCCGCTGTGCTGAGTACGGTGAACGCCTACTACCAACGCCACCTAGGTGGCGTTGGTAGTGCTTCTTGATGCCAGCGTCCCTTCGAATGCTGGCATCGAGGCGTCGTAGTGCTGAGACCACCGAAGCGTTCACTGTCGGTGCGCGTTAGTGTCATAATGCAGTACTTCTCTTTTCTGCTCGTAGGCGGCGGCACCGCCCCGAGCAAGAGCGCGGGTACACGGAGGAGTGTTAGATATATAAGGCGCGTCTGTGTAGCTCTCTGCAAATGTGTTTGTGGCGCAATGGGTTAAACGCTCGGCGATCTATCGTCGCGGACCGAGAGGTCGTGGGTTCGATTTCGAAATTTTGCATGTTTGTGGAACTTTTTCTTCTGGTTTCTTTCTTTGTATTATGTTCTATGACGTATTTCCGTGACGGAAATACGTCAGTGAAGTCTTGGTGGACCCCGGCATAAAACACTTTCGTGTTAAAAAGTTCCACAAACATGCAAAATTTCGAAATCGAACCCACGACCTCTCGGTCCGCGACGATAGATCGCCGAGCGATGCAAGTTGATCGCGGAGGCTGCAATTACGACGCGCTGTACGCGCTGATTTGACTCGGTGACGATTCGGTTACGTGCTTTGTCTTGCGCGTTGTATTAGTGTGTCAGTTACGTGCTTCGTCTTTCGCGTTGTGCTAGCGTGTGCAGCGTAGTGCAGCTTCCATATGCACCGACGGTGTTTCTCCGCTGTCTACTGATACGAGTGTGATGGCATCGACTACGAAAACTGCGGCATTAAGCGCCGTCGAAAGACAACGACGTCGGCGAGCTAACGTCGCGCAAGTGAGTTTAGTGCAGCGATGGACACGCCATGGGGGAGCGGGAGGCCTTCGCGCGTTCACGGCTCAAGCTGAGAACTCTGCCTCTCGCTTTCCAGAAGTTGACCGCATCGCGACCCAACTGGCTGCCATACACACACCGAACCAAGACCGAAATGATCGTACCTTCGCCGAAGCGACCCGCCAGCGGGACGCCGCTCGACAATACGACGCAGGATGCCCAGCACACCCACAGGATGGTCCACGACCCGCAAATCATGCACCCTTCGCTGCAGCGGACCGCGAGTTCACCAAACGATTCAGTGACAACCCGTTTGGTTTCGCCTGCACAGTTTGCGAACGCCTGTGGTTCACGTGTGATTTGCGCGATGCTCCGCCGCGTGCAATGCAGTGTCTCCGGACAATGTATCCCGGTCGCGAGTCTTTCCAAGACTTCCGCTTATGTGCCAACTGTCGAGGATTCTTGTGCAATGGTAAGGTGCCCCTGATGTCGACTTGCAACGGCTTTAATTACCCGGAGTACCCAACCCATCTACCTCCCCTCGATTGCATCTCCGAGCGGCTCATATCGCCCAGATTGCCGTTTATGCAGATCAGACGTTTGCGAAACGCTTTCACTTTCGTGTTCTATACCGATTCCTATATAAGAGGGATCAACCACATTTTTTTATCTCAGCTATTAATCGGCAAGTTAAACAGAGCACAGGCAACCACCCTTCGCCTGTTACACACCAATACATACCCCTCCCTTACACGATATCACATCATATACCCCGACATCTACACAAGCCACACGTACAAGATCTGTAAAACTCAACCAGCAACACTCCCCCACATGCTATAGGAGTGCAAACATCAATACCCAGACCTTAATCCCGTGACCCTCTCGTCGAGATGGCACGTCGCCGTGCACAGCTCCCATCTCGACGGTCAACTCTGGGCTACCCAGCAGGCCTACGAAGCGGCGAAGAGGCAAGACCTCGACGTCCCCTCGTGGGAGGCCTAGGCCCAGCCGACTAAACTGCTGGTTCTCAATAAAGTTCACTCTCTCTCTCGGCTATTAATGAACCAATCTGAAAAATTCTTGCGGTAGAATGCTCCCTAGAGGGCACGTAACAACTTCCAGCGTATACCCAAATCTGCTATGTGGCCTAGTGAGGGGTCTTCTAAAGAGCCCCTAAACCACATTTCTTTGGAGCCTCAAAAACGACTTTAAACGAGTATGGTACCTTCCAGGAATATACAGTTGAACCTCATTATAACGAAGTGAAATCTGACACGAAAATACCTTCGTTATATTCAATATTCATTATAAGCATATATTTGCTACACTCTGATGGTGAGAAAGTTTTATTCACTTCGTTATATCCGATAATTCATTATATGCGTGTTTGTTATATTGAGGTTTGACTGTGTTACCGAAAGAATTTTTCAAAAAGGCCTAATATGAGCATAGGTACTAAGAGCGCAGCGTTTACCTTTCCTGTTCGCCCTAAATGTGCTCCATTCCAAAGGAGCAGAGCACATTGATAGTAGGCACGTACAGATTGTGCACATTGTAGCACTCAGTACGTACAGAACCCATCTTTCTAGACTTATTTCTATGCAAAAGCAAGCACTTAGAATCATCACTTTCTCTTCTTTTACCCAACCATCTGCGACTTTGTTCCAGTCACTGCATATCCTGCCGGTTGAAAGACTACATAAATTTCACATCCTGGTTTTCCTTTTTAAAGACAATAGATATGAATTTGTTAATTTCCATCATGAAAATATAATTACTAACAATAATATGACGCGTTTTGCTTTGTCAAACAATTTATTGTTACCAAAAGTGTGGACTAATTACCTTATTGGACTTTATGCAAGAAACAAAGCTTCACAATCATTTGTGACACGTCCTTTTGATGCCGTAAGGCAAACTAACGCAATAAAAAAAGAAATTTCGGCAAGCAAACGACTTCTTTGCCATATCCACTTTGAATAACCTGTGTCCACCACTGAAATCACCATGTACAGTAAAAACTCAATACGATCACGGCTAATACGAATTTCCGGATGATACGAATTTTTCTGTGGTCCCGGCCGAGCCCCATTACTTTGCAACGTGCTAGAGAACGGTTGTTACGAATCGATTTTCAGCCTGCGTCGGTTGATACGAATAAACGCTGCCCCACCGACGGCCGCGAAAGAGAACAGCGCGCAGTCACGCGCTTTCTCTCCTTCTCTTTTGGTGCGGAGGCGCGGCGCCGGACAGCGCAGACTCCGCGACTGGGCGCGAAGAGTTTGAAGCGGTGGCGCTTCAAGAAATAAATGCTTTTTACGTACATGTGCCTGAGTGAGTTCACCTCTGACTCTTTAATTTAGCTACAGTCGAATTTCGTTAATTCGAACACGCTTATTTCGAACATACCGCGTACCGACAATGCTCTTAGCAGCGCGCCAAATAACGCGGCGGCGCCTCCGACCGCCATTGCTCCGACACCGCCATAGAGCAAACGCTCAGGAGAGACCCCTCAATGCCGCGCGCGAAGGAACGGAAAAAAAATGTGGTTGATCCCTCTTATATAGGAATCGGTATAGAACACGAAAGTGAAAGCGTTTCGCAAACGTCTGATCTGCATAAACGGCAATCTGGGCGATATGAGCCGCTCGGAGATGCAATCGAGGGGAGGTAGATGGGTTGGGTACTCCGGGTAATTAAAGCTGTTGCAAGTCGACATCAGGGGCACCTTACCATTGCACAAGAATCCTCGACAGTTGGCACATAAGCGGAAGTCTTGGAAAGACTCGCGACCGGGATACATTGTCCGGAGACACTGCATTGCACGCGGCGGAGCATCGCGCAAATCACACGTGAACCACAGGCGTTCGCAAACTGTGCAGGCGAAACCAAACGGGTTGTCACTGAATCGTTTAGTGAACTCGCGGTCCGCTGCAGCGAAGGGTGCATGATTTGCGGGTCGTGGACCATCCTGTGGGTGTGCTGGGCATCCTGCGTCGTATTGTCGAGCGGCGTCCCGCTGGCGGGTCGCTTCGGCGAAGGTACGATCATTTCGGTCTTGGTTCGGTGTGTGTATGGCAGCCAGTTGGGTCGCGATGCGGTCAACTTCTGGAAAGCGAGAGGCAGAGTTCTCAGCTTGAGCCGTGAACGCGCGAAGGCCTCCCGCTCCCCCTTGGCGTGTCCATCGCTGCACTAAACTCACTTGCGCGACGTTAGCTCGCCGACGTCGTTGTCTTTCGACGGCGCTTAATGCCGCAGTTTTCGTAGTCGATGCCATCACACTCGTATCAGTAGACAGCGGAGAAACACCGTCGGTGCATATGGAAGCTGCACTACGCTGCACACGCTAGCACAACGCGAAAGACGAAGCACGTAACTGACACACTAATACAACGCGCAAGACAAAGCACGTAACTGAATCGTCACCGAGTCAAATCAGCGCGTACAGCGCGTCGTAATTGCAGCCTCCGCGATCAACTTCAGAAACATTTTCAGAGCTAATTGCGGAGGCCACGCTCCGCTGTGCTGAGTACGGTGAACGCTACTACCAACGCCACCTAGGTGGCGTTGGTAGTGCTTCTTGATGCCAGCGTCCCTTCGAATGCTGGCATCGAGGCGTCGTAGTGCTGAGACCACCGAAGCGTTCACTGTCGGTGCGCGTTAGTGTCATAATGCAGTACTTCTCTTTTCTGCTCGTAGGCGGCGGCACCGCCCCGAGCAAGAGCGCGGGTACACGGAGGAGTGTTAGATATATAAGGCGCGTCTGTGTAGCTCTCTGCAAATGCGTTTGTGGCGCAATGGGTTAAACGCTCGGCGATCTATCGTCGCGGACCGAGAGGTCGTGGGTTCGATTTCGAAATTTTGCATGTTTGTGGAACTTTTTCTTCTGGTTTCTTTCTTTGTATTATGTTCTATGACGTATTTCCGTGACGGAAATACGTCAGTGAAGTCTTGGTGGACCCCGGCATAAAACACTTTCGTGTTAAAAAAAGAACCCGCGGCGGAAATTTCCCCCTCTCTCAAATTGCAAGGTCGCCGTTCCTGCATCGCGCCGGAACAGGCGTGTACGTACCGACTAGAGTGTTCTAGACAACCGTATTCTAGCACACACTAGTGCCGACGTCTCAGCCACGCGAATAAAATGGCAGTGAACCCTTCTCCTCTATTTTCTAGTCACATGTTGACCTCGCACGCTGCGGCAGCAGCGCAGAGGGAAGCAGCGGCGGAGGCACAGTCGGGCCAACGAAACTGCCACGCCCGCAAACGCTCGCTTCCCGATAACGGCAGAAAACGAAACTTCAGGGGGCGGCTAAAATAAGCTGGCGCCAGCACGGCGGCGGGCGCGCACGGAGATGTGTGCACGGAGTCGAAGGTGAGAGAGCTACGAGGGAGTTGAGAGGGAGGGCGAGGGGAGCCACCGAAGCGGCGGAGTTGACGCGGCCAAATCCGCTTCCCTGCCGCCCTCCTCCCTCACCTTCGACGGTCTCCGCGCGCACCCGTGTGCCGGCGCCGCCCGCTCGCTCCCTGAAGCTTCGTTTTCTGTCGTTATCGGGAAGCGACCGTTAGCCGGCGTGGGCAGTTTCGTGGCCCGCGCTTGCTATGCGCTTGCGCGCCGCGATATTTCACGACTCGCACCGTTCGTGCATCGTGCACGAATACTTCAAAAATACGTCCTTTTAATTCGAACAAATTTTCGAGCCCCTTCGAGTTCGAATTATCGAGATTCGACGGTAGTTTTAATTGTTTTTCGATGACACGAATTTAGACTAATACGAATATTTTTCGTGACCCCGTAAGATTCGTATCATCGAGCTTTTACTGTAGTTGTACAAGTTTTAAAAAAAATGTTACAGCAGCACGTTTAAACCGTTGAATCCTTAGCCATTCTGTATCAGAACCTATCACTGTACAATTTGTGGCTCTTTTGTTAGTTTTTTTTTTCTTTTTTTGCACCTTGGATTGTTGTGCATGCCCTTGTTTAATATACTCTGTTCATGTAGTTGTAGGAGGTCCTAATTGCAGTTTTGACTTTTGGGTCTCCTGCTGTAAATATACTATGAACCATGTACTCTAAATAAGAAATAAAAACTTTGAAACTTTGAAGCACGTCTAGCCAGGAGCGACTGGGAGAGAGCACACAATGGTGTGCATCCCTTGTAGAGAGAGAGAAAGACGTTTATTAAATAATAAAAAATTGAAAAATGTAGATGGTAACCACTATTCATAGCAAGGCGCGGTAGGCATAGCGTACTGTGGCCTGGGCTTAAATTACGCGCCATTCAAAGCGAGTTGAGTGTTCCAGACTAATGGAAATTAGCGGGAGCCAGCACGGCTACGACACTCCAACAAGCAATGTGGCCAAGGTTTCTTTCCTAAGTGGGCGGGCGTGGCCGAGCATGAGCAGACGATAGTCGACTCAAGCTTCTTAAGTGATGACGCTATTGGCCAATAGCAGCTGCGTGTGGGAATCTGCTATAGCACAGTCGAACCCATTTATAACGAATTCGATAGTTCTACAAAAAGTGGTCGTGCCAGCATTGTGCCAAGGTCTTGCCGTTACAGCTGCAGCGTCAACCAAGAGCCGCGAAATTACGTTTTCTATGTCGCTTCGGTCGAAAAAGCACTAAGTTCGAAAGGTAGAACGCCATCACGATGCTTATCGGCAATGACGTAAATGAAGCGTCAACGAACTGCGATCTCCCGTAAACGACGTAGTAACATCTGCTTACTCTAAACATGCTATCGTGACCTTCGAGATTGCATGCGGTGCCGCACGGAAAACTGTGTAAAAGCTAAAGTGACGCTGTGGTGGCCACCGCGATAGCACCGTCGCGTGCCATCGCGGAGGCCACGGCCGCCGTTCTGCCTTGCCCTGAAGCATGGTTACCCTAGCATGGCTGAAAGTGAGCGACTTCACTCATGGCTTCTGAAATTCGTGCGCGGCACTCGTTCATTACGTCAGTTGTATCTTCATCGCTGCTGGACTGGAGCAGGAGGGAGGGGCTGCCGTGCACCCGCTTCGGCCGCAATTCCGTGCTTCGGAACTTTGCGTGTGCCCTCCTTTTACCTCGACTGGCTTTGAAGTGTGCGTTGTAACAGTACACCACTGTTTAAAATGTTCGTTATAGCTGGGTGCAGTTTCAATAGGCAAGGTTGGAAGGTCGTAAATGCAGTGAAATGTGGTCGCTATAACCTATAAATCGTGATATCTGAGATCGTTTTAAGTGGGCTCGACTGTTTAATGAAATATGGCAGCCCCAAAAAGGCGAGAGGAGAAGGCTGAAAAAGAGCATTTGAGAAAAAAGTGACTTCGGCCTCCGCTTGTGAGCCTTGTGCGCCAAGCACGAGTGCAAAATTTGGCTATGTTCACAGTAGCGTATGCTATCCGTGGAATGTGTTTTTTCACCTAGCTCAAGGTGTGGTCCAGGACCCCTTCTAGGTGCACAAAAAATGACAAGTTATTTCGCAGAACCTCCTAGTTTATTTAGCAAACAATAATTATCCACAAGAACCACCGCCTCAATAGTTCCTCTGGTTCTGTCTTCTGCCTGTAAAAGAACAAAAATGTATTCTTAGCCTTCGAACAAAAACGTGTTTTGAAACATTTGCAGCAAGGCCACAGATGGAGATGGCATCAGAACAAAAGCTGCACTTCCATGGCATGAAAACAGCACCAGAAAGCATGAAGGACAAACAATGAAGGACAAACAGGGAGACGCCAAGACGATCACAAAGCCTTGCACTTGTCTCGTCTCCATATTTGCCCTTCAAGTTCTTTGACACTGTTTGCAAACCACCACCAACTACCAGCCCAACAATACGTCTAGACTTACAACCTCTTTGTTCAAGGGAAATACCACAAGCATACACACCACATATGCGCCAGACCATGGCTAAAATATCTCGCTTAACCAATGCTTTTGTGCTGCATTAGAAACTAGTACGCCTGACTTTGAGCAAGACGGTAAAACCAGAAAAGGACTGGAAATCCAACACGTACCCCAGTTTCGTTCACGCTGGCCATAGCCGTCCTTCTGGTATCCCGAGTCCCGGAATCCTTGAGGGCCTGCAGCAGCAGAGTTATGTTCATCAAAATGCTCACTTATTCAGTCAAGGAAGAAATGCTAATGAACTGAAGGATTCGCACCTAAAAAATGCAAGGAGAAGCTATGAGTCAGAACGAACACCACATTTAGTAGTCATTACATACCCAATCAAATCTAAAGGCACGCAAACAGAAATGCTTTTAAAACATTATTATATTTAAAATTCTCCACTTTCAAATAGGCCAGTCATACAGTAAACGGGCACTTTGTATACCACAAAGGCCACTAACAGGAAGAAGGAAAGATTGATGGCAACACCATGGCACATTTACTGTCAACATTAAGATATTTTTCAAAACCTGGTCCAGGCAAACTTTTATTGATAGAAAAATATTGGTCTTCACTCAATGTCGAAGCTTGTTCAATACAAATTTTACTTAACATATAGTTGGTGTGACCGAGAAAGGCTCGACTCAGTTTGTCTCCAAAAGAAAGCATGACAGTTTACAATTTGCAACTGTAAGACCCATGACAGAAAAATAAAGGCCATTCATTCACTGCAAAAGTAAATCATGAAACACTGAGATACAGTAAAAAATTGCATAATCATGAACTATATTAAAGCAGCAAGCAAAAGAAAAATTGTACAGAAAAGATTAGGAACTTCTGAGGAAAGCGGATTTAAAAATATGGCCAAACAGCAAAACATGCAGTGTGGCATGGCAAAACATGCTTTTACAAATTGAGGCCGAACTAGTTGAAAATCGAGGGAAGGCATATTACTTCTGGAAACTACACACAAATCATTTCAATCAATTACAATATGCACACGACTGCAAGATAGGGAAACAAAAATTTACAAACAGCACGGGCACAAAAGCGTGCAACATTACACCGACTACACCAAATGGATTGACTGCATACCTGCACCACGGCCAAAGAAGGAGCCCAGCTTGATCTCGAGCAGGCGATCAGTTGTAGTCGACAAGGTTGGTGACCTTGTCACAGAGCTGCAAGGCCAGGGCCTGAATACGCGTCGGCTCTGTCTTGTGTAGAACCACCATCAGGTTGGGCTCATCTAGAGATGCCTGCATATAACAGCAATGGCTACAACACCGACTTTTCACCTGCATTCCTGCATTTGTGGCATCACCATAGCTTGATGTCACAGCTTGATTATCCCCATAACCTTGTCGTGCCAACAATGAATTGAAAACCTTCACTCCTGTGAAATGACACTCACATAAACTGCGCTATAAAGTCCTTGATAAAGTGCAAGCACTAAGAGCAGCACTGTCTCTCAATGCAGTAGCTGCCACGCACTACAGCCCACAAGATCATAACAGCAGCACCGAGGCAAAGAAGCTGAGTAATACCAGTATTCTTGGCGCAGCAGTAAAAATCCAAAGGGATTTCTAGGAACATAGTTATCACTGTAGTTAAACGTGATTTTTGCCACTAGTGTGCCCTCCAACAGATGCCAAGCTTCTACATTTTGTTAACAGGCCACAAGAGCGAGACCTAACGATGGCTTCAGCATTTGTTGCAACAACATTTCAACAGTAGATACAAGAAAGCGAACTTCAACTTTTGCTCCTTGAATTACTCTTTTCCATGAAGTTCTAATATTATCAAATATTATAATTTTAATATTATATTCAAAAACTAGGTATTCAAACATTTTTGAATATTCGATTGGATACGAATATTTGAAACAAATAAAATATATAGTTGGCTATGCGGGAGCAAACATGGTTCTGAGCATTTGACTCAATACAAATCTAAGAATATTTGTCTGATGATATGCTGAATTTTGTGATAATTTTTTGCTGCTGACAGAATTTCGCCTGTAAAGAACGCTTAGCCAATGGACGTCTAAAATTTGTGGGAAAGCCAGCCTCTCAGTAGCGAGAGGCACGGGTCTGCGGACAGCGGCGGTGCACTCTTCGGCAGCGCCACCCCCAATCCGAGCTTATTGCTTGACGGCAAATGCGACGAGTGACGGCTGGCACAGGGTCAAATGCCTACGAGTTTACGGGCATTTGATGCTGTATAATAAGGCACAGGTAGGCGAGAACAGACAGCTAGTGAGAATTACTCGATTTTCCAAGTTAACATGAGCCATTATAGACAATGTTTTCGTAGAACAGCTTACTAGTATAATTTTTTACCACTGACAATGTAATTGCGATGTTCCAACATGTTAAAATAACCAAACTTGCTAATAAATGCAGGTGAATATCATTACTCGATTTCCGATTCGAGATTTGAAGCTAAGCATTCGTATTTCATTCGAATAACAAAATTTCGATATTCACACACCCCTACATTTATTTCTTCGGCTTTCAGTATTTTATGTGCATGCCATAACAAATACTTCAACAAAGAGGAATTGCTACAAACTATCGCAATGGCACTGACTGACTACCTGTTTACTTACGGTGCCTATCCTGGTGCGTATGGTGCAGAAAGAATATAAACTACTCACACCAACATTTCTTGTTTGTTTTAACAATGTGAACAGGTTGAAAACTCTCTAATGCAGGCAGTCACAACCTGCAGGTGCGTAATGTTGGATTCAATCAAAAAATTAATAACCGAAAAAAGCACAAGCAAATTGGTAGCAACAACCAACCAACCAAATACAAGGGCAGGAAAGGAGTTGCCACCGACCGTTTGAGGTTTTTCGCTCCTTTCCGGTGCAGTGCTGTCATATATACAAAGCCACGGCCAGTAAGCAAATGTGCACTCACCATGAGCTCCTCCCCAATGATCATCTTGCTGATGATGGAGTGGACGACAGACTTGTTGAGCTCGAACATGTCGGCCAGGGTCTCGATGGAGAGCGAGTCGTAGACGCTGCTGTAGGTAAACAGGTAGGTGCGCAGGGACTCCTCCTTGATCTTCTGGGCGATCATGGCACGCACAGTGTCCGCCTGGTGGAACAGGTCCCACACCTTGGCGTTCATCTTGCTGTTGATGATGTAGTTGAAACAGGCGCGCCAGTTGCCCACTCGCATCGCCTTGGAGGCTGCCACCACGTGCTCCCGCATGCTCTCGGGGGGACCTGGGCAATAAGTCGGCTCGATGCATCAATCTACTCTACAGCCAAGCATTACCGCCACTCTTTCTTAACTCCGTTTCATACCTAGCAGGCAATGCTGCATAAGCCGCGCAGGTACAGTGCGGTCACAGAAGCCTCATTCTGCAGGCTTCCACAGTGCAGTTACCGTATTTTCCGGTGTATAAGACGCAGTTTTTTTTTTTTTTCTGAATAGAACAATGTACATTTTTCTTTTTTTTTCGGAAAAACTGCCGTAAAGTCAGATTCGATGTTATGGCCACGCGAAGCGCTCTGGTTGACTTAACTGCAATGGGTTCTGTGCACGCTATCTAGGTACCGGGTTCTTCTCGTGATCGAGTTCCCGAGCGCCGTGCGAGAAGGACGGAGCAGCAACGCAAGCGGCGGCAGGTCGACCACGAGTCGACCGACCCCAAAGTCATCACATCAGCAGATCACCGTCTAGATAAGGCGCACGCGGCTGCGCAAACTACGCAGTTGCTACCAGAGTACAAGACCCTCCCTCTCGCACTGCCTTCCCACTTTCCTCCCTTGTGTGCGATTCAGCTCACTGTTGCACGCTTTCACTCGCACATGCAGCATACGGCGCGCAGGGACGATGTTATCGCCCTTGGACTTTATACAGAACATCGTGGCGACCGTGATGGCAGAAATGCGCCTGGAGTGTCTGTATCATTGCATTGAAATATATGGCACCCATATGCTTACGCGTGACCCGCATTCACTGAGTGAAATGTCACTAGTTTTTTTAATTGCTTACCAAACAAACAGGTGCGCCTTGTACACCGGTGCGACTTGCATATGTTTTTTTGTTTTGTTTTGTTTTTTTCTGAGAAACTGCCGTTTTGAGGGGGATGCGTCTTATACAAAGGTGCGACTTATAGACCGGAAAATACGGTACTTTTGATCAACACTCTCTACAGAGCAATTACTTAGTATATCATGAAAACTTTTGAATGAAAGATTACATCAAATTACAGATTGTTTGTGCCTTTGTGCTATCCAGTATGCGACGTACTATGTTTTGGCTGAGAGAGCACGCGGTGTGCTGTGGCTGCTGATTGAAGAAACGTGTCACTGCGCTAATTCAGTGGTAAATAGGATCAGATCTGCTACGCCTTTTATGTAATAATTGCATCATATTTTGCTACATAAAGGTACGAGACTTAAAGGTTAGGTTAGGTTCGGTTACATCGAATTACTCATGTTTATTTGAATACTTGTAAGGCTATGTTTCTTTCCCAGGTTCCTTAGCCTTCACTACTTCAGTGAGCACTACACTTCAACGTGCATCTGCTAACCTGCTTTTTGTTTGTTGAATTACTGTCAGAGCCCAGCAAAAATCATGACCACCCGCCGACCGCTCAATTGCACGAGAACACCGCACAGCATGACATGGGGACACTACCTTCCCACGGAGTTGCAAACTATAAAATGTTCTACATTTCCCGTGGATGCAACCGCCAGCGCCATTTCAGCCTTTCTCGCCGTCAGGAGCTTCTGGAGGTCATTCCATATCTTCACAGTCATGTCGACATAAGGGGTAGCAACATTCTATCTCGCCACCCAAGCTGCAGGCAATTGTAACATCCTGGTTACTCTATTCATTAATCAGTTTGTTCTTGTTACTAGGTCTGATGTGTTTTTTCCTGCTGATCTTCGTTACTCTATTCATTAATCAGTTTGTTCTTGTTACTAGGTCTGATGTGTTTTTTCCTGCTGATCTTCCGTCATTTCTGTCAGTACATAAACACCCATTTCAATCAATCAATTTCAATTGGCAATAAGCGCTTTTCCTGGTCTTTACTCGTCCTCTTATCTTGTTTAGCGCTGCACCACTTGTCACTTAATTACAGTTTTCAAGAAAGCTATAGTAATATTTAAATAGCCAATGACCATCACTATGGACCACAAGTTCCGTCAGTGCCACCTACCAACAAGCGGCTGTCGTTCCGTGTTGCGAAGCTGGTAGTGGAACGATTTGCTGATCATTCTTTTCCTGCCATCCAGTTCGTGAGCTGCAGAAAGAAGCAAACATCCCCAAGACCATTAAAAGGCTGTCGACAACAGCAGCCCTATTACCAAAGGCAACTCATAATGAATGTCTTCCATCAACAACTTATCCACAAAGTAATGGCTAATAGTTTGTCAACTACTTGAACCAACATCACAGAGCAATGAGTGCACAACCAAAATAGATGCAAACCTCATTGAAACATTAGGGGTGCGCAAATACTCAAATATCATCGAATCGAATTGAATAGTGAACGTTCTGATAATTCGATCCGTGAATCAAATATGTGTGGAGACCTGCACAGTGTCACATGTTGCGTGCACCTCGGTACCCCTAGTGCTTGATGCTGCCCAGACAAGCATTTCATTTCGTTTTTGGCGCAACACAAGCGTCAAGTGCCGTGGAAAGTCGGTCCGCTTTAGGAAGGCCGCATACTAACAGAAAAATCTCAGAGGAGGCAGTGCCCAGTGTGCCACCCCCTGGATACACCACTAGCCATCTGCCGTAAAGATAGGAAAGTGCTCCTCTATTTTGGAGAAAAACTGTGAAGCAAAGCGTCCTATGCAATAAATAAAAGATTGCCACAATACACAGGTCCCCTATTAAACTGAGAACCTCATTGGCATTCTGTACAACAGAACATAATTTATTAGTTTTAGAGGAAAAAAGGACATGATTCTATTAAACAGCAATTCTATGGATAAAAAAAATCTTTTTGCAGACCTTCGTATACTAAAACTGAGCTGTAATCAGCACTGGCACAGTAATTTGGTGCTCCCCAATTGAAAGTACACCGCACTGTACTATATCTTGATTTCTAAGTACCTAAGTTACTGATAGCATGCTACATTCTTGTTAAGCAATGCTGGGAGACTCCCGAACATGTGCAGCACCATAATTTCTTGCCCAAAATTGGTAAGCATTAAATTTTGTGAAATGTTTTCTGACATACGATATACTTTTTTCTTGATTCAATTAGATATTCAATTCGAAATCTACTATTCGGTATTCGCACACCGCTACGAAACAAGCTTCATAGCCAAATGCATGGAATCTTATGCAAAAGGTGAGTCATCAGGAACAAGCGAATGTCAAGAAAATAGGTCTGCACACTACAAAGCAGGGGTTCTCTATGTTCCATGGTCTCACGTCTCTTCCACACTCAGTAGTATTTGAAAAGATGCACATGCTGTCGTTTTCAACATTTCAACACTTCAGCAGTATACTTGCTCACCCTCTACAGGCTTCATACTGCAGGAGGCATTTTCAATTTTATTTCCGTCTAACACAATTTGTGCAAATTTCACCGATTAAGTGCATGCATTTATTAAGGGCCCTTGTCTACACTATTCATGCCTACGTAGGGTGCAAGAAAAGGTGAAGCCTTCAGCACTTTTTCAAAACCAGAGGAGATTGCTCGAAGGCTAAAACTGGGGAAATAACACAACAGAGAACACAAAATGCTGTTGCAACCAGCTGGCAAAGCTAACTTACCGGCCATCTGGGGAATCTCAAGTAGCATAGCAGACACTAGGTAGACGCATTCGAGCAGTTCTAAGTTGATATGCTTGTGGAAGGGCATCTGTCGGCGTTTCTCAATCTTCTCCTGCTCATTCGTACGTTCCTCCTTGCGCTGCGGCAGGAGACCCTGCAATACACAACAGCAGCAAGCATGTTAAGGAGGAAGGGTCAAAGCTGTCGCCCGACCGTAGCACGATAGGGGCACAAAACCAACACCCGCATCACCAACATATGGCGCCCCATCTGTTTATTCGCAAGTTTTTCGGACCGAGAAATGCATTCATAGTTAGCAACTCTTCAAGTTAACCAGAAAAACTACAGAAGATGGCAAACATCATGCACAAAATTTTACTGTGCAAGCTCGACACCTTGCAAGCGAGGCGCGCACCCGTCTCAAATACTGTTCTAGTTTAAACAAAGACCAATTATGGAAGTGCTTGATTACAGAACCGATATGAATGCTGAAATACCACACAGTAAAACCTTGTTAATTCAAAGTTTGCCAGACCACGAGAAATCTTCAAATTAAGTTAATTCTCAAATTAGTACTCGAAAAAAAGGAAAAGAAACTGAAAAAGAAGAACAAAACTGCACGGCACAAGCATATCACGTTTATTTTCCATGTAGCAGGATTATTCGAAGTAATCATTGAAGCAGGATAGCTTGGTACGATAGTTCATTGCACTAAGGGTTATGGGACGGTATTCTTGAGCGATCACTTTCGCTGATAGTAGTTTCACTTTCGCGAGAATCTATTTCCGGTGATATAAATAATTTAATAATAAATTATTAAATAATAAATGAAATAATAAATGAAATGGTGATAATAAATGAAATTTAATAAATAAACAGGTTATTTTCACAATTTATACACTTAAAATCAGCAGACAAAAATATCAGGGTGTTTATTTACTATTTACTATTTATTACTATTACTATTTACTATTTATTTACTATTTACTACACTGCGAATTTAGCATTAACACTAAAAATAATTTTTGCTTTATATTTTCTTTTAAACATGTACGGCATCAGCTCATCACACAATGTGCAAAAATTTAACAAATAAACACGTTATTTTCACAATTTATACACTTAAAATCAGCGGACAAAAATATCAGGGTGTTTATTTACTATTTATTACTATTACTATTTACTATTTATTTACTATTTACTACACAGCGAATTTAGCATTAACACTAAAAATAATTTTTGCTTTATATTTTCTTTAAAAATGTACGGCATCAGCTCATGACACAATGTGTAAAAATTTAATAAATAAACAGGTTATTTTCACAATTTATACACTTAAAATCAGCGGACAAAAATATCAGGGTGTTTATTTACTATTTATTGGCCTACTGTGATGTTTCGATTGAGAAATACATTCGGGCAGTTCAGTGAAGCAACCATTAATTGATACAGCATGCAGTTATGGGTCGTTTTATGGAGGAAGGTAATTTGTTTCTTCGCGAAATAAAAAATTTTGTGGCAAAACATGTTTGTACGGGCTATGCTTTTCCTTAGCACCCATGTTGTTGTAGAACAGGTAAGAAAATGAAAATGCCAGCAGTGTTTACGATGAAGATAGCAAGGGGCCTGCCGTTTTACAGGCGTCAATAACAAGAGCAGCAACAAATAACTCTCACAGGGCGAGGAAGAAGGTTCTCTTTCATCATGCATGAAGCTCCTAAAGACTATGCAAAGCAAAAGTTAACATAAAACCAAAGTCAATAAATGATACGGCCTAGGTATTGAAGCTACCAATTATTTAATCAAGGATGATGTCATCAAACTTTAATTAAACTTGTACTGGCTTGAACTGTGAGAAATACACTTCTTTCTTAAAGCACTGTGTCAAGATTTTTCAGTGGTTCTGATAATTTTTGCAAGTATTCTGCAATTCAAATGTGCTTTTTGCATGGTCGCAAAATATACCTATAACTGCATGGTGTTATCATATAAGATACGCACAATTCTGGCTCATAAAATCACAATCAAGCGTTTCTTTAGAAAAGTGAGGTTGGTTTAGGCGAATGTGGCCTAAATAAAGCTTGTCTAACTTTAACTGTTTCAGAAGAAAATAAAAATTCATGCAGTAAGAGATTAAGCCTGAAGATTTGAAAAGATCCTGTGCCAAACAGGAAACTATGCACAACTTACTTGGGCTAGCATTTCTTTTGCACGGCCCCCACTCTGGATGTCCAGCAGGGCATTGTGAGCATCACGAATGTTTCCATGGCGGAATGCGCAAAGGCCAAGCTGAACCAGTGCTCGGTTGTACATAATCTGGACAGAAGAAAGTCGAGAAAACAAAATTTTTAAAATGACACAGACATAAGCGTGATCTCTTCACACAAGCACAGACAATACGAACCTTAGGTTGCAAATAGTCAATTTAACATGTTTGCTGTGGCAGCACTGTTCGAAATTCCGATTCCTGTACGTGATGACCCACCGGTGAGTCATCAGGAAGTTGTGCTCTTTTAATACTTCTTCAAGATGCAGACAGATGGCACCACGACACATCAAATCACAAGCAAAATAAATTTTTTCTCTCCGTTGATTTCTAGCAAAGACGTACATCACTTGTACACTGCAGGAAAGCGCGTAAGCCACAAAGGGGTAACGGGTTAATTAATTAAATCAACTTTAGCAAAGAAATTTCAATCAAACTTCTTAAAAGCCTTCCATAATAGTAATCAGTGAATGAATAAGAGAATGAAGATAACGAATAAGGAGCAACGTCTTGACACCTGACAAAAATAAGAGGGGCGTCTTCAGGAAGACATCACCTGCGCACTGCAGGAAAGCCCTGCACAGCTACACAGGGTAATAACTGCCGTGACACACCCGAGACCCACGTAACAGTCAAAGGGTTAAATAATCAAATCAACCTTACCTTACCAAAGAAATTTCGATCAAACTTCTTGAAAGCCTTCCATAATGGTGATCAGTGAATGAATGAGAGGCTAAAGCCTGAATCCTATGGGGGACTTGTCTTGTTCAGGGCCACAACTTGTTACACAAAGTTGTTGCTTTGACAAAGGCAATCCCCCCTTGTCGAGACATTGGCTCCCGCCCGAGACATCCCTCCTTCAGCCATTGTTAATTGCTTCAAGTTCCCATCAAGAAATCCAATCCAGAGCTGCGAGATTTCGCAAGTCTTGCAACTCTTGTTCTAGGGTAGACACAGTAATAACATAGACAAGTAATAAGACACAGTCGAATCCCCCTACAACGAATATCGCTACAATGAAATTTCCGCCACAACGAAGATTTTCCGATTCCCCGTCAGCTGCCCAGAGAAAATAATACAAAAAAGTCCCTTCATAACGAAGGCGCTTTATTCTGTATTTCCGCTTCAACGAACTTTACGAAAACGAAACTGGGACTGAATTGAAATTGGAGCTGCCGAGTAGTCAAATTAGAAGGCCCTTCCAAAGCTGTGACGATCGTATGTCCGCTTGAACGAGGTTTTCGCGAACAAAATCAAATTCAAAGTACCGATTTAAGCCACTGCAGTCCATAGCCACGCGTGGTCATCCCGCGCCTGCGCGAGACTGCAGGGGATCACCGCAATCACGGTTGTTTTCTGTGGTCTGTGTCCGGTCAAAATGGCTACACCAACGAAGAAGCACAAATTTCTCTCTCTCGAGTAGAAGGCATATATGATCACCGAAGCAAAAAGGGGAAGGAAAAAATCCCGCAGTTTCGCCCGAAAGGCGAAGCATCGATTGCGATAGCAGATCAGTAGACAGCTATACGGACTAAGGATAGTAGTTTTATTGGCCGTATAAACTTGTAAACATTCGCTAACTAAATTACCGAGCACAGTGTCAGGCGCGCAC
The DNA here is from genome assembly GCF_013339745.2 of Dermacentor silvarum. Classification (NCBI taxonomy): domain Eukaryota; kingdom Metazoa; phylum Arthropoda; class Arachnida; order Ixodida; family Ixodidae; genus Dermacentor; species Dermacentor silvarum. The sequence goes on from NC_051156.1 coordinate 182,178,653, forward strand.
AGGTAAACATAAACACATCTCACTCGATGACCACGGAAACTTGGTGTCAGCACGCTGGAGTGAGAAGGCGTGGCAATAGCAGCGAGCGAATTGACCTCTGTGCCGTCTCTTGCTTCACCGCGAACTAAACATCGAAAGCACACATCACACGACTCTACCGGCACTAGTTGCACTTTGCCTACATCGCAGATCGCTTTGAAGATCAGGCCCGCGCGGGCGCTCACTTTGTGCATGTCGCAGATTGCTTTCAAGATAGCGCTCAATTGGCCGCGCCGCAGCCGCAGTTGTCAACAAAAAGATGCTAACGTCTCGTCGTCTGGGGAAAATGATAATCCGCTAGACACACCGACTCCGGCGACTGCTTTGAAAGTAATGGATCCTTTTCACCTCATCAGAAATGTTATCAGAACTCACGACTATGGTGACTGCCATGACAATTACATTGCAATGGCTCTTTTAATGGACTGCGAGACTCGCGTAACGGCTTTGCTTGCCGTGAAGCGTAAGTAATCCAGGCTGACCGACTTCTGGAAATAAAACTTCAGGTAAGCGCAAGCTTGCCGACTTTGTCATAAATATGCAGTGAAATTGTGATAATTCAAACCGCTTCATTGCGACGGTGCATGTGCCGCAAAATGAGTGTCTCGCGATCAGCCGGGCACGCGCGTTGGGTTAGGCGTCGGCCGCAATGTACGAAAAATGCTGTAACAGCAGTGCGAAATGCATTCACTCTTGTGAAGCTGACACTTTATCAACTGCCTTCGGTACATCTCAACCTTTGCCCCCACGCCATCGCGAAGATTTCCCGGATGATAGTTTCAGTTTCGTTCGCGGCTTTGCCGTTTGGCGTACGTATATACAAACCAATTTCGCGTCAACGAAGTTCCACCACAACAAAATGTTTCGAGTGTCCCGTGAATTTCGTTTAGCGGGACTCGACTGTAACTGGATTTCTTGAATGATGCAGAAGCCACTGATTTAACTAAATCTGAAAAATATTCTTTACAAAAGTTTTCAAGAATTTAAGTAAGAGACACCTGTATAAAATTAGAACCAAATGAGACAAAACATTAACAGACCTCATAATCAAAATAAGCTCATAAAATTAGATATATCTACAAGTTTTCACCATAGCTAGCAGAATCCATAAAATATGCCAGTGCCACACATACCTGGGTGGGCACGTCTGCATGCTGGATGCTCTCCTGGAGATGAGACATGAGCATGAGGTCGCGTGCCTGGTACCAGTTGTCGTGCAGTGCATGGTGGTAGATGTGGCACAGGATGGCCTGCGTCCGGATTCGGTCCGTGCTGTCCTTGGCATAGATGAACTTGCAGAGCTGCTCCATCTCCTCCAAGCTGTTCTTGGGCGGCGTTGGGGGTGGCTGCTTCTCGCCTTCGGGCACCGCAGCTGGCTGGTCGCCACCAGCCTCGTTCGACTCCGGTGCCTCCGCTGTTGTTGGTTCAGGGGCTTTCTCAGCCGTAGCCGCCTCTTTCTCAGTTGTAGACTCCACTTTTTCTGTTGTAGGCTCCACTTTCTCCGTCGTGGTCTCCCCTTTCTCGGTCGCAGTCTCCACTTTCTCGGTCGCAGCCGCCACTTTCTCAGTCTCCGTGTCTTCCTTCTCAGCCATGGTGTCGCCACCTTTTGCTTTGTTGCGTTGAGCAAGGACCGTTGGGTCGAACTGCCACAGAAAAGATGGCAATTAGACTGCATACCTGCCAATCTGTGCACTTCAAAATTCATAAAAATCGCACACACAACAACAAAGCAAGAGGCGGGGGGGGGGGGGGGGGGGGGGGAACAGCACGCATTTTATTTTAAGCTTACCCTAAGCACACACATTGATTGCCTAATCATCCGGAAATTTTTACAGCCCCTTCCATGTAAGACGAATCGGTTGGCAACCCCTTACTTACACAGAAGGTTAGTTACAATAGAAACAAATGTCGTTATAACGAAGTAAGTGTCAATTTTACCAACTTTGTTATATTGAGGTTTAACTATGCATTGTATTTATATCAAAGCAACTTTTTAAGCAACCTTGCTGTTGCCAATTTCACTTGCTTCAGGAACTTTCTCAAAGCAAGTGCACCTCTAATATCCTTTCACCGATTTCCAAGGGCATGGTCGGAGACCGACGAGCGAAACTTTTTCGTAGACACAACTTTGATTTTCATAAAGGTTGACGTTACATTCAGAAAATCGTAGAACGAGCCCAGATTTGTATACTTTATAGAAAATTTTCTAGAGTTGGCAGGTATGAGATTTTCTTCAGGTGCAACTGCTACAGAGAAAGCCATGACACAGGCAGCAGGAATCGAACAAGCAAACCAGTCACTGCACTAATAAGCATCTTTAGTGTGATTACTGAATTGTTTCATCCCAGAGCAAGTTGTGTACCGATCATTGAGTGCACATAAAAGAGCACTAAGTGGTCAAAATTAATTTGGAGCTTTGCGTTATGGCATCTCACAGCCCTTGTGTTGCTATGGGACATAAAGCTTGATCAAAATCCTTTCTTTACTTTTTGTCCTCCGACCTATTCTCTAAGGATCACTACATGGGTAAGCTCTTTAGTGATCCAATCCTTAATAATTCTGTAGCAACTAATTTCTGGAAAGTTCTCACCTTTCCTGCACAATTAAGGGGATATGTGGGGTTTTGAATAATTTTCTTTAATATTTGAGCTAGAATGAAATTTCTAGGTTTATGTAATTTTATGTGCAGGTCTTAAATATAAAGCTTATTTTAATGTATTTCATACCATTCTTTCTTAACAGACACATTTTGGTAAAACTGTTTGGTCATGTTTCTAAAAAAATGTACGGCATATTTTTTGTTGTACTCTTTACCATTACAACCTACACTAGTCAAGGAGTGCCCTAAGACGAGTTTTGTCATTCTAGCTTCTCCAGAACAAAAGTTGTAATCATTTGAACTTCATGTTGGCAGTACAGGCATAATTACTTAGATCAAAATTGTCATTTGTTTTAATTTGTAGTTTTACCTTGCATTATTTGGTAGTCTTACGGCACTTACTGAGCCCTAAGGTTTCAAATGAAAGAAGAATGATTAAAATTGGACTTGTGGAAGCTGAGAAAACCTGATCAGAAGATTGCACACAGGCTGCAAAATTGAAACTGAGAAAATCGCAAAAAGCACTTCCAAGGGAGCCGGCAGCAGGCACTGTGGACTCGCCCGACGCCGTCGTCTCATGCGCCGATTCGTCTTCCAATAGCGCGCCGTTGCCCGACGTATCCTTGCTGAGGAACGTTGCGTCAATTCTCCGTCGCTGTTCCTGGCCGCCACTTCCAAGGGAGCCGACAGAGGGTATCGCGGACTCGCCCGACGTCGTTGAGGTGGCCGTAGGTGCCTCCGCTGATTCGCCTTCCGATAGCGCGCCATTGCCTGATGTTATGGTCGGTGAAACGAAGGAGTTCCGCTAGCCTTTTAAAGCATTCCCTGCGCTTTCTTCTGAACTTCTGGACGGTGCAGTACTTCTGATACGGCGGCATATCGCACGACCGCGCGCGTCTTTATCCGCTCTCAAAATGGCGGCCCGCACGAACGATATGCGGGCAGCTAACTTCACACGCGCCGCGCGGGCCAATGAGAAGCCTCCATTTTGCCACATGATAACAAGCAGCCAACGACGAGCTCGCATTCATTTTTTTACTTTTTTTGCGCTTTTGACTGCATTGTTGGGACGCATGAGGCTCATCTACGGCGAGAAAAAGAGCTGAAGGATCACTCTTTCAAACGAGGCCAAGATGGCCACGTAATGGCGGACGGCTATGAAATGCGGTGCCGCCAAATAAGAGCGTTTTTTTGCAATGTTTTCACAAGAAACCACATCAAGTTTGCTCATTTATTTGCCAACTACTTCTTTAAAACTATGCATCTCAAAGGCCCAAAACTTCGGCTATGGGTGGAAGGGACCCCACCCCAATAATTACGAATATGACAAAATTGAAAAAAAGAAAAAAAAAACTATTTTTTCGCGATTTCTCTATCCTAAAGACCCGCGTCCCCCTTAAACATACAAATGAGGTACAGTCAACTTCAGTTAATTCGACCCCTACGGGACCGATGAAATTTATTGAATTATCCGGCTCATCAAATCAAACAAGATACAGAAAAATCGACAAAACACCCGGCTGATTCATTTGGCACTTGTATTTGCCAGATTTTAACACACCCCCAAATCAAATACACATCCACTTACTGTGTGTTCAAAAGTAGAAGACTAACGTAGAAATGACATTAAAGCTCCTAAACATAGCATAAATTTTATGCACACCCGATTTTTAGCAAGAAAAATGGCCAAGGGTCTAATACAGGGGTTCTCAGGTACGTTCATCCCAGGGAACCCTGCTAAGCTCCATAAAGTGCCAAGGAACCCCCCCCCCCCCCCGATTTAACCGAATTATCGAGGGTATCAAGAAAACAAACAAATGCTGCACTACGTCAACACGCTTTTATTTACTCAATGAATCGTCAAATCTTGTTTCTATTTAGCGCAAGACCAGTAAGGAAGCTGAAATTCTCTTCATCTCATGACTGATTGCGAAGGCCTCGCGACATCCTTCGCGGCGCGCGTTTTCATCTGAGACGCGCTTTGCACCAACGGGCGCACATCCCGATTAATTTTTCGCCACTCTGCTGCTCGCCAACAAATTGTCCCTCCATCGCGATGTAGCCGGTGCTTTTTATCTTTGACAGCTTTGCACTGAGTAAAAGCTAAACTACTGCTTGCCGCAACCGCTGTCGACGAAACCGCGGCCGCTATCGACGCGATCATGGACGGCGATCTTGCGGTTCAGAAGGCAGGCGGCTGACGCACGCACCAAGTCAAAATGAAACTACCTTTCGCTGCAAGAAGTGCGGACGAAACTGCGGTCGCTATCGACGCTGCCATGGGAGGCGACTACGCAGTTGTGAAGGCACGCAGCCGACGCGCGCATCGAGTGAAAACGAAACTACTATTTGCCGCAACCGCTGCGGACGAAACTGCGGTGGTTATCGACGCGATCAGAGATAGCGACTACGCACTTACGGAGGCACGCGGCTAGCCGCCAACGCGGTGTTACGCGCTGCGATAAACAAAAGAATAAAGGCTTTAAAGGCACAATTAGGCACGAAGCGCTTCGGCGTTGCTGTCAGTCACGTGCCGCGTACGATTGCCGCCGAGGACCACGGCGATGCGGACTGCGCCGCTTCGTTTCGGTTGGACGCGACGCCGTTCTTGCTCTTCTGCGGCGCGCATTTGCGGTGCTCCGCGTTTTTTTCCCCCCTTCAACGTATAGGTCAGTGCGCACGCTATCGGCACCTACCCCATCTACAAAATGGAGAAAGGCGCATGGTGGTAAGTTACGGCCTCCGAGATTCAAGTGCGAAAGCTTAGGCGCGCTGCCCGTTCTCAGAGGTTGGGTGGCTACAAGCTGCTTGCGTATTTATTGTGCAGTTCGCGCGTTGCTGTTACGCACTGTGATTTGCTTTTTGACACTCGGGCATGGGTAATGGGGGTTCTTTGGATCAAGCGCACCTCGTGTTCGCCGTTTTAGACACTTGTCGGGAGCGGGACCAGGGAAAATTTATCAGTGGCTCGCGGAACCCCGAGCAGGGGCCTGCGGAACCCGTAGGTTCCGCGGAACCCACTTTGAGAACCCATGGTCTAATATGTGTCGCAGTCTGTCAAGTCAGCTTCGCTGCAATACATTCGTGTTTTCTAGTGAAGCATACAAACGTCACTAAAGTAGTTTTGGTTTCGTGTCCGATTGCATTGCGCAGACAATCTCTCGCTCAATTTTCTTTAAAAAAAAAGATGTGCTTTAGAATTGGGTAAATACTATAATCACACATGGCGAGATACGGTTATTGTTTGAAAATCTTCCAAAAAGCAGGATGAAAACGGGCATTTTCAACAGGAGATGACATGTGTTTAAAGCATTCACGGTCCACAAGCTCCACCAAGATAGATGCTGGAATGTCTGCATCATTCGTAGTCAAAGAAACTTTAGCACATGCTTCTCGCTTATAAAAAGATCCGAATTACCAATTATGGAGGTAGAGAAACACTCGCAAGATATTTTAGTGTGATGCTAAAGTTGGTTTCGAGAGGAAGGTGAGGCGTGGATTCATCGACATCATGGTGACGTCATGACTTGGACAGGAATTCGCCGACTATGTGTGGCAATAAGGCTAAATACGCTGGTGCTGCTCATAAAAAAAAAAAAAAAAAAGATGAGAGCGCTGCACAAGTCTCTTGGCTGTGCTCATGTGTTGCAGCCGCTACGATCACAGCAATGGAGCCTGTCAACTGTGTCATTACCACATGACTCTTCCACCTATTTGGTTACCTAAACCAATTTGCAGAAATAAGTATAATATAAAATTATTCTGAGCGCTTCAAAAAGTGACATTTGAAGGCCTGGTATATCCCTAAAGCAATGTGTCCCACCTCTACAGAAAAACATTCTAGAGAACCTTCGTCACTTGGTACATTTCCTCACCTTGTAATAGAGGTGCTCAATGCGGCGGAGGTAGACGTGGCAGAGTTCCGAAGCAGACCCACGGCCTTCCAGGTAACCTTGCAGTCGCTCTATGATGATGCAGACATTCTTCTCATCTTTCAGGCGTTCCACATACTCTGGCGAGTGGGCATCACAACCCTGGATGGAAGAGATGCAAGAATGAAACATAAGAGAAAGCACTCGTGCCAGACAGGAAAAAAACGAACACAAAGCGCTTGCTGTACTGTTGAAATTACTTGAGAAATAAGCCTAAACTAAAGCTTTCAATTTAATACAGTAGAACCTCGTTCATACGTTCTCGAAAAAAATTGAAAAAAAAAAAGCGTACTAACCAAGAAAACGTACAAGAAGTCAGCAAAAAATTTGGCGTACTCAACTGTAGTTGACATCTACGTAAGGCGAAGTGTTGCGCAAATCGTAGCAGTACAAGATGCTGACATGCGGCGAGCTGGTTGGGCCCGAGCAACCCGAGACGTGCACTATCGTTCTTGCAGCTTCGACAAGCTTACATTCGTACTCCTCGAATTCAACCTGAGTCAGCAGGGGACGTATTCTCAGACAGTCACTTTCGGAGATATCGCTATCAGTGCGCACTGACTGGTTGGTTGAGCAAACTGTGAACTGTTGAGCTGGTTGAGCAAAGGTGCTCGAATCGTCCAACTTGCCGTGTACTACACCACAGAAGGTTGGAGTGTCACCGAAAGAGATTGCCTCAGAATACGTATACAGCCTCTTTGGACAAGGCATTTTAGGGGAAGTTTCGACCTGCCTACTCAGCAAGAAACGTTGTGGCACAAGACACCGAGTCGTATCAGGGTGGTGGGGCCCCGAGTGGCCCAAGACGCACACGCTTGTTTGTTTTCCTATTGCGTGGTGTTTTAATAAAAGACTGCCACAGGAAACCGAAATGAAATCAAGCCGATGGGAGACAGCAGAATACGGTAAAAAAAAAAAAAAAAATTATGGGGTTTTACGTGCCAAAACCACAATTTCATTATGAGGCACGCCGTAGTGGAGGACTCCGGAAATTTGGACCACCTGGGGTTCTTTAACGTGCACCTAAATCCAAGTACACAGGTGTTTTCGCATTTCGCCCCCATCGAAATGCGGCCGCCGTGGCCTGGATTCGATCCCGCGACATACGGTGCCGCCAGAGCAAAACATGACGCTCACTTTGCACCGCCTGCAGCAGGGATTGACGACGTGTTGGTGTTATCGCCTAATAAAAGCGTCCAACTGTGCTATACGCCACACGCTCTGTGAAACAGATAGTTGAAGATTCTTGTCCAAATAGGGTTGGCAGCAATAGCTGTGAATGCGGCGTGCAACAGTATGCGAGGATATCTGCTACACTCTGGCAGGCGAGCACTGCAAGAAAGCTGCCGCGGCGGGCACCTACTGTTCTCAACAGCGCACACCTCGCATATTTTCTAGTTCACATGGGATCTAGCCACCAGAAAATGTATCATACGATCGCAGTCTGGCGATGTACTGAACATTAGTGCCAGAAGATTGTGTTTTCCAGGAACTTGTTAACGCATAAAAAAAAAGAAGCGTAACTGTACTGGGTCATTTTTTGTGTCCTCAAACCTAAACGTTGGCAACGGGAGTAGATCGTACGAAACAGGATCGTAGCAATGAGATTCTACTGTATATTAAATTAGGATATTGCATTATTTTTCAATTAAGACTGCAAGTTGGGTTAGTTGGATTAGATTCACGGTAACAAATAAAGCTCAGCGCTAAGACGAAGGACAGTGCAAGGAGTGCACGACACAAGTGACGCAGCATTCGTGTTGTGCACTCCTTTCTTAGTACTGCATCTTAGCTCAGAGTTCTGTGTGTTACCATGAATACATTGTCTTTACTAGTGCGTGAAAGCTTCCCAACGTTCTCACAATTGAGCACAACCACTGTTTTTGTGTACAGCAAAGTACTAGTACAGATTTCGCTTTTGTCTGCAATGTAACCATTGTGGCATCAACGAAATCCAAGCATTGGTCCTCAGTTGTGGGAGACGCACATATGGCAATGACAGCCAGGCAGGCACATTCAAAAAGTTGTTTAAAAAATCTTTAAAATAAGGAATGTATTGCTCAACAGTGCCAGCAAAAAACAGGGGTTTGACACACTAATGCTGCTGGCTGCCTTTTGACTCTGTCCCTTTAGCTAAGAAATACTGGTCTAGTTTCTGAAAGCAGCAAATGAGCTAGCTCACCAAAACTGCCTAACATAGCAAAAGCTAGTACAAAATAGCACATTTATATTGTAGACAATGAACGCCTGACAGAGGTGGCAGCAGTGAGCCACAAGTGGCCACGTCTCTCTCGCAAGCAGCAGTTAGGCTACCCCTATCGTACACCTAGACATATCACACAATGGAAGCAACATCTCACCTGAAGAATTTTGGTGAATTCCTCGTCCATGCGTTCAACCACGGTAAGGATGCATCCCTTCACTCGGTACGGTGGTGTCACCAGACTCTCAGACTCCTCCGCGACGTGCTCACCAACGGATATGTTGCTGTTCTCAATCAAAATGTCGAGGAGCATGTGGATAAACTCCAGGCACCTGTGCACACAACAGAAGGTTGCACTGAACAGAAAGAACTGCTGTACTGATGGGGTACTGCATTCAGAACAAGTAGTACCACGGGCCACAGAGTTGCTCGAGGATTGACGAGAACAGCACACCCCTTATTATCAGAACAGTCTCACTGCTCACCAACCTCTGGCCAATATTGTCACAAATTGTGACGAACAAGGCAGTGCCCCAAACAAGTCACAAATGTACCTCAGCTTTAGTGTCGGCTATTTATACACGATTCATCATACATTCCAGCGTAATCGCTGGTGCTTGCATACATTCCAGAATGTACACCACTACTCACGTCATGCATGCAATCTGATTAGACAAGATATTGTTTTCCTACAGAATCGGCGACAACATTCAGGAAAGTTGTGATAGATGTAGGTGTGCCTTGTGCCAAGCGATAACTTTGTAACAGTGATTAGCCGGGTGAAAACAGTCACTGGGAAAAAGATAAATAATGTGTGAGTGTTTGGAATAGCCAAAAGAAAATGATACAAAAGGAACTTCCACAGCCCTTCGAAATATGGGCACAAAATACTACAGTATTTCAAATGCATATAGTATTTAGTTCAAAAGTTATTTCATGGCCAAATTAATAGAATCCACATTTAACGCCTCTCCCCCCATCGGCTTAAATTACCACAAATAATTCAGTCAGGTAACCACAGCTCAGAAAAATTAATATCAGGGCAACAATTTAGCTGCAGTAACAAGCTTCAGAAATGTCACATTTCAACACAGCCAACAAGCTATCTATCATCTGCCTAAGCCAAACTTTCTATTCAGAAGTTTCCTCGCATGGCTATGACGTCAACATGTGACACCAGTGCATCACTGATTCCACGCAGTTTTCAGATGAAGTGCCTTTTTCTTCAAGAAAGGCCTCCTACAGTTGACAGGGTACTGTCATTTTATATTGATTGCAATGAGCTTCATTGATAGTCAGCAACCAGCTCAACACTGTCACAATCTGACATTAGATGGAGCTGTTTCCGATACAGGTGGCATCATAGCCTATCTATCTTTCTGGGAAAATGAACTATTATTCCCATTAAAATTACTTTTGCTGCACTGATTAATGTGTTGAACAAGGTTGCAAGGCGGGCTCGTTGGTATGGCATCTTGGAGTAATACTGTAGCGCATACAGATGAGGACACAAGAAGGCACATGAAAGACACAGACACGGCGCCGTGTTGCGTCTTGCGTCTTTCATGTACCCTCTTGCGTCCTCATCTGCATGCGCTACAAATGTACTTTGGCGATAAGCAAATCTAGGGAGATGCAAGTTTGGGGAGGTCTATATTTAACTTGCCTTCCTTGAGTGTTCCTTTGATATAATTTGAAAAATTGCAATGTTTCCATGCAATCAGTACAGCTTGATATGCAAGACTTCAGAGAAGTGTGCATTCACTTCCACTCACTTGTGCCACATATCAAGTTTCATACAGGTCGCAATGTTGGGGTTGTAGTCAAAGATGGCCGACACAACAGCGAAGGCAATCTTCAGCTGAAAGCCTGGGCCGAGGTTGTGGGCTTGCGAGATGGCCAGGAGCTCGCTCAGCAGCTCAATCTGCTCAGAGCGGTCAGTGCCCTTCTTGCCACGTGCAGCCATGATTTCATTTAGCTTCTTCAGCACCACCTGGTGGTTGATCTCTGCATCCTTGGCAAACATTTTGGGCTTCTCCTGCATATTCCAGGTTTAACCATCAGCAAGTGGTTGCGTCTTTTGTGAAGCTACAGTAGATTTAAATTGTACCCCACTGCTACAACATTGCAAACAGGACCGAAAACACTGCGACCAGACATGACAGGTGCTGTCTGGAAACTTTAATGCTGCCTTGCATTTCCAAACAAACATAAAAAAATAAGGTCAGATATAGCACGAGCATATAGCAATACTGCTAGAAGCAATCGCTTAATGGCTTACTCAAGCTTCGCAGTTTCCAGAAACACGTCACCTGCGGCTAATCTAGTCACTGAGGATTGCGAGTATGTAGCGTTGACAGAAAACGACCAAAGTGAGGACGAGATGGGGCACAGCACTGCATCCCATCTCATTCTCGCCAGTGTCCACGTCTGTTTGCACTGCGCGTACTAGCAGCGTCCCACCAACAAGCTCAGCTAAATTTATTCACTGCGAATTACCATATCTCTTTGTCTGCAAGACATCTGTACTGGGTCTCAAACAAAATACTGTACTTTCAGCTGCATTTATTCCTTAAGCCCTGCTTGAAGACCAACTGTAACAAAATTTTAGACCACATAAAAAGCCTAATTTAGGATAATGTAGATATAGAGAAGCCTACGTGGAAAATTTGACGTTTGAAATACGAGCGGAAGCCTCACGAAAAGCTCGCAAAAATAGACGTTTTTGATGTTGAAACTGAAAAGAACACCACCATTACCGGTCCCCAGAAGTAACGCATGACCTAGCACGCAGCTCCTCGGCACAACTTTCTGCAATAACAAAGGCCACGCTGTAGCGTGGATACCGCGGCCGCCACAGGGTGTCGCGACGAACATTTTCGCCATAGTAGACAATCGAAATACCGCATGCTCCGATTGGTCTCTGTGGCTCTCCAGGTGTGGCGACATGAGCCAGCCCGTGCACCTGGCGCTTCACGGCTGCAGCTGCCCGTGGCGTGCAACAAAATCTCGGACACTGCGTGCTGGCACTTGCATCATAGCAACACCCCGATGTGCACGCTTTGTCTGCTTAGGTGCCGTTTAAATGCTGCTAACAAAAAGGCTACATTACCAGCTCTGTGGCTTCACCAAGATTGGTTCTGTATTATATACTACGCACTTATAATGAACTTCGCCAAAGTGAAATATCATATCCCGTTGTCATATCATGTTGTCCTTGGACCTTGCCAACTGCCAATGCAAATCTCGCTGGACCAGTGGATGCTGCCAGAGAAGTTGACCAACTATCAAAAAAGAGTTTTGAGAAGCCCACATCTGACAACCATGCACACCAAGTGGCATTCGTTCAAGCCAGAGCGACAGCTGTGAGCACTGCACCCAATTAAACTTTTTCCTTTGCCCAGGTTTTACTTTTTTTATTTCTCTGCTCTGAATAACGACTGTAAGAGCGGTTTCCAGGTTTACCTTCTGCAAAAGCTGACAACATATAAGCTGTGATGATAATGTATATTCAGCTAATCCATTGTTTATTTCAAAAAACGATCAATCAAAAGGACATTTAATACTCTTCCTGATCCGTAGTCAGGTTTTGTACAAAATAAACCTGATAAACACAGAAAACGCTACAAGGTGTATCAAACACCACAAGCCAGCAATTCCATACAGATGAAGTGAGTGCAATGGGTTGCATCAGCCGATCTGTGTACATCAGAGAAATGAGGAGGACTTGCAGATTGTGAGCAACTAATTCCTCCATTGTCCTTTTAGCTGTTGTCGTACGACAGATAGCAGGACAAGCCTTTCTGGTTCTTGTTCCTGGACAACCTGTAGTTCTCACTGCTAGTGCAATAAGTTAGAGAGCAGGTTCCATGCTTCTATGGAAGTTAACTTTTTGCATCTTCCCTACCGTTTCCACTGCGTAAATTACCAGCCAGCACAACGGTACGAACATGGCACGCCACTTAGCTTTAGACAGGCGCCAGAGCAGACTACAAGAGCTGAGACGGGCAACAACAGACGGCACCAACCATGATGAGTGGCACTCCGCCCTTGACTTCCTCCCAGCCTTCCTCGTCATCCTCTCGGCGTTTGTCCTTCTGCTCCCGCTTCTTCTCACGACGACGCTGCTCCTTCTGCTCGTCCTTCTCGCCGCCAGCTCTGCTGTTGGGTAGGTAAATTAACAGAGGCGATTAACAGACTGATGTGGAACTGGTTCACATACAGAAGTCAGTTAAGTTGACAAATGGGCTAGTTTAAAGGAGTTCGTGGGTGCCCATGTGACTGGGGTATAAGATTGGAAAAAAGAAGGACAAGTCCTTAAAACGTGATACACTGACACTGTCTATTGGGTAGACTAAAGTTTATCCAATAGACATAGCAATAAAGCATAGCCAACAAAATTTTTAATTTATTACTTTATTACATCCCCTAATTCGTTATATGCCTATTAGGTAAGTTCATTTACGTTTGACTGTATTTGCTTCCAGTGGCAAACTAAAGTTTAGGGGCAGGTGAATATTCACAACTTTCGAATAATGAATCAAATAGTGTCCTATTTGATTTGGATTTGAATCGAATCGTCCCTATTCGTAAATGTGAATATCTTTCGAATACTCTTCTTCTATTATTTCTAAATGTCAACTGCACCCACATAAACATAAAATTGGAGGAAAAGTACGGTAAATGTTCACCCCTGCAAGCATAGCACAGACATAAAGCATGAGAACTTGCATAGTGGAGCAGGCTACGTCACTTAGGTAGCCATACTTTACAGTATGTAGAGCGATCATTCGCACTCACTGAAGAGCCCTGTGCATGCGAACTACTTGTTCGCTCCTTATGCCCCATTTGTGCTTTTAATAAACAATGAATCATAGCGTACTATGTAATGACATAAACTTGCTAACCCCACGAAAACTGGAATGGGAACATCGTTTTATATCATTTTGATAATGGCTATTCATTACTCAAACACCATTCAAAAAGTATTTGTTATGCGATTCAATTTGCTTTTGGCACCATTCAATTCGTATTTAATTCGATCTCAAAAATCACTGCTGGCACACCCCTACTAAAGTTGTAACTCTAACCAACTAAAAGAATCTTTTTTCTTTTTTTAATACTGGAGTATCACCTATCATCAAAAGTCACTGCTTGAATCACCTAGGTTTAGCAAAGATGATCACATTTCTAGCAAAGGCTTTGTTCATTTAACGACAACAAGAATTATTCTCAGATCAAAGTGATGAAACATTTTTCAGATTGCACAACTTCTGACGCTACAAAAAAAAAATTAAATTATGGGGTTTTACGTGCCAAAACCACGATCTGATTATCAGGCACGCCATAGCAAGGGACTCCGGAATAAGTTGGAACACGTGGGATTCTTTAACGTGCACATAAATCGAATTACACAGGTGTTTTCCCATTTTGCATCCACCGAAATGTGGCCGCCATGGCCGAGATTCGATTCCGCGACCTCGTGCTTAGCAGCCCAACACCACAGCCACTAAGCAACTACACCAGGTGATGCTACACAAGACAGTGAGCAACATAACATCACAGATGCTTACTTCTTCAAGAACTTGTTCGCCAGGTTTCCACCATACTTCTCGTCGTCACTCGATGAAGAGCTTTCACTTTCATCTGACGATCCCCAGTCCATAGAATCATCATCCGACTATAAAGAAAAATAAATTTTTTAGTGCAAAGTTAGAGGGCACAGCACATGATGAAAAAGAGCTTTGCAAAAAATCAAAAAGCTGCAACAAAAGCCTTACCTCATCATCGGAGCCACCCTTGACAAACTTGGCCTTGGCGTCATCTTTATCAGCTTTGGAGGACACCTTCTTCTTAAAGCTCATTTCATCATCGACGTCGGAATCTGAATAATGTGTAACATTTCTCTTAATATGGCAGGCACTTCTGCAAGGTCTAAACAATCCTAGAACAAAAGGAACTAATATGCCACATTGCCAAAAGCACCAAAGATGACTTGACCAAAACTGTAGCATTATTCAGGTGTAGTACTTTATAAAATGAACACAGGATCACGCCTTAAATCTCCGTCCTGTGCTGTACAAAATGCAATACTGCTTATTAAAGGACACTGAAGGCATATACAGTCAAATGTAAATGAACTTATGGGCCTATAACGAATTAGGGGAAGTAAGAAAGTAATAAATCTAAAACTTTGTTGGCTATGCTTTATTTCAGTGAGTATTCTACAACTACAACAAAGCTAAATATGCAAGGTTCAAGTCAGTTTCAGTTACAGAGAAGGGAATCAAAGTTCAAAATGAATACCGTATTTTTGTGCATATAACCCGCACCAAAAATTTGAAATATTTAACAGTAAGGTCGCGGTGCGTGTTATATGCGAATTTCACTTTGGGCGACCATGAAGGCAGGGAGAGGAGAGTTTGAACCACAGGGGTGGGGATAGGGTTCCCCTAGAAGGTAATTAAACTGTTCGAGGTGTGCGCTGTCTTGAAGCCGCAACTCGATGCAAACGCGGGGCACGCTGCCACACACCTCAAGGCAAGGTTCTCCACCATTCAAAGTTTAGTGATCTTCTAGGGAACCCAACCCTTCCACTATCCCTGCATGTTGAAACTCCCTTTTCCCCGCTTTCATGGTCGCCCATTCGCCTCCTCTTTACTACAGGTCGCCACTTTGCGTTTAGTATTTAGCGAAGTACATGTAGCGATAGTGCACGCTGGGCCAGCAAACTAGAACTCGGATCACAATGAGCTGTGCTCAACGGCCATCGCTTTACAGCGCCGAAGCTGTAGATTATCAGCATCGCTGAAGAGGGGAGAAACAGCCACTGGCCGAAAATATAACTTGGACGAGTCATGCATCTGCAAATGACTGTTTTTGCAAAGATGCGAGCGCTCTTGTATGCAGTTATTTCAACAAAATATACACGCAGATTTTTTAAATTTTTTTCTCCTTTCCGGGCTGTTGCGATTGGGGATGCGGGTTATATGCAGAAAAATACTTTATCCTAGCAACAAAAGTGACAAACACTCGAAAGAGCAACTCGAAATGGCACATTCTAGACTGGATTATCTATGCAGCCCGACAAGCACAGTGGAAGAACAGGCAAATGCACCAATGTCGATTCACTACGCTGCTCCTTTCTGTACCGATCAAAAATTAGCTAGGCCTGAGAAAAAAACCATCAAAATCCAAGCTTTCACGATGAGCTAGTGCGGGAACTTCATTGCGGTGTCACCAACCGTCTTTCGTCTTCGCCTATTTTCTAGCCTACCAAGCCTCTTCCCACGGTAAGAAGGGCTTTTTTCGTCTTTTAGAAGGGCGTAATTTACTAATATAGCTCAACATATCTTTTTTTCTTCGATGTCCCTTAAAATAAAGTGAAAAACAGGTTAAATACTCACCCTTATCTTCATCATCGTCACGCTCTTCATCCTCCTCTTCCGGATTCTCGCGATATTTGGCAATGTCGGCCTCGTGGTCCTTGTTGTACTTGCGCAGCTTCTGCCGCAAGGTGGCCAGCGACTTGGAGTTGTTTTTGGACATGTTCTTACGTCCATCACGATCCTCCCAGCACTGTGGTTTGAAGAGACGTGAAAACAATATGCAGCAGTCAAATGAAAGGAAGCCCTTCATCTCTCCTTCTTGATGCAATCCCACGAACACAAGACAATCCCACAAGACTAACTGCAGCACCGGGACCAATTCTGAGAGCGTCCAACCACCCAACACATAAGCAAGAGCAATGGTCAGTTTTAAACGAAGGTCAACAATTAAATTAGGTTTTCTTTCATTTCAAGAACAGTTAGTGAATAGAATGACGTCGGTAGCAATGTTTTTCAAGAATCCCCTCATCCGCGTTGCACGTGTCTCTCTCTCTCTCTTTTTAGTGTGCCGAGTTACACTGGTACAGCTAACCTGTCTTCCTTGCTTTTACAAACATCAAAGTGCTTGTTTTGGTTTCCTGTACAGCACCCTGCTAAAATACAAGAAATAGCAGATGGACCTTTGCAAATAAAGCTGACAGCTTTATGTTAAGTGATGTTGTAGCCTGCATGTTTCATACCCAGAACAGCAGAAAGCATCTGCAGGAGCAATAAATGATTGCTGGAGAGAAGTTATACTAGGTGTTTCTATAAAAGACATTTTTATAAATTGTCATATCTAGGCCCCTGATGTTATTGCAGATAGGCTATGTGGCTAGCGGACATTAGCATGGAAAAAAATTACTTCACTAATCAGCGAAAGTGTGCTAATTAATATTTTATTTACTCATTGGAGCACAAGTTCTAATTGCAAAAGTGAAGCTGACGAGTAGTGAAGTCATGTCTACCTAGAAGAAATCGTAAGACTAGCACCACTTTCGAGATATGTGACCGTAAAATGTGCTATGAAATACATTGACTTTCCAGTTAACAGTTTCTGAAAGATGTGCCTCCTACAGTTTGGGACAATCAGCACAACCACGGAGGCATTTTTTTATTTAAATAAAATTTAGGGGACTGATATATCGAAAGCAATGCCTCGAATGCAGGTAGGACTTCGCTGCTCCTTGGCTTCAAAAAATACACTTGGTATATGTCGAACACTTTAACCTGCCACCCAAAGTCAACAACAATAAAGTTAAAACTTGTAGAATCTTTAATGGGCACCTGCTATGCAGAACAAGAGCATCAACTTATCAGCCCATTACCAAGGCTAAATGCGTCATAAAAGCAGAATTACAAAACCGACACGCACCATGCATGGCATATGGCATAGAATTCATACCTCAGTCACGAAATCTTCCAGCTCAACAAGGCTCCGGATGAAAAATTTCGGAATGTTGCCGCCCTCTTCCTTATCAATAACTACCTTGGCTTTCTGAAACGCCCTTGTTAAGTTTTCAAAACCTGAAAAAGTAAGTACACAGATACAGATAGTTACAAGCACAAGATGCCTCAGAAACCAAATTGCTGTAGTAAATTCACTGCTCAATAAAATTTACAGAAGAACACTTGGACAGGGCAGTCAGGACAGCAAGCATAAGTGAATTTCCTGAGTTTATGACATCGCACAGAAATAGATTAGTTTACTTCATATGTATTTTTACGGCACTGCTATGCATTACAGCACGATTCCCACCAGCCTCGTTTAATGTGGGCTGCAACTTTAGTTGCCTCTTGAAGTGAACTTTCTGCATTTTTTAATGGCAACATTACAACAAGGATTTGGTGCCACAGCTGCCTATATTTAATTTGAAAATCCAAATATGCATAAGTAAAAACATTAGTATAATCATGGCATCAAACTTATAATTGATTTCATAAATATTATGGCGAATTCAGTTTTATGCCTTTTGGAGCTCTACCATCATACTGAACCGAGTCAATAATAGCACCAGGTGCCCAACTGTGCACGCAACTAATGACATTTCAACCATAAAACAAATGACTCACTTGTTAAAAGTTTGCTCATGTCCTTGATCTTCTTGTGGTTCTTGATCTGTTTAATAATGTCCGTCAGTTCCTCAAATCTGTAAAGCAATCATGGCCACTATCGAATTACTGCCAGGGTCACTACCACAATATAGCTTTTTATATTCCAAGGCGAAGAAAGAGTGCTTCAGCAGCTGCTTTAGAAATGCAGGCATAAGCTTCATAAGGGGAAACAGCTATGCTCAGGACTCAAAAGTAACCTTGCTCACCTTTTCTCTCGCGTGCTGCGCACAACACGCTTCGCTTCCTCCTCGTCATCGCTGAAGGCATAGGCCCTGCATGGAAAAGCACACTGAGGCTCCTGCTCAATACAAAGACAAACAATATACATGATAGGGCTCTTACAGATATTCCTAAGATGTTTACAGAGCTACAAGCAAAAATAGCACGTCCCTCTTGTGCACTATAGTCACACGGTCAGTGTCAAAACTAAATACATTCCGGCTTCACAGAAGACTCGAGAATTTTACTTCCCATTGTGCTCTGTACTCCACAAATAAAATTTCATGCGTGTTCCAACCATAACAAGAAACGGGCGATTTGGAAACATGCATGGCACATTACATCACCTCAAGTAGGTGCTACTTTAGCAAGTATCTTCCTCCCTAGTCAGGTCAGACTAAATCAATGTCTCCAAGAATTCATGCTCCAAATGTATGTGAATTTACCTGGCAATTATAGACACATTCTAGTAAGCCTAGAAAATGATAGTCTGTTGCCTCGGCTTATCAGGGTTTACCCTGACAAACTTGCCATGGCCTGGCAGTGCTTTACATTAGCAACATATTTTAAAGTGTCACAAAGAAATACGCAACTTCTAATGGCAAAAACACACCACATATTTTGGCAATGAGTGTTTTTACAGTTACACAGCAACCGCTATCACAAGTTGAAGTCATTAGTGCGCTCAAGTTCGACAACTACAATCAGTAAACAAAATACAATGCCATGTATGATCATGTCTGATTACACTACTTACGATGTGATGGCTGTTGCCTTCTGCGGGATCTGCTCCTCCTCCGATGACTCGGATTCGGACTCCGAGTCCGATCCGGTGGCGAAGAATCTGCTCATGTTGGGCGGTTACCTGAACATGGAGTCAACGAGAACGTCGTCATGACCGGTCTAAACCTGATGGGTTAAATAGTGGCCCAGCCGTTACAAGCGCAGAACAAATAAATCTGCTCTCTCGAAGTATATGATCTAGTTTGACAACACCGCAAAGGAAGTAACACATCTGTGCCATATTGCATCAGTGCCTGGTGTCGATCATAAGTTCGCTGCACATAAGAAAACAACTCGCTGAACATTTAAAATGAACATTTTTGTCGGCATAGCTTTTCGCAGGTACAGCAGTGATTTTTCATGACGCCAATAAAATACGGCTAGCAACGTGACAGTTTACTTCGACAACCAATGCACTAACAGTACCGATCTAGTGCGGCTGCCAATACATGTACTGTACCACCCTCAGCTGCACTGAATGCGTCTCGAACCTTTCATGCAGAGCAGTACGATGCGCGTGCGTTATACAATGACGAGAATTCGAGCGTTAGCTACTATGCGAATGTTGAAGACCACTGACTGTGTGATCACGCCGGCTCCCATGCCGCCGCTCACGACGACGCGTTGCCATGAACAAGCAGCTGACGATCCTTAACTCATTCTCGCCGTTAATCACCAGTCGCAATGTCAGCTATGTGTTACTAATAAGAACAATACTTACTTTCGCACTCGCAAGAAGGCTCACAAACTCCAAGACAGGCTTAACACACGTAAAACACGGCGACAGAGTCACAAGTGAGAGAAGGAAACGCAGCAAAACAACATAAATACCTAAATATCAAAAGTTGCTTTCTCAATGTTGCTAGCATAGACAATAAACATTGTTCAAAACTGGAGAGACTGCTCCGAAACAAAAACACAGCTAACTTTGCAAAAAAAAAAGTTATCTGAATAAGCTTATTGTAGCCCATAATAAGTTTATGTTAAGTTCTATTGTATATATAAATTTATGCTCTCAAATATCACACGGTATTGTAGCCATTGGTGGTCGCAGTAGTAGCTGTCCGTGCAGACTGCAGTTCACATCATTCACTGCATGTAGTCATGACTTTTCGATGTTATCGGAGGGTTTACAGAGTTTAACGTCGGGTGATTCAAAATTAAAGCCGATACCAAAACCGCCGAGTAATCTCGGTGATTTTGCCATGTACTTATCGAAGTAGCAGCATAGCCCGCATAGCAGCCTCATTTGTAAAACAAGCGTGTACAGCTTTGGTAGTCTACTTTGATCACGACTAGACGCTTTAATAAAGACAAAAATATTCTTGTGCGGTTGTTTGTCCGGTGACCAGCTGCATGTAACATTCATTGCTTGTATTTAATGTCATACATCTTGTACACCATCTGACCGCTCCAGGATGGGTGTCTTCAGTAATCGAACCAGGTTTTGCAGCAAGTTCCAGAAGCTTGCGTCACCAGGGCGATCGGCATTGTACTACACAGTGCACAGAACGTTCTCCGTCGAACCATGACGCCAAACCAGTACCGTAAAGGTGACACAAACCGGCGTAATCACATGACTAAAATCAGGCGTTCATTACAGCGAGCGGTATCACGTGGTTGCCTTTGAGTCGCAGGTCTGGATTGTCAATCTCCTTGACGATACCTTTGATGGCACGTTCGACGTCTTGCCCGAAGGACAGGCCTATGACGACCAATGCGATGGACACAAACACAACAATCACCACAGTGAAAACGTTCACAATGTAGTCAGGAATGATTGGCGGCGGACGTTTGTCTTGGACCGTCATCACGTCCGGTATGCTGTCAGCCAGGGACGTTTCCTCAATGTCCAAACTGTGCATGGTGACGTGATTAATTGAGCTGAAGGTGCACCTCGAGGTTCAAGGTGGTACCAGCAAGCTTAGGTGCTGCAGCAGATCACGTGGTAATGCCCCGTGCACGTGCAGTGCTGTAAAAATTCACGCTGTTCAGTGTTCGTTGGCTTAATTTTACGTGATACTTCCAAGGAAGTACGGACGTTCTGACAACATCGATCCCCACGAGCTTTTCACAATATGAGTTTTCAAGGCGGCGGCTTGGGGAAAATGTGTCACATAAAGACGAAGATCGAAACTGCCGCCTTCACGCGCCATGTTCTCTCGTGTGCGCGGAGGACCCCGTGGAAGCAGATGGCCGCAAAATGACCTCGTCGCGAAGCACTTGATCGAGTACCGGATGCGTCTGTACAGGCAAGTAATGTTCTCATCAGCACGTGCTTCCTCCGCATAGCACAAACGCGATACGGGGTGCATTTGCATCGATTGCGGTAATCTGACACTTTTTATGGCTTTGTATGCGTCAAAGGCAGCAATGTATGTTTAGTGCCCGAAAAGTAAGATTGGCACTGCCCATGTCGAGTTTAGTTATACCGAAAATTCGCTATATCAAGTAGTTTGAACGACCCCTCCCTAGTCATCCATTTCATCGTTTTTTTTTTTTGTTTTTTTTTTTAAAGACTTTTCTGGTGAGATATACAATTGCATGCATCTCTCATTGAAAAATTAGTACAGTAACCAGTCTTTCTATCTAAAAAAAAAAAAGTTTGGCGCTAGCTATTGCTTTCTTTATGGCTCAAATATTTTGCTGTAAGACTGCATTTCTTGGCTCAAATCATAATACAGCATGAAGATTTTATGGACTGCAATGCTTTGATCATGTTTCTGTGGTACGAGGCTGTTATGTGATCTGAATCAAGGCGAGGAGACCAAACATAATATTCACATCATCCAGTTGGTGTTTCATATTTCCTACATTAATAGTCAGCTTGTCATTGCTGAAACACCCAGCATACCCTGCTTAACATTTGCAAAAGTGTGGTAGGAGTGCATATAATTCAGAATAAAAAAAAAAAAAACACCCCTCCCTCCCTGTTCTCTGCAATTCCCATTCCAGAATATATTTAACATTCCAGAAATATTTTAACAGTAGTTCTGCTAGTAGTGGTGAAAGTGGAATTCATATGGCAGGTGAGTCTCCTGTAGATTTTTATATTCCAATACAGGAAACACATGCACAGACTGGAAAGCCAGCAAACTTAGCTTGGTGCAAACCTAACATTGTCTTTTTTTGGTAAGTCAGTCAAATGCTCAATAAAATTGAATGCAAGCAGCTCTCTGCATGTCTCAGTAAGTGAATGCCAAATTTGGAGTGCAAACATTATACTGCTTCACTGTCAGAATAGCAATCATTGTTGGGTACAGGCATACTCTTGGAAACTTCTTGGTTTCTTTATACACATGAAGATTTCCAAGCTCATCGCAAATACTAGACTATGACTTCACTGTATGCTTATTAACCATGATAGCTGTTTCTGTAGGTACAGTCCCAACTAGTACATGTACTTGCAGTGTCACTATAAGCTGTTTAGTGACAGTTACCCTATAATGTTATAATGCTAATGATAAAAATAATATACTTACAAGTAATCAATTAAAGAAGTCATATCAGTTGGTATTGAACCTGGGACCTTCCCTTCCAAAAAAATAATGTTCAAACAAAGTGTGCCACTAGTAGGGTGTTGGTAGAGTCCACGCACCAAGAGGAGTACTAAATTGAAAACACAGGAATGAACATGAATGAGTTGTCTGCACACCTCGTCGAAGTATTTCACTTTCTTTTCAATGTGGAACCTTGCCAACTAGCCCAAGCCAACACCTTGCCAAAAGCAGCATTGCCTCACAAGGCAGTGGTTACAGTACTTGCAGCGGTGCACAATATAATAAACCAGCACTGATGTGAGGGTAATGAAATGAAGCCAGCGTTGAGAAGTGTCAGGAATAAATGAGTAAAAAGCAAAAGCTGCAGTTCCACAATGCAGATTCATGATTTCCTAGGTATTGTTTGCTGCAAATAACGCTGTGTCAAACAGTGCAAGGTTACTGTATGCGAGATGCGTTCACTATTCCTGTCATCACCTTGGCATGTTGGGCAAAACTTCAACCTGTTTGTGCTCATTCTCTGCGTTACTTGAAATGCTTTTCAGCAATAGGAATCTATAGGCACACTGTTATGTACTGTAACCACAGCTGGCGACCTGAACACTGGCCCTTATACCAGCTCTAGTTGAACAGCCACGACGAGAGCTCACTTCTCGATTGCTGAAGTCTTCCACCGAGACTTTCTACATTATTCTTTCAGTTCCCATGATTTCTCCTGGCAAGCCCTGCATCGGAAGATTGCTCAAGGAAAAGCAGTCTGCCACCGTTGACATTTCGAGCAGCGTAAGGCAAGCCAGACAGTACTGTGGTGAGTAAGTGGAGGCAAGCCTCAAACGAGTAGCTAATAAACTGGAATTTCCTTTATTAAAGTGGAAATCTCAGTGTACACATTCAACTAAGTGACTGTGACTGTAGAGAAGAACAGGAAATATAAGAAATCAATGAACATTCACATATATACATAAAGAAGCATAAGAAAGCACAATAATCAGATAGGCCATCCTTGTTGTGACTAATTATTCAAATTGCAGGTAGACTGTTAACTTAAGCCTGCATTTTTTAGTAAAAAAAAAAAAACTGCACGGTAACAAATAGGGTCTGACACAATTGCAAAATTTAAACAAATAGTTGTTTTAAACGCACAATTTTGTTTCTTTTTCAATATTCATTGTAAATACAATTGTAAAAGGCGAGTACGGCGCACATGGGTCTGCCGACTCTAATTTCGGTTCTAGCAGTGCTGCAATCGAACTAGCAAAACGCTAAGCCCGATAATTGGAGCACTATTACGCTGCGAAAGGGCAACAACCGCAGGCGCGCGCGCACACACACCACACACACGCACACACACACTGCTCTTCCCATTTTGCCATTTGGTATGGTAGCGACACTAGGAAAACAACGTGAATGAGTTGGTTCCAGCAGTAAGCCGCCCTGGTCCATAGGAATGTCGAACGCAACGGCGCAACGTTCAATCGGCGGTCTGCGACGAAGGCGGGTGCCTCTTAGGACTTCTTGTACTCGATCCGTTCCACTTTGACCTCGTCCCCTATCAGCTGATAGACGTAGGTGACAACGGTGGACGACTGGATGTCCATGAGCACGAACGACGGAATGACGTTGCTCTCGAGTGCGTTGTAAGCCCCGGTGGCCGATCCCGGGTTGATGTAGAACTTGTTCTCGTGCTCGTACGCCTCGAAGCGGTGCGTGTGTCCCGAGATGAGCACGTCCACGTCCAGCTGTCTCTGCAGCAGTGCCAGGCTGTCCGGGTTGCCCCACGGCACCACTTGGTGGCCGTGGCACAGCCCAATGCGAAACTGGCCCACGGTGACCACCTTCTGCTCAGGATAGTTGAGGTTCTCGTCGAAATCGCCGCGCACGACGTGCACGTCGCTGGCCAGCGTCTTCAGGTAGTCGTACGACTCCTTGGTGCACAGGTTGCCCGTGCACAGGATGTGCTGGATGCGGCCGGGCACCAGCAGCTTCTTGAACTTGGCTGGCAGGCTGTGGCAGCGATGCGGGACGTGCAGATCGCCCAGCACGAGGACTAGCATGATTTTCAACGCCGCCTGGCACTGCGGAAAGAGGAGAGCGAGGGATACGCCTGACGTTCGTTGCCTTCCCGCTAGCAAATCTATCCACCGGCGGTCAGCGAACGGCAAACACCGCCTCCCTTTCGGACTACACGCTAACGATGACGGCTGAAGAAACGGGCGGACGGGTGCACTCGACGTTTTCACTTTACCGACTAGTGCGACGATGATCTTACAAAAATGAACACTACGCGATGAATACGGGGGTGGGGGCGCTCGGATCGTTACAAGCTATAAATGTAACAAAGATTTGTACTATTTGGCGCACGTAACGCTTGCAGCGCTACTATATGGATTATGCACGATAGAACGCACATTTTGAACGTAGACGGACGCTACTAAAATATATAGAATATTAGTGTGCTCAGGACATGGCTAACACTTTGCTGACGTACTAGACAACTTATTACAAAAAGAAAAGTTACTCGAAAATTTTATTTTATATGAACATAAAAAAAAAATACATTTTGTTTTTGTCACTGCATCAAGCACAGAGGCGCTGCAAGCATTCTGATTCAAGGACTGTGTAGACTGGTGTCGACTATAATTTCTCTAGTGCGCTCTATGTTGTTGCGTGTGACGTAATTGCGTTTTGTTTTTGATTGTAGTTTAGTTTCGTTATCGGCAAAGGCTGCCAGCAAATGTAGAAAAGGCCGCAGCGATCATTGCTGCTGGCGCTATGGGCTACTGCCGTTTCTTCTGCAGCAGCTGCTAACTGAATGCGAGTGTGTCATGCTGGACGAGTTTGTTGCGCGCAGTTGCAGCGGCCAACCGCGGACGGGCTGCATAGCGCGCCCCGTGTTTCTCATGGCAGGTATTCGGACGAGTCTGAGAACATGAGAAACTTTTCCCGGACGTGACGGGGGGACCGCTCTTTGACCGTCTTGAAGCCCGCACCAATCGAAACTGTATAATCTGCACTCTGGACCTGTGTGATTGGGTGGACGACGATTGCGGAATTCGGTGAGCGAGAATTCTTGCTACTCTGTGTTGCCGTCTTCGAGAACGGAGTTCGAAAGAGGGACAAGGAAGAAAAAAAAGAAAAGCTATCGGAGGTGTTGCTGCAAATTTCTCCAGTGTTCTACGCGGCGCATCGTAGCTAAGATATTAGCACAAGCTGCGGTAGTGTCAATGAAAAAAAGGAAGAGATGGTGGCCTTTCGGATAGACTGATCCTTGGAGATTCCGTCAAAAAGTGGCACACACACACGCGCACGCACACTGTTAATGATGCCGCTGGACGGCTAGTGCTCCAAACCTGTCGTTGCTGTGCACTGCAGCACTTTCCGCATACTGGTGCCGCGCTGGACCGAAACTGGGCGCTGTTTGTGGTCTGACACTTCTGAGCATATGGCGAGCGGCTAGCTAGGTACCCGGGCGAACCTTAATTGCATTACAATTTTGAGCTGAGAATTCAGGAGGGAGGAAGCGCGCGCGATAATGCGACCTCGCTACGTAATGCGAGACGAACGTTGATTGTACTTTCTTTTTCAGTTTTCTTTGACGCCAGTGCCTCTGCATATCAAGGGTAACTAGAACAGTGTCTGCCATGCCTCCAGAAAGCACTCCAGCCAACAAAATGCTCCGAGATTTCCAGTAAGTGACCTGGTATTCGCTGCACAATTTTTCTTCAATAAACAATCTGCTCATATACTAGCTGTGAGGAAAAACAGTGTTTGCAGTCGAAACTGTAAAGGTAATTTCCAACTACTTTTTGTCTTCTTTCCTGCCTGTTTTTTTCTTCTTTGTTGTTTTTCGTTAACATTGCCAATGTGTGCAAATGAAGGACTATATTGTTAAAAAAGTTAGCTTGTCTACCACATTCATAGCTTCCATATTACAAGCAATTTTGGCTATATATATATATATACACACACACATATACAGGGTGTCCCAACTATCATGCACCAAGATTTAAAAATATGCCACATAGCTGGATAGAACCAAGGTAACATTATTTGCCGTCGCTTGGACATACTGAGATAATTTTTTGCATTTCGTCTAATTACATAATTAGATGAAAAGTGTCAATGAGAAAATTGTAGAGCAACATGAAAACTCCCGATACAGATTTCTGGTGCTCAATACGTGCTGCATAAAAGTGTTTTTCCGTCCATGAAAGAAGCCCGCGAATACCCGCAAAATTGCCACGCAACTTTGCGTGTGTATCAAAAGCTGTATCGGGAGTTTTTCATGTTGCTCTACAATTTTTTAATTTACACTTTTCATCTCATTATGACGTTTGAGAATTTGATTAATTAAGACTAATGATGTAATTAGGCAGAATGCAAAAAAATAATCTATCTTCAAGTGACAGCAAACAATGTTACCTTATTTCATGTTCAGCTACGTGGCATTTGCATATTTTTAAATCTTGGTGCATGATAGTTAAGACACCCTGTAATATATACATACACACATATGTGTGTGTGTTTACGAAATCCAACTATTGTTATAACTGCATGTTATATTTTTGATGGGATATTATGCACATTAAATATATGATACAGCAGTAAAGAGAGGCCACGCACTGCACTGTATTAAGTATACCAATTAAAACAGTGTCTCACTTAAGCGAGTCATGTGTCCTGACAAAATAATTAAGAAATGGATGCAATAAAACAACTTCAAAGAGAGAAGCAAATGAGATTTTGCGTGAGAAAGTTGTTCTTGTGCAGTCTTCATATTAAATACTTTACACTATGAATTAGGATTCATAATTGGGATGCACGTACACTGTTCACCGATCATTATCGAAATTAACCAGTCATGCTGACAGTCATGGTGGAGGGCAGTTACCATGACATAACATGACTTCCACGTGTTGGCTTCTTTTATGTTTTTTCTTGCAAAACCTTTTTTTTTCTTTTTGTATAAATAAAAAAAAATTTCTGACCCTCACTTAAATGAAGATATGGCTCCCTTGACTGTAATGATGAATGCTGAATGTGCGGTAGTTTTTAAAATATAAGATGGACTGAGGTACCATTTCTCCATGCGTAATTGAATGTGAATTTCTTTGGTTCGTGATCAATGTAGCTGTGATTATAAGTGAAGAACATAAACATGGCATGCCACTTCTCACAAAGTAACTCGGTATTGAAAAGAAAAACATCCATGGATTTGTGAGAATCAAAATGTTGCTGCTTTGGGTAACGGTATGCTAGGTTGTGTGAATCTTCTCTGCCAGTTCATGTGCATTTATTTTGCAAAACATTTTTAATATGCAGAGTAGAATGACTTAAGAATTTGTCGCGTTAATGTGACCACACTATTGCGTGCACTTACAAGACTAAACTAGTGCTGCGTACATCCCTTAGTGGACACTCAATCAGATGGGACAAAATTTGACTACTGCATTGTATGCCAACCATAGTGGTCAGAAAGCATGTCTGCCATTACAAAAAAAATATTTCAGAACACAGTAGAAAACAGTGCTAAAGACACAAACAGAAGGTAGAAGACAGGATGAGTGCTGCGTCCTGTGCTCTACCTTCTGTCCGTGTCTTTAGCACTGTGTTCTACCATGGATGCATACCAACGAGCTCGCCTTCAAAGCCTTTCAGAACATAACTGGGGCTTTAAAGCTTTAAAGAACCAAAACCCCTGACAAGCTGGTATACATTCATCTTCAGAACAAAGAGCGCCGACAGACAAGGGATGTAGCAAAGCGGACAAACGCTGGCACTTCACATTTGTCTGCTTCACTGCTGCAACTCTTATCGTTTTGTCCTGAAGATGAGAGCTCCGAAATGTGTCAACCTCATGAACCATCTATCTATGGCTTAATGGCTGGAAAACGGAGAAATGCGTGTTAATGAGCATCTACGTTTGCAGGGTGTACATCCTGACATGGAATGTAGTCTGTCGAGCACCAATCGCAGACCTCCGCAGTGCCTTGGGCCTAGAGCCTCCCATAATTCCAGAGGCATTGCCAGACATGTACGCCATTGGGTGAGTTATTGAGTGTGGGTGCAACACAGTGCATCTCTTTCCATATTGCTGCACATCCTCCTCAAGGAGCACTGACACATATTTTTGGAGTTGTGGAGGCTCTAACATGCCCTTTTACGTGTGTAAACTGTTTAAAAAATTTAATTCTGTGGTTTCACGAACCAAAACCACAATCTGACTGTGAGACACGCCGAAGTGTGGGACTCCGGATTAATTTTGACCACCTGGAGTTCTTTAGCATGCACCCAAATCTAAGCAAACGATCAAACCTGCAACCTTGAGCTGAGCAGTGCAATTACTCCATAGCCACTAAGTGACCACGGTGGGTCGTACGTGAAAGGACCACACTTAAGAAGTATGAAAGTGGGGAAACACTTGGAAAGATATTTTAATTTGATATAGCGTTGGTCTCAAAATGCCGGCATGGTGTCATTGACGTCGTGACGTCACAACAGAAATTTGTTCTTGTTGCGTAGCATTAAGGCTAGGTGTGACGATGTTGGTCATAAAACAATAAACAACAACGCTGTATGTTTATTCTTGCTGCACTCACATGTGGCAGCCACAACGATCACAGGAACGGAGCCCACCACTGTATCATGACGTCATGGCACATCAACCCACTGGGTAACGAAACCGAATTTGGGTTGATGAAACAAATATATTATATTAAATTTATTTAGAGCATTATGACATTTGCCAGTATCTTTTTTTTTTTCTTTTTTTTTAGCTTTAGAGCGTTAGGACTTCGGTGCAAGATTACAAGTCGAAACTAACATGTCATTACTGCTTTAAGAAAATTCTTTTTACTTAGGAGGCCCATACAACATGAAACACAAACAAGTAAACACATAAATTTGGAGCACTGTGCCTGGTGTGAAACTGTAGCTCAAAGCATGTCATAAAAAAAAAGGAAAAGGAATGCAATTTATTTTTGTTCAATTGAGAGCATAGAACAAAGTTTCTTTGACAGTTCTATTACCTCCACGCAGCTGGGTAATAAAAAGAAATCAAGAAAGAAACTGCAATAGCAGGAAATAATGCTGCTGGAATGTGGGGCATCACTGTATGTGTGGGTGGGTGTACATGCACATAAAATATACCGGATATTTCACAGAACTTGAACCAAGCTTTAAAAATAAAGGTACTAGTACATGTTCGGCAAGTGTGACCAATGGTCTACCATTCGCTGTCAACTTTGAGTTATTCATATTCTATTTTAAAGTCCAATTAGTTAGCTAACTATAGCCAAGATCAATTGGGAACAATTTGAATTACTTGCTTTAGGGAATAAGTTTAATTGGAAAAGTTGTAACACGTGCTCAAAAACACTCAATGAAATTGTTTATATTATGTCATCTTTGCACTTTTATTTATTTGTTTTGCAGGTTTTTTAAAGAGAGCCTGTGAAATGTGAAAAGAAGAAAAAAGTGACATCACTGTGCTCTTGTGTGTTTAGATTACAACACTCTTAATCATGTTTTCAAAGAATGAAGGCCACATGTTCATTGTAAAAGGAAGCAATCTGCCCCAGTGTCCAAGCAGCAATATTGTTACGGGGAGAAAATATATGTATTTACAATATATACAGAGGGTTGTAGCTCTGTGGCCAGGGTGACACCATCTACCGAGCTCCGAGACACTTCAGCCTCTTCTTCCCCCAACCAACGTCATTTTGTCCACAGCGGTACAAACTCGTACGTGACATGAACCCCCCGGCGGCAGAAGCATCGTCTCGATGCTTCTTAGGGTGTCGAATCAGCGTGCGAGTTATAGGGCTTTAGTCGCGAAACGTGCACGATATCAGTTCCTGGGGTGGTAGAAGACTTTGAATTCACAGGTGAGATCTCATATGTGAGGCTGGTGACTTGGCGAAGAACTCGGTATGGCCCGACGTATCGTGGCAGCAGTTTTTCGCAAAGGCCGACGCGACGGGAGGGTACCCAAAGCAGAACAAGGGACCCAGGGCTGAAATGAGCGTCCCGACGATGACTGTCGTAACGGTGCTTCTGGATAGTCTGAGATGCCAGAAGACGGTCACGGGCAATACGACGTGCTGCGGCCGCGCGAACAATGGCGTCGTGAGCATAGAACGTGGTAGTGGTGGCGTCAGAAGGGAGCAGTGAGTCAAGAGGCAGGAGAGGGTGACGGCCATATAGTAGATAGAACGGGGAATAACCAGTAATATCGTGACGCGACGAATTGTACGCAAACGTCACGAAAGGTAAGGTGCAGTCCCAATCCCGGTGATCATCACTCACGTACATGGAGAGCATGTCCGTAAGTGTACGGTTGAGGCGCTCGGTAAGTCCGTTTGTCTGTGGGTGGTAAGCCGTCGTGAACTTGTGGGACGTTGAGCAAGAACGAAGAAGGTCGTCGACAACCTTAGAAAGAAAACAGGGGCCTCTATCGGTGAGTAGCTGACGTGGGGCACCATGATGTAGGATGACTTCATGGAGGAGAAAATCAGCCACATCAGTTGCGCAGCTTGTAGGGAGGGCCCGCGTTATGGCATAACGCGTGGTATAGTCCGTCGCAACAGCCACCCACTTGTTGCCCGAGGATGAGGCAGGAAATGGGCCAAGAAGGTCCAGGCCGACGCGGAAAAATGGCTCACTGGGGATATCGATAGGCTGAAGGTGGCCAGCGGGAGACAATGGAGGCTTCTTGCGGCGTTGGCAAAGTTCGCAGGCAGCGACGTAGCTTCGAACAGAGCGATATAGCCCAGGCCAGAAAAATCGTCTGCGCACACGGTCATATGTACGGGAGACACCCAAATGACCAGCGGTAGGCGCATCGTGTAACTGCGAGAGAATTGTCGAGCGCTGATGCTGGGGAACGACGAGGAGCAGTTCAGCACCATGAGGATTCATATTGCGTCGATATAAGGTCCCGTCCTGGAGAACAAACATACGGAGAGAAGCGTCCTGTTGCTCCGAGGTAATGCGTTCGATGATGGATCGCGAATATGGGTCACGACGCTGCTCGTCGGCGATGCGTGAGAAGTCGGAGATCGACAAAACGCAGGTATCTGTATCGGTTTCGGTGCCATCCGGTGGGTCGACAGGGTAGCGGGAGAGGCAGTCGGCGTCCTTATGTAACCGCCCAGATTTGTAGGACACGGAAAACGTGTACTCTTGCAGGCGTAAAGCCCAGCGGCCAAGACGGCCTGTCGGGTCTCTGAGTGAGGATAGCCAACATAAGGCATGATGATCTGTCACGACGGTGAAATGTCGACCGAACAGGTAAGGGCGGAACTTAGCAATGGACCAAACAAGGGCCAAGCATTCACGTTCTGTTATCGAGTAGTTTCGCTCTGGTGCAGAAAGAAGACGGCTAGCATACGCGATCACGCGATTGGTGTCCCGCTGTCGTTGGGACAAGATAGCGCCAATGCCATGGCCGCTTGCATCAGTGCGAACTTCGGTGTAGGCATGCGGATCAAAATGACCCAACACGGGTGGATTGGTAAGGCGACTGATAAGCGTTGAAAATGCTTCAGCCTGGTCGGGTCCCCAACGAAAAGTGGTGTCCTTTTTCAGAAGGTCTGTGAGAGGACGAGCGATTTCGGCAAAGTTCTGGATAAATCGCCGAAAATAGGAACACAGCCCTAGAAAACTGCGGACATCGGTAGGAGAACGCGGAAGGGGAAACTCCCCAACGGCACGAACTTTGTCAGGATCAGGCTGGACGCCAGAAGCGTCAACCAAGTGACCAAGTACTCGTATTTGGCGGCGGCCGAAATGGCATTTTGCAGAATTGAGTTGTAGACCGGCACGTCTAAAAACATCAAGGATAGCTGACAGTCGGTGAAGGTGGCTCTCAAACGTCGGTGAAAAAACTATGACGTCATCAAGGTAGCAGAGGCATGTGGTCCATTTGAATCCGCGCAGAAGAGAGTCCATCATGCGCTCGAAGGTAGCAGGGGCATTACACAGTCCAAAAGGCATCACTTTAAATTGGTAGAGACCATCTGGGGTGACGAAGGCGGTCTTTTCGCGATCTCGTTCATCCACTGCGATTTGCCAGTAGCCGGAGCGCAAATCAATCGATGAAAAATAACTGGCACCGTGTAAGCAGTCCAGCGCGTCATCAATACGTGGAAGCGGATACACGTCCTTTTTCGTAATCTTATTCAGGTGACGGTAATCGATACAAAATCTCCAGGTATTGTCCTTCTTTTTAACCAAAACGACAGGTGACGCCCATGGACTGCAGGAAGGCTCGATAATATCTTTGGAGAGCATTTTGTCCACCTCCGTTTGGATCACCTGGCGTTCAGCTGCTGACACACGGTAGGGCCTCCGGTGTATAGGAGGAGCGTCACCAGTGAGGATGGGATGGGTGACGACACGGGTGCGACCTAGCGGGCGATTTCCAAAATCAAAGATGTCTTCACAGGACATTAGAATACGGCGAAGGGCGTCGGTGTAAGCAGGCCGTAGGTCAGTAGCTATCATGGGCGTAAACTTGTCGTTGCTTGAAGTAGGACGGTCGGAAGCTGCAGCAGTGTCGAATCGTGGTTCGGGCGTAAGAGCAGCTACTGCACACTCTTCCAAAGGAGACAGCAAAGCGAGAGATACACCCTCAGGAAGCACTTGCAGACACGAACCAAAGTTCAGAAGGGGAAGCCACGCTCGATTGTTAACAAGAGTGACAATGGAGCTGGGTAGTGCGATTTGGCGTGCCAGGAGAACGTCGCAAAGTGGGGACACCACGTAAGGACCATCTCGAAGTGGAGTAGAAGGCGACATGAGGACGTAGGTCGCAGCATCAGGTTGCAGGCGAACAAATTCAGCAGCACGAAGTCGTGACTTGTGGTCTCCGGTCGGGTCGGCAAAGTAATGGGGCAGTTCAAGGCGAAGGGTGCCGGTTGCACAGTCAATAAGTGCTGAATGAGCACTCAGGAAGTCGATTCCAAGAATCACTTCGTGGGGACACTCGGCCAGTACAGTGAACAGGACTAACACAGGACGACCGGCAATGGTAACACGGGCGGCGCACATTCCCATCACGACTGTTGTACTGCCATTAGCCACTCGGACGGCAGGCGACTCGGCAGGTGTCAGGACTTTACGGAGACGGCTACGAAGATCTGATCGCATAACCGACACCTGAGCGCCAGTATCGATGAGGGCTTGAACGGGTACATCATCAACAAAAATTTCAACAAGGTTCGGTCGAGCAGCAGGCGTCAGCAGAGGTTTTGCAGTCCGAGTCGTCAACGCAGCCTCACCTCCGGGGGCTGCATTGCTTAGTTTCCCGAGAAGCGGCCCGCGTAGGACGGGGACGAGGGACGTCGAGGTGTAGGCGAGCGGGACTGATGGCGTTGCGGCGAGGGCGAGCGGCTAGTTGTGTGTCCCTGAGAGGGAAGGCCGGCATGGTATGGTTCAGAAAGGGGCGACAGAGACCGAGGGTCTCGGTTGAAGCGGCGATCAGCGTATGGTCGAGGCGAGGAGTACCAGCGGCTACTACGGCAGTGGCGGGAGATGTGACCGACCCGGGAGCAAGCAAAGCAAATCGGCCTGTCATCCGGTGTTCGCCACTCAGATGGGTTCCGATATCGACTCGGGAACGACTGGCGAGGTGCAGCAGAGGCAATGACAGGAGTGGTAGGGGTGGGACGTGGGCGGACGGCAGACTGGATGTCCATGTTGGCAATTTCTTGGCGGACAACAGCTTGAATGAGCGAGATGGTCATGTTGTCGTGCGTATGGGGACAGTGAGAACTTGGAGCCATAGCCTCAAGTTCGCGGCGGATGACCTGTGTCAAGCTTGGCGTGGCAGGCGGATGTGATGCCGGAGGGTCGTTGCAGGAGGAAGTGGCAGCCGTATTGGGAAGTCGGTCGAAGCGTTGTACGATGCGTTTGCTCTTCGCTTGCTCAAAATTCCGGCATTCCTTTATGATGGATTCAACCGTTGAGCAGTTCCTGCAAAGCAGGAGGTTGAATGCATCGTCTGCGATGCCCTTCAAGATGTGTCCAACCCTATCGGCCTCTAGCATGTCCGCGTCCGCTTTACGGCAGAGAGCCAGAACGTCTTGAATATACGCGACGTATGATTCGGTTGGTGTCTGGACACGAGACGCTAGCTCTTGCTTGGCCTCCATTTTACGTCCTACAGGCCTTCCGAAAAGATCGCGTAGCTTTTCCTTGCAGGAGTCCCAGCTTGTAATTTCGGTTTCATGCGTCTCGAACCATACCTTCGCGGTTCCTCCCAAGTAAAAGATCAGGTTGGCCAGCAAATGTGTGGCATTCCACTTGTTGTGCTTACCGACGCGCTCATACGACGTCAGCCAGTCTTCGACGTCGACCTTGCCAGTGCCAGTGAAGATTCCCGGGTGACGTAGCTGGGTTAGTACCACTTCCGCCGGTGTCTGAGCGGCGGAGGCAGCGTCAGCGTCGGAGGCAGCGTCAGTAGCCATAACAGCGGAACCGATGTGACGCCCGCTGCGAAGATCCAGGGCCGGCTTGTGGCGAGATTACCCCGCACTTCCACCAAAATGTTACGGGGAGAAAATATATGTATTTACAATATATACAGAGGGTTGTAGCTCTGTGGCCAGGGTGACACCATCTACCGAGCTCCGAGACACTTCAGCCTCTTCTTCCCCCAACCAACGTCATTTTGTCCACAGCGGTACAAACTCGTACGTGACAATATCACCATCGTTGTTGTAATGTAGAAATTCACTGTAGTGCTAAATGATTAGCAATTAGCCAGTGTTGGAAATCATATTGAAATGCACTTGTTAGCTTCTTTTACAACGGGCATGCAAGCTTAATTTTTTGGAAACATGGTTGTGAGCACTGAAAACCAGATGCGCAAGTATGCATGTGATGTCCTTGTGTTTCTTTTTTTTTTCCCCTCCATATTTCACATGCTTTCTTCAGAGCCCAGAAAAAAAGAAAAAAAAATGTCATAGGAACAACTTCAGTGGATGTTCTGGGCAGGCTATACAACTTTACCAATCAGACACCTAAAATTTTAATTTTAATTGATTGACCTTACCTAATTAGACAACTAATTGCACTTTAATAAATACTATGAGTAACTCAGGACAATTACAAATGGTATGCCATTAAGTCTCATCCACCTAAGATGTACCTTTTTTTTTAAGGTTGGCTCAAGTTACTTGAAACACCAGTAGATGATGAAGCAGTGTGATGTTCATACAAGTTACATACATACAGCTGACAAACTTCTATAAAAAAACATGACTCCAGGTTCCAGGAGGTGAGTGCGAGACCTCAGCACCTCCTGTCTCAAGCCTTTTTTGAAGAGCCCTGGATTCAAGCCATCAGGAATGCCCTGCACAAGTACAGTTATGTCAAGGCAAGTATGCGTACGAGCTGCCGTAACTTTATTTTAGCTCTCTGAAAGCGAGTTATACATCAGCTACGCTAATTCTACACTAGCTAAAGCATACATATCTATGTCACTGAAGGTTCACGCTTAGCTGTGTTGCCCCAAAGGGATGCTAGAAGGAGACATTAAACCAGGCATAAACTGGTTTATATTATCCACGAACTCTTCCCATAATTTCTTTTGTGAAAACAGATGACTGATTTGTAATGGAACTAAAGGCCAGGCTATACGGTCAGGCTGCAATGCCAATTAAAAGGCATTGTGACATCACAAATTTCGTAGTGTTCAGTGCACTTTGGCCCCTGTTGTGCAGGGAAAGTCTGCAAACATTGTTGAGTTGTTTTTTGTTTATTGGTTTGAGATAATCCATCTGAGCAGTTTCTTCTCATGAACAGACTGGCGTACAGAATGACTGTGAAGGAAGGCTTGTGTACAGCCTGTGGCCTGTAAGAATCATAATAAAAGCACAGTCTGTGGCAGTATGCTCTTAAAATGGTGGTTGATTCATGTTCGATGAAATTGCTATTGCACTCTTAATCACACCCAGTCGGCAAGTAACCACAATGGTATATGCAGCCTTTAAGAGTGCACTGTGTTTGACATTACTAATCTTAAAGACAGCGCAACAGGACGACGAGGGCTACTTTTCCACCGTAGTGTCAAATATGAACAAGTTAGCCCAAACAGAAATTCGCTCTGTGTTCCCACAGTTCTGGTACCAGAGGAAGATTGTATAGCATGCAATAAGAGAACACTCTATAGTATCTACCGAGGAACTGCAATTGTATTTTGTGCATTTTGTTGCTACGTCGGACAGTGCTTCTCTTACTACTTCCAAGTTTCGAATGAAAGTTTATGAAAGCTTATCTAAGCTTATGAAAGATTAGCCATATGTATCTTAACGTGCAATATGTTTCATTTCATGATCAAAAGCACTTAAGAAATCCGAGCACTCGCCTAAACGCAAGTGTGGAATAAGCAAGAAACAGTCTTCTTTGATTGGCAGGTGAAGCATGTGCGCCTACAGGGCCTCATCTTGACCATCTTTACCAAGCGCGAGCACCTGATCCAGTTGCGGGGCATCCAGTCCACATACACTAGGACTGGCCTTGGAGGTGTCTGGGTGAGGCTGGTTTCATTTTTATGTTGTTGTTTTTGTTTTAATTTTATATAGTATATACAGTTTGACCCACTGTTAAGCAGAGCAAGCGAGTGTGGAATGTGTGTGCATTTTTCTTTTTGAAGTCTGGTAGCGCCCAGCCTTGTAGCACACAGCTAGCACCATAGGTGGTTCAAGACATATTGATGAGCTAGTTGATAGATCATTATTGTTTCAAAGGCAGCACACTTCTTGGAACATAGACGAACAGTAATCAAATACTTTGCAATGACCATAGGTGGTGTGACCACACTGCTTCTGTTGGCACTTTGTAGCTGGACCAACCAAACAGTTTAAGGCATTTGTTTGCATGTTTCGTTTAAGTGTGGACCACAATGTAAACTCTACTGCACTGCAACTGATGTTCTGGGCTTATAGACGGTGCTCTAGAGTGTAGCTGCTAATTTTCATAGCCACGGTGTCGTCATGAGTAGTGTTATCGCATCTACAGATTTGTGCGGATACCTTGGATACCTAAAGGATTTTCTGGAGAATAGTCAGAACTACAGTGAATTTTAGAAGTTTATGAAATTTGTCAGCAGGACTTCACTATTATTAGAAGTGACTATTTCAAAATTGGTAGTATAGTTGTATTAAAGTAAAGCAACTAAACGGTCTCCTTTCTTTTTAAAAGGGCAACAAAGGCGGAGTGACGATACGGCTTTGTGTCTACGGTTGCTCCATTTGTTTTGTCAACAGCCATCTGGCTGCTCACGAGAGTGAAACATTCCAACGGATAAATGTGAGTGCTACTTTGATCGCTTTTTATGTGAAGTTGTGGATAGCACAGCAAATTGATTGCTGCAAGCTTGTAAAACAAGAACATGATCACTACGTTAAATACCATTGGCAGTTTGTACATATGGAAGTGATAAACACACCTCTCCAACCTTTGACAGCTGTGTTTCAGTAAAGAAGGTAGATTAAAAATCGTCGAAAGGAGCTTCATTTCAGATTAACGATTTAATTTAATTGATTAACGATTTTTCTTGCCGCAAGGGACAGTTCTGGCCAAAGGGTGCCATACACTTGGTGCTGATGAGTTGACAATGGTACATGAATTGTGGATGTAACATGGCTGTAAAGAGGCCTAAAATCAGTTGCTCTATAAATGCTTAAAATATATGTGTATTAAAAATATGACAGTGACAAGTGAGGTGTACTATGAAAAGATATGTTGCGAAGTGATCATAAGCTAAAAATGTTGTAAGAATATGCAAGTAGCGATATTTCCCAACCCAGGCCCTTGAACACAAGGGACGGGAAACTTTATTCCAATGCACCTCGACCTCCACAATATGAAAAAGGGTTTCTGAATTCACATTATTATCCCCTAAATCACTCACGGTCATGGTCAGTCATGGTCAGGCTTCATACATTTGTATACACAATTTGTTTTTACCAGTTCTGTCCAATAGTGGTAAGGAAAAAACAACGGACATTGCATTGCGAATCAATTGAGCCCACTTGACCCTCTACAGCGAACGGGAACTACAGTGGGTAACACTGTAGCTCCCAATTGCTTTAGACTGCACATTATTGGTACACACAACCACTTTACTGAAGGCACTACGAAACTCGGATATATCGAACCCACATACGTATAATGACTTATTGTGTATAACGAACAGCAGTCAAATCCTCTTGAAAATTTGTATATAAAATTGTTATTTTATATATCGAATTACCGATACGTTGAACTGTTTTGTGATCCCCTTCAGACT
The DNA here is from genome assembly GCF_013339745.2 of Dermacentor silvarum. NCBI lineage: Eukaryota > Metazoa > Arthropoda > Arachnida > Ixodida > Ixodidae > Dermacentor > Dermacentor silvarum. The sequence continues at coordinate 182,217,707 of NC_051156.1, forward strand.
CAATATATCCAGGTTCAACTGTATCATGTTTGACGGCATGTTCAATATGATGCGATTCATCAGCAATAGTGTAGGAAAACTTGTTCCTTCCACTTAATGCATGCAGCCAATAATTAACTTTTGCATGTGGTTTCAGCCACTGATTCAAATCATTGTATGAAAAAATGTGACATGACTGGCTGTAATACAAATCAAACTTTAATTACTTTCTAATTCTGATAAGCCACTACAAAATGCACAAAACACTATCCTACCATCCTTAGGTTTTTTTTTTTTTCAATAGAGTCTACATCACCTCAGAATAAAATTATGTAACTTTGACATTTATTCATAGTGCACCATAATTTGCAACTGAAGCGAGTATGTCATTTAATGTGGAGAGGGTTTGTCAGTTTGTGTCTGAATAAAAGCATGCTAATGATTCTATGTGCGCTTTTGTTTCTGATCACTTTCTTAATCTAAACTTCTGCGGTATGAAAGGGAGAGTGATTATTATTGTTATGGAATTAATGTTGTTTTGTTCAACATTACTTTTTTACCCCCTCATTACACCAAGAAATAAATTAATTCATTCTTATTTCTAAGTACCATGAACATGAACAGCACCGATGCCTTATACTAATGGCTCACTGAATAAAATTAAATATTTAACAAACTAAAAGTAAAATTTTTTTGCAAAAGCTCGAAGACAACATAAAAAATCAGGTAAATTTCAAACTCGTTGGCAAGGAATATTGATATCAAGACGTAAAACAATCTGCCAAGTTAAGGCGTGTGTTATGGGGCTCAGGTTATGCGAGTTGCACACACAAAAAACGCTAGGGTTAATGCAAGCCTGGCCGATGTTAAGTTCTCAGGTGAGACCTGGCCATGTATTATTTTGAATAAAAATACATGATCACGTTATTTTCAGCATGCTGCAAGTGAGTCAGTGCTGAACATCTGCAAAATGTGCTGATATGTCCATAATAATATTTGCGCCCCAGGAAACGGTCACAGCAGCGAGCGGGCGCCTTTGTATATCTTCATTAATTACACCTCTGTACTTGCAGGAGTATAACACAATAATTGAGAAGCAAAGGTTTTTTGACACCCAGGCAACAAACATTTTGACGCACGAGTAAGTGAACTCCCTTTATTTCATGTTGCCTAGATAGCAGTGTTTTGCTTTTGCGCTTACTGTTTAACTGTGCTGTTTCTGAAACAGCTACACGTTTTGGTTCGGGGACCTGAACTTCCGTGTGGATGACTGCACCCTGGAAGAAATGAAGGCTTCTATTGAGAACAACACCTATGCCCAGATGCTGCCGAAAGACCAGGTGGGAAAAATCGATGTGGGGGTGAAACATCTGATGGGCTCTTGGCCAAATTATATACAGTTGGACCTCATTATAACAAAGTTGTATCTGACACGAAAACGTATTCGTTATATCTGATATTCGTTATAAGCATATATTTGCTACACACTAATATTGGCGAGAAATTTTTGTTTACTTCGTTATATCCGATAATTCGTTATATCCGTGTTCACTATATAGAGGTTTTACTGTATTGCTGTCACATCAGCATGGTCAATTATTATTGTCAGTTACAGTGTTTCACCAATACCTTAAGTTCCTGCTGTCTTGAGTCCTTTGAAAAGTTATTTGGGCCTGTGAAGTACCATTGTTTCATCATTTTGACCGCAAATGGCTTTTCATTCAGTCCACTATGTACAGTCGCAAGTGAAAGTTTAGAGACCTCGGCATCAGCAAAAAATTTAAATACATCAAGCGCAGCTCCACGACCTCGAATTGGCTTAATACGTTGTATTGGTCAAACACATGCACGTAGCTGTGCGCTCTTGATTTCAGCCGGAATGCCCAGGCTGCAAAAAAACCCCATAAAATCGTGGCACCTTTGGTCCACAAACTATTGCTCGTGACTGTACTACCATATATTTCTTTAATCGTCTGTGTTTTGTATTTGTGTTTTCACCACTTGTATATAATTTTCATTCTGGGCACCACACTAAAGGTACTAGTATACGGTTAGTGGTCGATTATAGTACTAAAGAAAGAATTTCATTATTCATCATCATGGTCAATAAGCATGAGAAATTCAGTTTGTTCGATCACTGTCGGTTAGGTTCATTGTTATCAGCAGCTTTAGCAGTTATATGTGCTTTGAACCGCTCGCTGCCCAATGGCCCATTTCTTACTGTGTTTGTGTTTTCAGCTGAACCGCGTGCGCAGCAAAGGTGAAGCCTTCCACGAGTTCTGCGAAAACGACATTACCTTCGCACCAACCTACAAGTTCCAGATTGACCGCATGGGCTACAACTTCAGGTACGCTGATACCGGGAAGGCTCGAAAGGAAACTGACGAAGAATGCGACGAACAGTGGAATGGGAAACGATAGCCATAACATTACTAAATGCAAAGGGAGCAGCATGGGTTAGAGGATGGGTGCGAGTTGCTGTGTGCATTTGGTCTGCAGGGCTGGTGGCCAGCGGTCCAAAAAGATACGAGGACTGAATGCCAAGGCAAGAGCACAAGTTAGAGGCTGCAGAGGCCGGACAGCATAATGAGACTAGGAAAATGTGCACAGTGGGCACATGACAGGGTTAATTAAAGATTCTTGTGAGAAGGCAAATATCCTTGTCCAGCAGTGAACTTAAATATGATTTTAACCCTGTAAAACCCAACAGTTCCACATCCAGGAAAATTAGAACAACTTGTTCACCTTTATGTGAACAAAAAAAAAAGGCAATGAAACCAAAATGAAATGTTAGTTGAGTTAGAACTTAATTAGTATAATTAATTATGAGTTGTTTTGGTGAACTACCCACAACTGACAGCTCGCTCCAGCACATAAAAAAATTTATGGGGAATCTCCTCAGGGAGTTATCTGAATGATGCGTAAGCATTTCGTAGTAATAACGTGGTGTTGAGTGCTCACACTCAACACTGCTGGTAATCATAGCACTGCTCAGCGGCTGCGGTCATCTTGGCACCGTTACGATAAATGCGACAGCGCTGGGGCAACACAAACCGCTGCGGAAGGCGGCACAATGTGAACTGATGAGGCAAGTTAACTAATGAAGGTGGCGGCGCCAGGTGCACTAATGACGTTCCGATCCTAAGCCACGGCTGCTCCTCAGTTCTGGCTTACTAAATGTGTGCTTAGTGCATGCCCAATTGCACACGTCACGTAGTCGCAGAGACGCGCTCCTGCCACTGCTCGCGCGTTCGTCGTCGTCTCCTTCCACAGCTGGCAAACTTGAAAGCGATCGTCTTGCACGAAGGACGGACGGACGCTCGGACAGTTTTCTCTTTGGGTCAGCATAGAAATGCTTATGCATTTAAAACGCTACTTGGTGCTGTGCACTAAGTTTCCCACGCTTAAATCAGTTTTGAGGTATCACTCATTGTAGCACATATGGTAGATACATTGGGCTTGGCAGGGCTAATGGTAGTGAGAGATGTGAGCAGGCAGATGGAATTTCTGTGCATGGCAGTGACTAATATTTTTCTACACATTACATAAGCATCAAGTTTATGTGCAGGTTTGTGAACTTCTCTTCGTTTCTTTTCCTGATGTAGCCAGCGCAAGCCGGCCTGGACTGACAGGATTCTCTACCGCTTCACCAAGAACGCCTACGAGAATGTGACCCTTGATCTAAAGCAGCACCAGTATGTCAGCCATGACCTGTACATCCAGAGTGACCACAAGCCTGTGTCTGCTTTCTTCACTCTGAAGGTATGTTGCACTGCTGCATGTCCAAAGCTTACTTAGTTTTTCTCCCTTTATTGCGGTTATGCATCAATCCTCTTGAAGGAGTATTTTAGCTTGAAGTAAATAGTTACAAGAAAAGCTCGTTGTCACAGATGCTAATGACAGAAGTAGGTACTTTCAAATGCAATGGAGCCTATCTTTGAGTGAATTGTTGCAAGATAATGGTGGCAGAACATTGTTGTATATCGCTCTATCACTTCGCAGCACTGTTTACTCGTTGTTCCAATAATTTCTTAATATTAAGAGCACTTGTGAGGGTAACAGCCAACAAGATTAATGGGTGTGCGAGGTATTTGAGAACCTGGCTTTGAATTGCCCTAGACGCTATCATTCTTATTCTATTTGTCTAGGCGCCTAACTTCCTCTTCACCATTGTTCTGTCACTTAGCTAGCGCATTTATTCGAGGGTATTGGCTTGCAGGTCTGACAGAGGAGATGAAGCCGCACACTGACCTAGTTGCCTTGCACGCTGACCACAGCGGCTTGGACATAGCTGCCTTCCTAAATGTCACCAAATTCCTTCTTTTTGGAATGAAAACAGTCTATAGCCAATTGTCATTTGTCCAGAAAGAAAAATAAGTGCTTTCAGTTGTCAGACACCATTCAGGCGGTTGAGTTTCTCCAGCAGGTAGAGGCCATATTATGTGTGAGAACAATGAAGAGCCAATTATGCACATTGCCCAGTAGCTTCAAGTAGCAGAGTCAACAGCCAAGCTTCCCTTGCACGATATCATTAGGCGACACTCCTGAGCAACTGATATGCTTGCTCCCATAGGGCCTGTGCAATCCAGGAGTGGCTGTTTATGAACTTCAGTGGTTGTCACGTCGCCCTCAATGTGGCGCCCTAGTTCCCAATATAAACTTTGTACTCTACTATGTATTAGGGGTGTCACTGATAGGCAGACTAACAAGCATCCACACAATGCAAAACAACTCTCTAAACTCTGCTATTGTTGAAGCACTGCTCAACATTAACATGCACTATCTGACGCGAGCATAGAGGAAGCTCAGTTTAGTCAATAACTGAGACTAAAGATGTTTTATTCAGCTGTCTTTCAAAGGAGTGGTAAGAGAATGCTAAAATTTTGGAACAAATACTTCGATTCTTATCTAAAAAATTGTTGCTCTTTCTGAAATCTGCATAATGTCTTCAAATATGTTGTGCACCTGGTATGTGCTCATCACAGTAGTCTAGCAGCAGCTGGCTAAACTTGAAATTTCCACGAGTATTTTAAAAAATGCATCCTCCAGTTCTCATTTGCATGCGGATTTATGACAGTACTTCATTATCAGGAGACTGAGAGGGAATGAACATTGTACGAAAATTTTTTACATTTCCGCATACGTTTGTGGCTTGCAGTAAGTATGGAGGTTCGTTATAGCAATAGCACTAAATTCTGCTTTTTGTATGCATCCAGGTGTTTGCCAAGCCTGAGCAGCCAGTCATCTACTTTCTTCCTGTGGGTACCTGGATCATCAATCAGGACAGTTTTGCCTGGTACTACACAAGTGCGGACACCGAACTCAAGTCCTGGGATTGGATCGGCCTCTACAGGGCAAGTTGCCATTATGCTTTTGTCCATTATTCCAAGTCTCTGCCTTGATGACAATCAAAAAAAAAAAAAGGAAGTAGTTACATGCGCAAAATGCTTTTTTTTTTTTTTTGTCCTTGTCACTGTATACCTAAGCTCATTCCAACTTTTTCCGTGATGGCTGCTGTATTGGCACATGGTTGGATGTTTGTTGTGTACATATTGTGGTTATGAGGGAAACAACTGACATTTGCAACTATTTCCATTCTGCAGGAGGGTGCATTCATGTGTTGTGCTGCAGTCATGTGGCCTCAGCATGTAGGGGCTTGTGATGACTAAATTTGTGTTCTAATCATTGTTTGCACTGGAATCGCCTTTCTTGTCATTGACGTTCAGACTCATTGGTGGCTTCTGCCTGATACCTTCTTAATCTTGCACCCACACAATATTTTGTTTGATTGCTATCATCAGCACATCACAGCAATACATCCCCTTTAGGTTCTTTTCCTTTTGCCCCATCATAATTAGTGGCTTTGACTTTACGCCAAAATGTTGTGAATGAACCTTTGCTTGCCTATGCTTCCCGTCAGCTATTCCTACCGAAATAACTGGATGCATGACTTTGCTCTCTAAAACTGTCATGTGTACTGCGCACCATGCATGAGTTGGTGTTGTTTGCGCTGTTTGCTTGAGTGATAGATCAGTGGTTAGCACATTCAACTTCTAGCTGCAGCTAGACCACTTCAGTCTTGTTTTGGTCCTCACTGCTGACAGTAAACAGAGCTTTATTTTACCTGGCTGTATGGTAAATAGCAGAGTTGCAGTCAGCTCCATATATCTGATTTCTGTGGATTCCAATAGATTCCAGTTGGATTGTCTTTAAGTTTCACTCGACTCCGTACTAAACGTCTTGTCAGAGGCCAAAAATAATTGGAGGACACTTAAGCTTCGCTTTTAAGAGTGAAACGCGATAGCATTTAAAGATCCCTGACTGCTTCTCGCACTTCCCGACAACTGCAGCTTAAGCAACCGTAATGGTTATCGGGAAACACTGGCGGCAAACGCTATGCACGAAGGCGAGCTTTCTGGTAGAAATGCGGCCTCTTGCGTGGGGCGATCCCGGAGATATTGCACAGCCATGCCCCAAAAAATGCATAATTTTCAGGTTTCCGTTTTGCTTTCGTACTTTTAATATTTCAGTCTGAGAAGATTTAACATAAAAGGCATGCGCTGTGGGTGTTTTCTTTCATGACATTTGTTTGTGGATTGTCATTCTCAAAATTCCGGGGAATAGCTTTGCCAAGAATGCAAGACAAGGTATGAGCAACATTAATGATAGAATGGTGTGGCAATATAAACCCGCATATACCGCATGTCATATAAGAAGGCGTGGCATATACATGTACTTAAATATATTCGGAGGGCCTGCGTGGTTAGGGATGATTTTCTCCGCCACCCGCCGACATTGCACGCCTACGCCGAATTTTCTCCGACACGGGGCCCTTAACGCTATCGCGTTAATAATATCTTTACACTGTTTGGCAAGATAGGACCAACATCAGTCTGTATTGAAATGAAGAGCAGACCATTTTAAAAAGAAATTTGTGTTCGGTCCCACAATGCTTAGCAGTTAAAACCATCTTGGATGGCTTGGTTTGGCTCGTTAGAAGTAATAATTATGCACAACGAACAAACAAGGAAATCATCGCTGTACAAAGCCAGAATTCCAAGGGACTTGCCTTTGTCAGGGCGAAGACTAGGCCCTTTGTTGGCATGCTGGCTCCGTGATAAGCTTTTTCCGTGTTCACCTACTGTTGACCCTTTCAAATCTCCATCTTCTGATGAACCCTTCGTCTCTATGGATTAAATGCTATGCATGATGCAATGTAAAACTGTCAGTACTGGCATAAGCGGTTTTACTGCTGACTGCTGACTGCTACTCTGCATTTATCTAGACTGCATTTATCTTACATTTATTCTAGACACTGGCTGCAGCCATTCAAAATCACTCTGTAACCTCTCTAGGAAAACTTCAGTAGCCTGGAGGACCACCTAGGCTACGTGTGGGCATCAACACGTCCCACGGATGTCTATCCCACCCACCTGCGAACACGGCGCAGCCGATCGCACTCTCGAGCCAGCCAGTCGCGACATGCCTCTGCAGCGCCTGGTGCAGCCTCTGGTGCAGCTCCTGGTGCAGCCACAGGTGCACCCACAGGGGCTGCACCCACAGGTGCAGCCACAAGTGCACCCACAGGGGCTGCACCCGCAGGTGCAGCCGCTGGTGCAGCTACAGGTGCAGCCACAAGTGCAGCCACAAGTGCAGCCACAAGTGCAGCCACAAGTGCAGCCACTGGTGCAGCCACTGGTGCAGCCACTGGTGCAGTCGCTGGTGCAGTCGCTGGTGTAGCTAGTGGTGCAGCTAGTGGTGCAGGCACCAACTCAGCTGCTGGGACCCCAAGTAAGGCCTCACGTCGCACCAACAAGTCGCCGGCTGAGACAGAAAATGCGGCACGCTCCCAGTCTTGGCCACGCAACTCGGCTGACGAGCCAGGTAAATCTCGGTGCCCTTTAAAATGTAATTAGCGTTGAAGTTCAAACCTTAGTATAATGAATGCAGGATATGAAGAGTGATCAGATATAGCAATATAAATATAAAATATTTCTCACTGATATCGGCATGTAATGAATATTGCTTGTGGATATAACCAAGATATTTGCGTGTTGTATTGTTGCATGCATTATAACGAGGTTTAATTGTATTTGTCCACAACTCAGAGATTCATCTCTGTCCTTAAGATTTTCAAAACACTACCTGGGTGGCACTGCGGAGCTGATGTAATTTGTAATGCTCAACGTGCGAAATTTGTCACTAAAGAGGAACTGCAACAATTTAAATGCCACATAGGAATAATGAGGTTGGGAATATTAACTCGGATACTAAACTTCATATGCTTACAGACATAACATCATGGTCACTAGGAGTGACTGCACCAACACACCAATTAGGAGATTGTTGTGTGCTGATAAAATTGAGATGCTTGCAACAATTTTGCACACTTGTGTGGCAGCAGCAGAAAAGTGTAAAGCATCGATAAGGTGAGAGATGTACAGTGTGGAAACGAGCCAACTTATCTGTAAGCTGTAGTAGTTAATACTCGCCCTTCTAGTTCCTTAGCGGCTGAACATTTGCAGTGCCACATTTCTTGCAAGCAAGTTCACGTGAAACTCTCAGCTTTTTAGTGAACTTATTGGCCTTTACTCAAAATTTACTAATTTGCAACATCCCCTTTAAAATGTAATTCCCGTTGCAGATCAAACCTTCGTATAATGAATGCGGATATGAAGAATGATCAGATATAGCAATATAAATATAAAATATTTCTCGCTGATATCAGCATGTTATGAATATTGCTTGTGGATATAACCAAGATATTCGTGTGTTGTATTGTTGTATGCATTATAACGAGGTTTAATTGTATTTGTCCACCACTCAGAGTTTGCCATAAGTTATGCGCCTGCATATAATTTCATGGGTCTGCAAAATACCTCTGCAAGGTTCATTAAATGCTCTCACGGAAAAAGAAAAGAACGGGGGAGGGGGGGGGGGGAGGTGGCGGGCTCTAGTTGCATGCAGTGGAAGTTTTACATCAGAACTACACATAACAGTGGATGTAGGTGCCTGATAATGTCGAACACTTAAAATCCACAATTAATATGAAATTGTCTGAAAGTGTCTGTCTGTAATATGAAAGAAGGTCCACACAGTGGGTTATACAGTAAACTTCCGTCAATTCGATTTTTCGGTTAATTTGATCCTGACCAAAGGTCCCGGCCAGCCTTCTATGGGCCTATATGTTCGTTATTAAAGCGATAGCCTTAAGGGCCTCATTGTGCAGTGAGCACGGCGTCAGCGGCGTTGAGCATGACTTGACTGTGAGTGGAACCTGTCTACCAATCACAGCATGGCGCGTGCCGCGGGCTTTCAACCAATCATAGCGCCGTACACCATTTCTACCATCCGCGGCAGCGGTGGTGCCGGCCAAGCGGGAGAACGAAAGAAAAAAGAACCAGAAAGCTCGCCTCCATGCGTAGCGTTCGCACAGGTGTTTCCTGGTAAAGATTACAGTCAGAAGCCATTGGGGACCCTTTAATGCTATCACGTTCTACTCTTAAAGGCGAAGCCTAAGCGTCTCCCAAGTTTATTGTGATCCTAAAATTGGCCTTCGCTGGATAATTTGAACTTGACCAGTCAGCCTGCATGTGCATGACCCCTATGGTGACCCTTTACTGGCAGCGTCTGTCTCGGCAGAGCTTAGGGGACAGTGAATGTGTTGAACACACATCGGCTCCTGTTGAAAACGCCTATTTTCGACCTGTCCTAGGAAGATTTTCAAGCAATAACGGTAGCTCACAATGTCTGATTACAGTATTTATCTGATTCTAAAATGCCTTTTTTTCCCCAAGAAAATTAGGCTGGGAACCGCGTTCGCAGCGCCCTTATGATTTGTTAGCTACATAACACGGCTTTATTGCGGCAAAGATGACTTTAAAAAACTAGCCACCACTGCGCAACAGATATTAGATCCTTGCCCATTTTTCTTTTGTTATAAAATTGGGTGCGCGTCAGATGTCTACATTGTTTAGGAGCTTTAATGTTACCGCTGCATTAGTTTTCTACTTTGGACACATAGAATGCAGGCACACATTTGATTCGGGGGCGTGTTAGAACCGAGGAAATACTGTCAATGAATCAGCAGTGTGTCCTAACATTTTTTTTTTGCATCTTGTTTAATTCGACCCGTTGGATAATGCGATAAATTTTGTCAGTCCCTTCAATGTTGAATTAACGGAAGTGGATTGTATCTGCACTTTAATTCCCAAGGTCCAGGGGCTTACATGATAGACTCGGAGAATGCTGTGGGCTATCTCTGCATTGTGTGTGTGCTTTATGTTGTTCACGCTTCTATTCTTTCTAACTCCTTACCATCCCCTTGTGCAGGGTAGTCAACCACAAGTACCTGTGGTTAACCTCTTTGCCTTTCTCTACATCCTTTTTCTCTGAAACTACTTTGATCGCAAACTAAACCCAGTGAAGTTAGAGTTGCTTGAAGAATGTCCTGTAAGAGGGCGATAGGCATAAGCTATCATTACCGGACGCAGCAAAATGAAAAGCAAACTGCACAAAGCAAATGAGGGCACAATGAAGAAACACGGGACAGATATGAGCAGTGTAGTTTTTTTCTTTCTCTGTCCTTGATTGGCGTTGAGCAGTTCACTCGTTATTTTCATAACTTACCAGCTTGTCCGCAAGAAGTCTTATTGTGGTGTAGTGCCAGGAGCTATCGGAAATTAGAGATTGTCCACTTGGCAGGCAATCCCGAGCCCAATTCGGAAGGACGGCAGAATCGGCCGTCACGGTCATCCTCCACCGTGCCCGCCGCGACTCCGCCCGGCGACAGCTCTGCCGCAGCAGAGCAGGCGAGGCAAGGAAGCAGTGCCACCAGGAAGCGCGGGGAAGCCACGGTCAGCTGGAGGCCTCCGTCGAGCCAGCAGCAGTCCCCACCGCGCGTTTCGCCAAGCGACAGCCTCGTCGAGGGCGGCAGCGTGCATGCCGACACACCTCCCGAGATTGGCAATGCAACGCCGGTGGAAGGAAGAAGCTGCTCGGAGCAGGGTGACGATGCCATCGAGGATCCCGGTCGGCGTTCATCAGTAGGAGCGTTGGCCACAGCCGGTCGCACGGACAGCACCGCGGGACAGGACGCCGTTCCCAAGCCGCAGAAGCCATCACCATCCGAACGCGTCTTCTACAGGGTGCTTTTTGGCGACCAGACGCTGCTGGTGTCGGGCAGGTACCGACTGGTCTATCTGCGCGGCCAGTCTGATGTGCTCGGCATGAGCGAGCCCTTCAAGGTGAGCGTAGACCAAAATGCAAAGTTCATTTGGTATGTATGAGGGCATGGTGAAAGCTAGGACATAGAGAGTGTAGTGCTTCCTACTAAATTTACTAGAGGGAACCCTGGCGTTTCAATCATTCAGCTACCATGGAAATGATGGTTAGTTCGTGAATTTGTCTGATTTTTGTGCTTCTGGCTTAAACATTCTTGCGGCTTTATTTACTGTGCTTTATTTGCACTTATTAGCTTTTCTAAATGCACAAGGCATTTACTCTACGCGCAAGCATAATCGCTGCAATATGTTACATTTATCATGCAATATTTTGATGAAATTTATCAGTTCGCAATGTCGCAAAGCCGTGCAAAACCAGGAGGATGGAAGTTTAGGCAGGTCTATGCACTAACCGTCATTCCTATGCTGCTGTACGTGCAGTAGCTCCCGCAGACACTAGCTGCAGAATTACCTGTGGTAATTTTTGTAGGAAATTCTATGGCAGATAGGAGTGCCATTGTCCTTTTCAGATATCATGAGTAGCCGCCTCACAAAATTTCAGAGGCTTCATCTGTTTGTAAAAATACGACCACATGTGCTTCTCGTAGCTTTTCAGTGACTCTTTTGAAACTTAGAAGTTGTATTTAGCGAGCTTCAGCATAAATTGTTTGGTGATGATGTGGAGTCGTCGTTAGTTTAGGGTGTTAACTTTTTCGTGTAGTACTTGTGCTATATCCTCCTGAGACCCGAAATAATGGGACATAATCGCTCTTCAAGGTGGCTTTTATTGTCTACTGTTATGTTATGAACTTGAAAACAATTTTTGAAATTTAAATAACACTGTTAGATGCCAAAAGCTCCGTCTCCATGTACATGAAAAAATAACGATCTCCATCATCTCCTCGTGTTTGCTGTGGTAAAAACTGCATTTCATTGCTTTAACGCCGAAATGAAGATGGAACTACGTGTAGTATATTGCCATGTTGCTGTCGCGTACGGTATTTTCATGGAATCTCAGTGACTTGAAACACACCTCGAGGTTGCTTTCGGCTGTCTGGGATGACACAGAGGTCTAGAGCAATTGTAAAATTTCTCAAAAGCGGATGACAAGAATATGAGTAAACCACTTCTTTAAATCTGCACATGGCACCGTACTGCATACCCAGAGTGAATATTCTGCGTAATCACTTCGAGTGAATTTCGAAAGAAAGTTGAAGGCAATGTGCAATGTACTGTACAAGGGGTCTTAAGAGGATATAATTCAATTTTGTTTTTCCTGTGACGATTTAGATGGAAATCAGCACTCCTGTTGGCCACTTGTGTATGCTCAATTAGTCCACTGGCATAGGCGTCATAGAAATGCTGGGCCATCACTTGCATGCTAGCATTCTTCTGTAAATATGAGGCAGGCTTGTTACGAATGAATGACTACACAAGTGTGTATGTAGTTTGTTTCTTTCCCCTTACATGTTTCACCTGCGCTGTTACTCAATCAGAATAGTATTTTCTATTCGTTGTGCATGGTGATGCCAACACACGCGTGCTGTGGGTGGGTACATCTGTACTACTGTTTTGCTATGTACGCATGGAGCCATAAGCATTGCACATCATAGTCCCAGTGCTTTTATATTATCTCGCTGTGGTGGCTTAGCGCGACTATAGCATTGCGCTGCTATGCTCGAGGGTGCGGGATCAAATCCTGGCTGCCTTGACCACATTTCGACTGGGGCAAAATGCGAAAAACCCCTTGTGTCGTGCATTGGGTGCAGGTTAAAAAAAACCAGGTGGTCAAAATTAATTTAGAGCCCCTTACATACAATAAGCCTCTTAATCAGATTGTGGTTTTGGCACGTGAAACTCTGGAATTGAATTAATTTTGCTTTTATGTTAGGAGCCCAACATGGTGGCATCTCTTTGATTCTGTTAATCACCAGCATGAAATGTCTTTTATGTTGAAAGATCACTAGCAAGCTCACATTGCCATCAGGGTGGCTCAAAAGTGTGTGGAATTTGTACTAAATCACTGTGACACAAGTTTGCATTCTGAGAGTTATCATGCATTGTTGCCACCTACAATTCAGCACTTAAGGGGACACTAAAGACAAATCCAAAGTCAATGTGGTCTGTTAAAATACCATTCCAGAAACCGCACAGCACTTGTTTCGTGCCAAGAAAAGACTTAGTTTAAGAGAAAATCGCATTCGAAGGGTCCTCGTACCTTTGGCGCAATTCAAATCACCCGCCCACAATCGGGGTGTGGTGACGTCGCATACGCCATCCCCACCGTTCACTGCCATTAGTGAGTAAAACAGCACCCAACAGACGGCGCTACAATCTCTTGCGTAAAACTAATTCGCGGCCATGGAGAAGCCGAGCCAAGGCAGAGCATTGGATTTGCCGCTGTAGCTGGTCTTGGTCAAGTGGCATGGACTGTTCAGGCATCCCGCGACATCACATGGACGTGGCATTCTCTGCTACTTGCAGTTTGTGTGAATTTCGCAAGCCAGTGAAACCAATGCAGCACTAGGCGATAACGGAACTACGGGAACGCGAAAGCACGGGTGGTGCCGAGTCGAGCGAAAACAAAACCTTTCGACTGTCGGCATTGTTGTCAAGGGTAACATCAATGAGTTCTTTTTCGAAAAATGGAATAGAACTGGACAGATAGCATTTTCTTTCGTCTGAAAATACAATACAGTGATCTCTGTGTTACGAGTGGTTGAGTACTAGGGACAGGATCATGACAAGGAGTGCCTGTGCTATCGGGCTATTATTAGGGAGAGTCTCAAATTGCGTCCTGCATTTACTTCTATTTCTCAATTACTAAAGCTCTGTTCATAATAATATTGATGCCTTAGATGTTCTTGAGTATTATTCTATCACCTTAGCTTGACTTAATATTTGGTTTTAGTGTCCCTTTAAAAGCTGATAAATAGTTCTGCGGTATTTTTAATTGTTCTGAAACACTGGCTGTCTTAAGTAAGGATTTCTTTTTCATTCGATTTCTTTCTTGTAACCAAATCACAGCAAGTGGCCCGTACCGGTAATAACAAAGGCCAATACTGATTATAATGACACCTGCCTACCGATAGCAATAGTAATGGTTATGATACTGATACTTGTGGCAGCTGCCATCATTTGTGCATGCCTGTATGGCAACAGACTCAGTTGAAAAATGTCTTTGTCAGAACACTCGTACTGAAATCCTCAACTTTTGCTCGTTTTAGCTTATACCTTTCTTTAACTTTTTTTTTTTTCCTGTTCATGCTGCATTGGCTGTACAGTTCATAAACAATGTTGACATTGACACTGTGCATAAGAGTGAGTACAAACAGTACCTGCCTTAGCATGCTGTTGCATGTCAGGGCGGTTTGCTGTTTTCAAAATGTCCTGTCAAACCACCATATGAGACAACTGAGCTGTTTTAGGACAGTGTTTTGAATGGGTTCAGTTAATATGGTATCTAGTGTTGCAATAGCAAACATGGAAGTAATGAATGTACTAGCTACTATTTGTGCATAGCGAACCTTGCATTGCTGCCTGTGGGTGCTATGCTGAGAAAAGCATTAGCGGTAATAACAAAAAAATACAACTTAAAATTGTTCTCTAGCTTCCCTCATTAAGAATTGGCACTGCAGAAGCCGGAAATGCACCACTAATTGATTTATAACAAAGGCATTTGCAGTTTAATTTGTTCATGAAATCCAAACTTAGCATAATCAACAGTTGTAAATCAAAGCAAAGGAAATTAATTAGTCTAGTGCACATAAGTCCTTAACTCTCAGTGGTCCAATTTATGTTGAAACCAAGGTAAAGAATGACTAGTAGGCTGCTTAACCTTCTCATACATACAACAGGAGTGTATACAAGTGTCAAGCACGTGATTGAACAAATAGAATTATAGGTGTTTTTTACTAGGTAAAATGGCACATTTTTGCACATACTATATGTTTACAAAGTATTCTCACAATTTCACACAGCATAAAAAAATAAAACAGGAAAGAAAGACAAAACATGGCCCCCATGAGAACAGTGGCAGGTCGTGCTTTGTATGTGAAATAAAGGCAATTGTGCACAGATACCCAAGGAGAAGAACTACAAAATAGCAACATGAACAAAATAGGTGTGCTAGCTGAAGCTAGTACAGTGCAGTGGAGGTGCCTTGCAGCTCAATGTGGAAGTGTCATTGCATTTTGAGAAAGGTACATTACCCAGCGGTGACAAGGTGCCATTAAAGGGAACATGTTAAGCTGAATCTGTAAGCTACACTTTTGCCATACCAAAACAGCCCATCTTACCTTCAGATGAAGTATAAAAAGCTGGAAAAGGCAGAAGAATCGGATGGTGATCTCACCTTGAAGTTTCCGCGCCATCGCCTTGAAGTCATTGGCATTGATGACACCTTATTGGGCCTAGTTAATATTTTATTGGTAAAGATGGACTACACTGCGTTCTAAAGAAGCCAATAACTAAACATGGCATGTCTTGAGAACATTTACCGTGACGCAATGGCCCAAATACGAGAAAATACTTCGGTATCCTTGATGATGCACTATGTACTGGCACAGCAGTATTGGCACGAAATTTAAGAAAAGGACATGTGGCCTTGTTTTTTCTCTTATAGTAATAAACCTCTTAAAAACGAAATAAGTGAGTTTAGTGTTTCTCTTTACTGTCCCTTTAAGGACTAGGACATGTGCCAGGGGTGGCATTCTCAAGCGATCATTTTCGGAGATACTATATCTCTTTCGTGAGATTTCGCGTAACTTGGCACCAGATGCATCGAAATACCGACAGCATTCTTTGCATTGTGTGAAAATAACGAGCTTGCTACCACAGTGCCAGAAACGCTGTCGGCTGTATACACCCACGCGTGCTATGCCAAGTCATGCAAAAGTGATAGTTTTTCCGAAAGACAGAGATCTTCGGAAAAAAGAAAAGAAAAGTCACTAGCCGTTGTGCCACACCCTCCTTCATGCCCCGCACTGCATGCCTTCGTCGCGCCTCTCTCCCTTCCATCCACTCGCCAATGTTGGAGGGTTGGAAGGGAGACCGGAGAGGAGTGACGAAGGCGTGTAGTGCACAGGTGTGCATGGCACAAAAAAAGGTATGGCAAAGCGGCTCACATTTTTTTTTTTTCTTTTCCTGGACTTTGCGTTCCTTTTATTTTTGGTGCTAACACCCAGCAGCCAGATTTAATTGTTATAGCCAATAATGCAGCAGGGGAACATTGTAGTAAGTGGTTTATATTATCATAGAACGCACACAAAAGTTAATTGTTACATCCGAGTATTGTTAAAGCCGGTAATGCTACAAGTGGGGTCGACTATGCTTCTTCCTGTCTAAATAAAATGTTTGTCCCCTCTGCTTTTTTTCATGCTACCCAGTTATAACATTGGGATTTTCTTGGCACTTTAATATTGTTATAAGTGGGTTCGACTGTGTGACTAACACTGAACATTAGCATTTCTCATCTAAAATACTCGGCACATATGCCCGTAAAGTATCCAAGAATATACTTGCATGTTCTTGTTTATTCCTTGATCTTATAACTATGATCTCATTCCTTGTTTCTCTTACTTTCTTCTGCAGATTAAGGCAGCTGTCAGCTGAAGACTTCACATGGGTGGCTGCCACTCCTAATGTAAATAGGATTAGCAATAGACTGATTGCGGTACGATTAGTGTATGTTAATGTTAATAATCGTCAAATATAATTCGCGGACAAGACCATCTCCACTGGTAATGACTGGCGGAAGAGAACTCCGGTTAGAATCATGCATCTCATGACAACCTGTGCTTTGCACCGAACTGGTATATACTCTGCGACAGCTGTGCTCTTTGATAAAACTATGCACGGCTATCGGCACGCACAGGGAGGTCGCATATGCAACACCTTGTTCATAAAGACTCGCTACTGTCATGTAGAGGTGTGTTACCCCCTTTCAATTTTTTTCTATGGGAACCACTCAGCTTAGACAGAAAGGTTATATTTTCGTACACTACAGCTGTCTGCTCCTCATGTGTTATTAGCTTATGCTACTGATGTCCACATTCAATGTTGGATTTGAGGCCTTCTGTGAACTGTTGTTTGCATTGACCTACACGCAAAAAATCTTAAATTTGAGCCAGTGTAGTGTAGTATTGTTGAAGCATCAAACGACCGAATTTTTTTATATATAATTTAGTTGTTAGTAGAAGTATGGTACTTAGTCGTGACCCAGGAGTTCTTGTGATACCAATCCCAACAGTTATTGTGATATCGATCAAGCTCACTCTGCTGTGCCTTGAGCACAGGTTGCAGGCTAGGGAAAGCAAGTGGCAAGAGTTGGGTTTTCGTGGCCAGAAGTACGAAAGAAGCGCAATGCTTACATTTACCTGTAGGCTGTTTGTTCAATGTATGGATACTCGATCTCCCTTTGCATTTATTCATTCCATGATGTTGTTTCGGAGGACATATGTATTAACTGCGGTACAAACGGTTATTTCTTAGTGCGAAGCACGTGCAATATTCCTCTTTCGCAAGGTATTGTTTTTCCTTGTTCAAGAAAATAAAGCAAGCAAGCGAAAATGTATGTGGGTGCTGTTTTATTTGATGAGATGATGAATAAAAAAATAATATGATGATTTCACCATCTGATGCAAGATCTGGTGATAGTGCAGTCTCCTGCTAAAATCTGAAACAGAAGTGAAACTTGTAGTCCATGCACGCAGCACTTCGAGTAAAACAGATCTTACAGTGGTGGTCTATCGTGTGATCCTCCATATGCACACAATGTTGATATCTGTGCACGCTACCATGTAGTCGCCATCAGAACTTAGCCTTACTGAATTTGTATTAACCTGAAAATATAAACAAAAATATGATATAAGATTTTTTACATCAAATAACGAGTGTAAGTGTAAATAGCAAACTAACAAACTGTAATAACAAAAACTGAACATCCATACACTCGGAAGCCATGGAATGTTAATTATATTTTGCAAGGGCTCTTGCTATGGCTTTGAAAAGAATACACCACCCATGCCTGACTGTTGAATACGTTATCCCCCAAGTCTTTCAGATAAAAAGTACTAGTATATATCATGTGCTTTCAGTAATTATGGCACATCAGCCTGACATGAAAGGTTTGCTGTAAGCTTAGGTTGTCATTCTCGTTGACTCGAATTTAAAGTATGTACTGGCATATTTTTTGAAGTTTTAGGAACACTGCACATATTTGGCATATTCGAGTGGTTGTAAGAGAGCACACTTTGGCCTTTCTAAGCTTTAGAGCTGTATTACAAGAATAACCGGGCGTGGAAGTGATGATCCAGCTTCCTTATCAATGGAGCCTGTTTGTGCTAGCAGTATTGCTTAGTTATTCCTCTGCACCCTCCTGAGTACCAGAACAAACTGGTATTAGAGTAAATTATCTAGAATAATCTGACACTTGCCAGTTTGTTTTGTTTTTTTTCTCATTGGACCTTCATTGAAAGGAAGAAAAAAAAAATTGAAAATATAATGTTAAAAGAAATATTGTTCTAGAACAAGAGTTCTGAACAGCTTTAGATCGGCATTGAGATGAGCATAAAATGTTCTGTCACAACTGGTAAGTAACGCTTTATGTATTATACCTTTCCATCCTTTTTTTTCACGGAGACTTGGTCACTGCACTCAAGTTTGTCGGGCCATGTCAGCTTCGCCACGGGCTTCACCAATGTTGCCCCTTTTTTTCCAACGTTGTACAACCATATGGTCCCAGTGTCGTCACCGCAGGCAATAACATCTTGGCAGAGAGAGAGATACAAGCTTTAATGATATGCTGGAGATATAGCCTGGCCGATCACCTGGCACACTACTACAGGTGCTGAGTGATAATTATGATAAACACAGTGATCACATTAACACACACAACACCCATGCCTGGCTGTTGAATCCTTTGCATCTTTCAAACAGAAAGTACTCGAGCATCTGCTTTCACTGATTCTAGTAATTTTGGCACACCAGCCCGACATGAAAAGTGTGCTGCAAGCGTGATGACCAACTTAGCATGGCCACAGGATGATTGCACTGTTCACCTCCTAAAGTTAGTGGTGTGGCTCAAACACAAGGGAAATATAAATGAGAAATTAGGAGGAGGGGGTTTAGCTGTTCAAAGTTGTGGGCTTGGCTTAGCAAATAGCCCATCTTAATTTGGCAAAGTCATGAAGAAACCATATATATTCTGATGTCAAGGATCCTCTGTGATGTTTCTTTGCCAATATCTAAAATTAAGTATGTATAAAATACATTATGCAAGTACTTTTGTAGCTTGTTGGAAGCAAGATAATGAAGGGCTTCTGCTTGACAAGGCAAGATTTGTAAAGGAAAATTTCGAAAGCACTGTGCAACTTTTGGCAGATACACATAGTAGACAATTAACAGCTGCCAGTGTTGCTCATTTACAGCTGCCTCGTGCACCATGGTGCTGCAAAAGTGTTTTTAGGGCTTGTATAAAAACCAGACAAGATCGTTGCCGAGTGCAGTAAATATAGTGGTTCCCTGCAATAAGTGCCAAAGTAGTCCGGTTACTCACCAGCCGTGGCTGATGGGTAAAAGTAGTCAACCTTGGTGTCACTCCAGAGAAATGTGCTCCTGTACTCCACTTTGACTTTCTGCAGTTTCTGGGAGAACTTTCTGATGGAAGCCACATGATTGGACAGCTTCCACATGCCAATCATGCCACTGTTGGAACACTTGCTGACTGGAAAAAGCGAAAATGTGCCGCAAGTCATTTGTTACACTCATACCCCCACCCTTCAAAACAGTATTAAACAATAGTACACGATCTAGCTGTTGTGCTTCAGTCTACTTAAAATTTTGTTGTGGTTGAGGCTGCGGAAGCGTTTTGCATTCGCCCATCGTATTGTCGCGATGCTGTGAAATGCGACCTTGACTATGCAACACCAGCGGTTTATGCAGCGTTACACAAATTCAGCTTCTGTAAGTGCACAGACGAACTTGGCAGGCACACTGGCCACTTTTGCAGTCTTTAGTCTAGCCTGGATGTGTAATCTGGTGCCCGATCACTGATGAGTGGCAAACTTCCCACTATGGTTTGCCGTCCACTGCTGTGCCTGCCTTGGTTGTTAGGCCTAACCAGCACTGTTTCGCCAGGTGTCGGCAACTAAAGTTTTGGCTTAGTGCCGAATAGTGACACAAATCTATTTACAGCGGCAGTAAGTGAGCCGTGTTGCCTTTAAACCACCTTTAGGGCATAGTTCTGCGCCATCAGCATCACCGAGGTGGGGAACAGAGCTACTGGCTGAAGATACAACGTAGGCGATTTGTGCATCTGCGAATGCAAACTGTTTTTACGAAGATTTGGGTATTGCACGCAGTTCTTTCCGTCAGTTACACACGTGGATATATATATATTTTTCTTTTTTCCGGGATGTTGTAATTGGGGGTGCGGCCGACTTATACGTGGAAAAAATATGTATATCCGATCATTTTGAATAGTATTTTGAAAACTTCCAGTACTGAAATTTGAGCCAAAGCAAACATCGAATAGCATAATATTTGAAAAGAAAATTTGCACAAGCTTAGTGTTATGTAAGAAAACTGCATAGACAACAGTGCATGACACAAGGATGCTCAAACAAATTATCAGTACTGGCTGCTCTTTCTAATGGTTAAACTTCTTGTATTTACTGTAAGCAGCGGCTGTACTGAGCTGATGCACAGCTGTGACCCTCTCAGTACAAGCCAAATTTGCAACAGGATCATTTTACAAAGATTCTCCAAGTTTGAATGCCTGCTTGAGTGTGCTCCATGAGAGACTCGTACCGATCATGTCATCTTCGATCAGCACCAAGCCATCAACAACAGGCTCCTCTTCGATGGAGGCTCCATCTTTTGTTGGCAAGCAGAACTCTATGTTTGGTGACCTGCAAATGTTGTAAAGCCATGCAAGGTAAATGCCATGAATCAATCACTCCCCAACTGTAGATGTCTGCATCAGAAGTCGGCAGCATTTGGCCTAGATGTCACTAAATTCCAGTGATGGATGCTCGCTGTGTAAAATTTCAATGTTTCTAAGTCTCGTTCTCAAGTACATTTCAAAATAAATAGGAACGGTAATATCAGAGGCTAAAGGAAAGAGGCTAGGGGAGGGGGGTCAGGGGGTGTTTCTGTAAATGAAGCTGTATTCGCACCTCACCACCACCCTGGGTCACAATTTTGTAACGATGCCTTTTCCAGACGTTATGCCTTTCGGCACTTTTCGTGTTTGTGAGTGATCAAGCGACGCTCCACCCAACGCGCAGCTGCTCATGAACGTGAAAAGCACCGAAATGCATTAGTATTGAAAAAGGCATCGTTACAAAATATTGGCCCTAGTTACTTGAGATGGAGTCGTTCCATATGTAAAAGGCCCAGCTTTCCCATCCTCCACCCCGCGTTCCTCACCTGTAATATAGTGAAGAACATGATTGAAAAACATGATTTGCATACACAGCAAACCAGAAGCACACTAAGAATAACATTCTCTGTTGCCATTATATGCAAGATCAGTATCTTTCCCTTATCAAGTTGGGCTTGTAGCCCCCCCCCCCCCCCCCAATTCCCCCTTAACATTTGTCATGAAACCACCAAATTACAGGACCATGGTACTTGACCACCTGATTCATTCGTACACATACACAGGATAAAAAGTGCAAGCCTGCTTTCTCCCTTTCTCATTCTAGGTGCCTGGCTACATTAGGTCTACTATCACCTGCCCAAGTCTTTCTTTAGCCAGAACAGATTGGGTGCAAAGCATTTCAGGTACAAACCTGTCAACTTTCACAAGCGACTTTTGGTCAAACTTCCAGCCAAACAGGCCACCATGGCAGGCAGCCAGGAGCAGCTCATTCTGAGTGCTGACACACAGTTGGAGAATTTCGCACTTTGGTTTCAGGGTGAGCAGGTTCCTAAAGGAAACAATGCCGGGGTGTGCATGTTGTTGCGCATCAACGTTCAGCAATGACAGGCTGCAGTACAAAATCACTGCATAAAGTATATGATACACACAGCACACAGTTTATTGCACAAGGTATGCAGAGTTTGTTTCACTGAATCATAGTGCTGATTCACTCACGATTGCTGTAGTGCAATATAATGCTAAAAAAAAAAAAAAGAATGCAGTCGTACTGCAGAACTTATGCTAGAGATCCCACTTATGCACAAAAACAGCGTCCCAATGGAAATTAAAAATGCCCCTTGCTAGTAGAATGCGGCATCATGAGAAAGCGAGAATACTGCGAAGGCTATCATTCTATAATGGCGAGCATGGTGGTTTATTGTCACTTTTCATCAACACAGACCTTAAAAAACCTATGCAAGTTGCAGGTACTGTACAATGACACTGTTTCAGATGATATAAAAGATGACACACGCACACACGCACACGTACACACATATATATATATACTGTATGGGTAAGTTGTAAGAAGAGACAAGAGCTATGTATAAAATTGAGAAGGTGTCACAAGGAAACAAAATTGGCATAATAACACATACCAATACATCATTGAGAAATACCTTAAGGGGACACTAAAGAATAACACTAAATCAGATTTAGACCAGTAATGGTCTTTGAATAGTCTATTCACATTCATTTGGTGGAAAAAGATTGATTGAGAAAATGATGGCCAGGCTTCAATTTTTCGCACTGCGGGCCAGAACATCAGTGCCAGTGCGTCAGTGCAACGTCACAAATTTCGAAGTATTTGCTCGTATTCAAGCTATTTTGGCTAGATTTAGGCGAATATAATATTTTTCGAATACGAATAGTAAGTATCGAATAGTCAAATGTAGGCACTTATATTTACAGCTGGATCGTTTATTTAGACATAATTAGGTACACAATGCTTTCACTGAGTTGTAAAAAGAAAAAGACACCTAATGATCAGGGGCAATTTGGATCAGTTTTAAACACAACTTTAATTGTCACTTAAAAAATTGCATGAAGCCTGGTCGCAAACAAGCTAAGGATGAATGGCTGTTGTATGAGTAGCTTTTCAACAATGTTAAATAAATGGTTGCAAAAAAAAATCTGCTGAAAGACTCGTGTGCAGTAAGCACATGTAAAAAGCCCTATTGCAAAGAAACACTCATTGGTTGTAAAACTGCTACATGACAAGACTGCCAAAAACATTACGTGACAGACGACAAGCAAAATCAGGGGTTGTCATGTAGGCTTCCTCCACGAAAACGAAAACAAAGCTTGCGATACTCATCTTGTATCTGCATTGCTTCAAAAACTTTTCTCGTTTCACTTGTGATAATTTACGATACATTGTTTAGCCGACGGAGAACAGTAACAAGATGTTGCAAAATATTTGGCTTATTGAATTTGAAAATATCAAACAATTAATTTTTGAATACGAATAAGAATAGTTAGTGTTTAATATTCAATTCATATTTCAAACTTCGAATAATCATATTCATATTTCAAAAGTTCGAAATGTTCTCAAAACTTGTAGCTGATAGCTTTAGAATGAAATGTAGGGCTCCTTTACTGATGAGCCGTTAACACCGCAACTGCCGCGAAAATTTTCGAAAAATTTTCTTGTAGTGCAGAATTTATTCTAAAAGATACGACACCAGAAATCTCTATTGCATTTTTACTGGTCTTGCTGAAAAAATTAGCAGAAGTCATTGAGTATTATTTCTTTGTCGAAATTACAACTGCACATATACACATTTGCAAAAATTGTGGAAAGTTCATGACGAGGTTAAATCGTCATCGGCATTTAAAGGGTTAACCAGATCCAAGCAGATGTTGCTGAAGTTCATGACATTCGGTCTATCTGGTGTGGGAAACTTAGGGCGATGTCACCACCGTCTTTTGCTTTCACATTGTTTCTGGCTTGTCAAGCCTCCTCTCATGTTAAGAGTGGTTGCTTTGCTACTGCAGAGGTGTAATTTACTAATACTATAGCTTACCTTAGGATAGGGATGAAACGGAAGAAGCCTACCAAAGATAGGTTCTATGGTGAGACAATGTAAGAATATATAACAGTGTAGCCGGGCAGGTACCACATAGAAATAAACGCAGAGGCCAATCAGTCATCTTAACTCAACAGGTGCGCCTTGCCCAATTAGGTGAGATGGGAACCAATGGGATGAGAGCGAAATCTCTGTGCCACTGAGTGTTTCTATAGAAAGAGAAGAGGCAAGGGAAGAAACAAAAGCAGGAGACAAGCAGTAAAAAAAGGTAAATTAAAGGAGAAAAATAAACACAAAGCAACATACACAACTTTTGTTTGGTAGCCAGGTGCTTTGGGCAAGCCAATGTCCCATAGGTGAATGTTGTCATCAATGCTTCCACCTGGAGGCAATGACCGCCAGGAGTTAATGTGGAGTTCGCTCAAAACGTGAGAACGAAAGAAAAAAAATAAAAAATAAAAAGGTTCTCAAAGACACTTAAGCTTGTTACAGCTAATAAGGCCAACTTATAAGGAACAGGTGGACGTGTGAATTCTCTCCTTTGCACCTAAACTTCACTGTAATTGGGCTTGCAAAAGGAAGGTGGAGAAAAATAGAGCCACAATCGCACAATATCTAACATAATAGAACGAAATTATAGTAGTAAAGTTGTGACTGGGCCAACCATTCACTGTACCTGGAACATTATATGTAAAGTCACTCAAAAATCAAAAACTAATTGAATTCCCATAATTATGAATAAAATGCTGATTACTAATCCATAAAAAAATGGCATGAGCACAAAAGCATTGACAGCTTAACTGTCGTAGGTTGAGTTTTTCAATTCACATTGGCATGTTCACGAGCAAGTGTGAATACCAGAGACTTAATCTTTCAATGGCAATTGATTTAGAGCTTGTTCATTAAAATAATAAGAAAAAAACCTTGCCACTTGCCATATTATAACACCTCTAGTTTTGCTAGGGGCTTGGAAATTATGAGTTTTTAGCATGCCAAAGGACTACCAAGGTGGCTGGTGTTAGCTATTCAGTGGGAACCGTTCGAGACAGACACTGTAAAGTTTAATTCTGTTATAAGTTCAATGGTTCAGGTGCCTTTACGTAGTTACCAGAGGTTAACCAAAGCTCTGTTAATGTTAACATTTGATAAGAGAAATTTTGACATTCCTTAGAGTTCACCTCAGAAGTGAGATACGTAATAAGCTTCACCAATTCCACTGCCTACAAGGTGGCAAGTTGTTCTATTTTTTAGAAGACGTAGGAATTCAACAAGCCACATTTGCATTTACTAGTCTAAAGGTGAAGCTTTACTACACATTGAGTTACCATAACGTTTTCTGTCACTCATCCGAATTGCAGGGTGACACAAATTTTGAAAAAAATTACGGGTAAAATATGTTAAGTACAATGCATTCTCTTTCATGCTTACTCCAACACTCTATCAAGCTACAGTGAATGATTACGAATTTCTGAATCGTCGCGATAGACCTCACAGTGCGAGGAGTATGACCACAGTATAATGTGGTGAGTGGTGAGCTGGTGCGTGAAACATTGGTTGCTCATAATTCTGGCTCATTGCAGCCTGCTATTTGCAGGAACACTGCAGGAACAGCATGTATTTAAAAAACTTTTTGCTCCAAGTAGACAAATACTGAGGGGTGTGCGTGCACTACATTAAAGATTATTTGCCTTTAGACACAGCACAGAGGCAGCAGCAAACTTAGAACAGCAGAGACTTACAGGGAATACATTGTTTTTTAAATCACAGTGCCTATTTCAACGACTCTGCAGTTGCTGATTTCGCCAGCTTCAGGAGCGTGTCTGCATAAACTTGTGCAGAGCAAGTACCCGTCTGGTGTCCTTTTATCATCATAAGATTTCCAACTGAAGGTTCAGAGACTGACGCGCGGAACTTGTCCACAACCAGAACTTACTTCTCGTAAATATTGATGCAACATTTATAAAATTGTAAAATGAGGCCACATTTGTAAACTTTAGAAAAAAATTTTGAAAAGTTGATAAGCAGGCAAATGTAATGTGACTGACAGCAACAATTAACGAAGATCTGCGAAAGGAAACATGTTGTCCAAAGAGAAGGCAGCTTGCAAACTCTGGAGGTTAGTACGGAGCCACCTACTGAGCAGCCACGTAGGCTGGTTGGGGCAGAAGAGCAGGCAGTTGATGTACTTGCTGTGCGCCTCGAACAACTTGTAGCAGACAAGCTGCTCAGGGTGGATGAGGTTCACATCGTGTGCCTTGCCCGCCACGGCGAGCACGGCACTGGGGTGCCCGCCAATGGGCAGCACTGTCCATGCCAGGCAGAAAAACTCCTACAGAGGAAGACATGTTCTCGTACTTGTTAATCGCTCTGTTAATCGCTCTAAATTAGTCTAGACTGATGAATTGTTCCTTCAGAACTCTTCTTTGGTTAGTGTCGTGGTAAGAGGTTGGTCACTTGAAATGAAAATAAAGATAAATGTTACATTTTAAAAAATGTCGCACTGAAACGTCAGTGCTGATACATCAGCGTGGCGTCACAAATTGCGCAGTATTTTTTTTTTCTTCGTATTTGGGTCGTAGTGGCTGAGTAGAAGCTGTCAAACATTGCTACGTTTTCAGCTCCTTTAGACTACACCCCCCCCCCCCCCCCCTGTAGTCCATCCATCTTTACCGATCAAAAAAAAAAAAAAAGCTTGTAAAAATCCAACAACAATGTTGGAATCTATGCGAAACGAAGCTTAATTAGAGCAGTTAATTAAATACTTTACAGAAACTGTAATGCCTTCAGGCAAATATTTGTATCGAAACAAATAAATAAACGGCGACGTGAACAATTTGCTGGTGGCAGGTGTATGCACAGAAAAGGATGACACATGTCATGCTAAATTTAGGGATTCTGTACCTCTTGTGCCACAGTGGGGCATACCCATTCTGGATGATTAGCCGAGAACGAGCACACCCCCCCCCCCCCCCCCGTGAAACATGCCAAATGGCTAAATCGGAGAAAGTAAAGTAAATGAAAGAATGCATGAAATACAATTGACCATTCTATTAAAAGATCGTTGTGCTTTAGAGATATCTGTGAGCCGACATTATGTCTTCATGTTTTATGTAGGAAGTTATATATATATATATATATATATATATATATGTATGTATATATTTTTTTTAATGCAAAACAGAGCTGGACATACATAGTCAGCATACAAGGTTCATTTGAGCCATTTCGTGGGTGCTCATGTGTACTCATTAACAATTATTTTGCCAAAGTAAAATTTTGTTGCAGTTGACCTTTAACAAGTGAAACTATTTCAAATAAGCGACACTTCGTAGCCGGCCAGTGAATATGTGAACACTTGATATTCAAAACTGAATTGATGTGCTAATTTCGATTACGAATGTGTAATCGCTGCAACCTGCTGCATTACAGCTGTTTGTTGTCTGTGATGTGCAGCTACTAGAAGTTCTGCAAATCTACCGGAATTTTTTAATCGAACAGCCAGAATTTTTATTTTTCTCCTAAGCAAGAATTCTGCCAAATGTTACATTTTAAGAGTCAAGCATATACTACCCATAAGGAGAAAGTATCCATAATTTAGAAATGCAACAATACAATGGGCCTTTGCCATGATGGAACAGTACCCTCAGCGGCAGTCACTGAAATCGAAAAAAATGTTTTTTTCCTGCGGGAATTTGCACTTTTGCGACGCCAGATGTCACATGGTCACACTGTGTACATGCTATGCACATTGCCTGCTTCGTCTGGTGTATGCAGCAAACAACAAAAATCACAAGGGGGGAGACACCTACTGCCAACTTTCAGCTGCTTTTTATTATCCTCGTTTATTGTGCAGTATGTGCATCACCAGCCCGTGTTTACAGCATTCATGCATCCTACTGCACCCACTTCAATTTACTAAGAGCACAAACGACAGCAGCTGGAAATGTTAACATTACGACCCCGTGATGCTTAGTCACACATTCTACGGCAGTGCATCGCTCTTGCTTACATCCGCGAGGCATACGCACAGCATTTGCAGTCTCACAGCTCAAAGGGCGCTGCTGGTAGAGCGGACGACCCCCAATAGTAATGGTGACGTGGCTGCGCATGTGCAGAAGGCGCACCCAGAAAAGATAATTGTTCCATGAAATGTCGAACTTTTTATGCATCCGAACTTTTCTTTGCTCCACTAATAAATGCTCTGCAGTCAATGCTTTCATTACGAAGCAACACCTTACGTGCAAAGGCAAAAACAGACCCATGTTTATTGGATTGTCATAGCTATCATACTAAGTATATGCAAGGAAAACACGGGGAACACGGGAGATGGGAATTCAAGACAATGAGCAACACAAGAACAAGGTGAGAGCAGGAGCCAACGTTTCAACAAGTGGACTTGCTTCTTTTTCAAGGCAACATATGCTCTCCTCGGCACAGTATACGATTGTTGAAACGTTGGCTCCTACTCTCAGCTTGTGTTGCTCATCGTCTAAGTATATGCAAGAAATATGAAGCTATAAATGTGTGTATTCCCTTACCTCCTTGAGGTTGGCACTCTTGTAGCGTTTCACAATAGTTCCTGTGCTGCAGTCGATAAAGTTCACAACCCTACCACCGCAAGTAGCAACAATGTTGGGTGAGAGATCTGAAAGTTGAACCAACACAGTCCATGTCAATTGCGCACAATATCTATGGCATAGTCACAGAAAAAAAAAAAAAAAAAGGTCTTCAAACTATGCGCATTTATGCACATTACTCGTTAGGTATGTCATAAAATGACAAACACCTCAGTTGACATACACATTTCTGCATTAACCTGCATAGTTCATCATCTTAAAGGGGGCACTGAAGTTAATCCAGAATGTGGCATTGCAATACAGGGAACTTTGAAAAGATTAGTTGCAACGTCAGCAGAGGCATGGTACATCGGAAAGACATCAAAAGTTAAAGACAAATGGCGACACTATCTTGAAATTCTCACAAAAGCTCTCGACGTGGTACAAGATTTAGCAAAACATATTGTTGTGCGAGTTGGTTTGTTGAGGCTTGCAAGCAGCGCCAGGGAACACGAAGGACAAGCAAGCAAGCATCAAAATGATCACAAGGCCAGGATTTGGAAGTGCCTGGCTGTGGCTAGTTAAAGGATAAATAATAAAAATAGAGTGAATTGCATTTTAATATAAACAGTTCAAGTCAACAGTTTTGGGCATTCTCCTATGCAAAGGACTTCATTTTTTTTCTTCCTTCTAAAAAAGCCATTATTTACTGCCAAAGCAATGCAGAAAGCATTTTAACTAGTTGATATTCAAGTTTATCAGTTAGTATGCAATTACACTGTTTCCTCTTTAGTGTTCCTTTTATTTATTATTTTTTTTTTTTCAGGTTTTACCTGAGTGTTGTTACAATTCGAATCATGCGTGGCTGTTGCATCTTGAAGTCTACTTTGAATTATTAAACTGGTGCAGTGACCTGAAACACAAAAAGAAACTCAGATCACAATAATATTTCCTGCATGTGTTTTTAAGTGGCTGAGAGGAATGGGGACACTTCGACAAACAAGGCATGTGTGCATGCATGCGCACAAACAGACAAAGCTGAAGGAATGCACACCATTTTCTCCACTCTCTGGTTGAAAGGCGGCCTGCCACACTTGAGTTACGGAGTCGCCAGGGTCTTGAGAATGGCCACGAAGAAATATGTGCGCTTCAGCCCCTTTCACACTTCCCTGCAAGACAGTATCATTGTGAAACACTGAAAACATCACGCTGTGAGTTGGTGAGTACGAAAAAGAAGTACTAGCTAAATCTCTGGTTCCCTTTTTCATTACTAAATCAGATTAACATTTGTTCTACCAAACTGACATGCCACGGTAGCCCAGTGGCTATGGCATTACACTGCTGAGCTTGAGGTTGCAGATTTGATCCCGGCCGCGGTGGCTGCATTTCGATGGAGGCGAAATGCAGAAATGCTCGCAAACTTCGACTTAGGTTCACGTTAAAGAACCCCCAGGTGGTCAAAATTAATCCATAGTCCCCCACCACGGCATGCCTCATGACCAGATTGGGGTTTTGGCACATTAAAACCCAGAATTTATTACAAATTTTTTTTTCTACCAACCTTTCGAGTGCCACCTGTGAAGTGCAAGATGGTTTTTCGCATAGTAACCAAATTGATAGCATCAAAAATGGTATTATTTCTAATCAGTACGGAAGCTATTGTAGTGTGACTCAAAAAGGCCAATGCACACGACTACCATGGTTGTGGTGACAGTGCAATGGTGATAATTGTAATAATTATAAGGAATCCTGGAGCACAAGTGAGCTTCCCAAGTGAGCTTTCCGAGCAAGGGACATGTCTTACCCTGACGGTTTCAAAGATATTGATAAGACAACAAAATTATATTAGATCACACAATAAAATGCAGTGATAAAGATATTTAATGAAGAATTTATACGAATTTTTGATGCCCAAGGCCAACCTAACATAAAAAAGAAAGCACGAATACAGTCCTATATTATGCAAATAACCCAGAGGATCATAAATATACTCGTATGGACACAACCCCTATTGTGCTGTCCAGTGGCTGTCTCAACATGCATGGGGAAATGGAAAAAGCTAGAAATGTGCTCAGCACCCTAATGACAATAAAAGAATGCTCCAATGAGTTAAACATGACAGTGCATTTTATGGAAAATTTCATTTATGAACATAGCCTGGCCTCTGTATTAACGAGGTTGTACTTCGATACCGCCTGTACTTGCACCAAAGTTTCATGCCTACACCATCACCTGCTGGTCCACTTATTCGTGCCAGCGAGTGCATTACGTCCCGAAAAACCGTTCCCATGAGAACACGCTGCGTACTGGATGTGTGCAGTCCAATGTTTAAGATCAATTCATGAATTAACCTACAAAACCACAGAACTGTCAGCCGTGCTGTTTCAAAACAATGGCTGCAATGCACCAAGGAACAATCTTTGATAAAATTTTCATTGAAAGACACCAAGTTCAAAAAATCTACGAAGTTCAGCACAGAAATGAGGGAATTCCTCCCCTGCACAGGATTAGAACTTGCTGCCACTACAACACAAAAGGCGTCAACTCAGCGCTTATGAGCTACATATGAAAAACACATACCTTTTCCTCCTTTGAAGGAGCAACTTCATATTTCAGCTTTTTCCTTGGCGTACATGGCCGTTGCACCTTATCAAACGAGCCATTTTTTGCTGACCCATTCAATTCACCTGTACCAGCTTGAGGCAAGCTTGCATTTCTGCTGTCTGCATCTAAGCTGGATATGCTTGGCACAGGTTTACGATCCTCAAGGAGCAGGATTTTCCTTGGAGATGCAACTCGCTTTCGAGGGGAGCCATTCAATCCATCAACTTCGGCCGATTTATTCAAACCTCGTGTCCCGCGTCGGGGAGAGCTCACGATTATGTCAGAGCCATCTACGATAGATTTGCTTCTGACAGGCTCACAATCGTGTTCAACCTTTATGGTAGACACGACTCTCCTAAAAGGAGAACCAGGCTTCTCTGAGGACTTGAGCCTGTCTGGCTTCTTCTTTGGGGTGCTTGAGGCTTTGGCACGAATTCGTTGCACTTCCTCTTCAAACAGCTCTCCCCCAAGAGTTTCCACCTGAAATGAAACAGGAATAACACCCATGTGTAAACATTGCATGAGCTAGAGAACAAGTCCATGCACTTCAATAAACATCACGAAAACGTAAAAACGCAGATAGTGCATTTTAGTGCAAGTCTCTTGCTTTATGACAGCTTGCACTTTCGTGTGACACTTGGAAACAGCCTGCTTTTTTTCATGCTTAGCTAGAACGCTGAAAATTATTACATAATACCTTGGGTTCAGTAAAATGAGCAGACATCCTTACCAGATATTCACTGAAAGAAATTCAAAGTGAGCCACTGCCACATTTTACTACTTGTTGCTGGGCTAGTTGGTTCACACGAATTACGATGTAAGAGGACGTGAATCAAATTGAAATAAGACTAGGGCAGGAAACAGTGTCACTCACAACTAAATTTATTCAATGCAGACAGCTTCACTTTCATAGGGAAGGTACCAGCATGCGCAAATGTACTTGTGCACTGCTATCAGAGGAAGGAGATAAAAATGCAAAAACACATGCTTATTCTAACACATGTCGATTCTAGAACTGTTATTCTACACATGTCGGTTTCCGAATGTAATTCGTGAAAACCACTGTAGTCATTGAGACCCAGAAAAGCATAAGCATGACCGAATCATACACATACCTTAAATTTCTTGAACTTAACTGAAAATTCATTGCATTCAAAATGCGTTCTTCTCAGGTGCCTCAAAAAATCTTTCTTCACGGTTCCGACTTCTTCATCACTGGCTCCAGGAACAAGATTGTCCTTGAATGTGGATTCCCAGATTCGAGAAATCTGAGCAAGGAAAGGTAGCATATTTTATTTACACCATGTGCAAGTAAACAGAAAAATTCAGATTGCTGGAAGAAAAACTGAACGCACAGAGGTCACCTCTCAGCAAACAGGCTGCAGGCTACCGAATTAATAAAGCACAACCAGGACTTTACAAGTTGCAGAAATACAGGCCAAGATGAGCTCCAACACGTTCACAAGCCTCAAGGTAAGGTACTCAAGGTCAGGACTTAGACTTACTAATCCAGTGTGCTTATGCTTGCCTTACCAATAATTGTGTGGATAGAGCATAAATGCTAGGAAATCACCACAAAAATTATTTATGCAGAAATCATAACTAAAATGGTACAGTGATCTAAAAAGGGAGGACAGGCTGCTGCAGTGGGTTCAATTCCATTGGCCTCGATCAAGATGTGGCAGAAACAGAACAAAGGGATATGTATAAAGAAAGGAAAAGAAAACAAAGAAGAAAAACTAGAAGTCATAGGAAGAGAGGACACAAAATAAGCAACTGCTGAAGAAACACCAGAATCTCAAAAAGAATGCAACACTAATTCTATCACGAAACACGAAAAGAAAAGCATTAAGAATGATCAAAACCGCCGAAAGACCCATTACTTTAGTCATACAACATTACAAATGGACGTTGAAGAAAAAAATAACTTAATGTTTATTATCATATCGGAATGCAACAGGAACACAAGAAAATGTACTAGTAACCCTTCCACATTTAGAAGTGTGTCAAACTTGGGGAAAAAAAAGAAAGATGTTTAGTAGCTACACATCAGGGACAGTGAACAGCTGTCATACTACAGCATAAGTGATGGGGTTGCCACCTTTAATGAGAAAAACAAATTCCACCAGAACCCATCTCGCGATGAGTGTCTATGTTATTGCAATTAGCATTGAAGCAATGTAGTGACACTCTGTATTGCCAGCACCGAAACTTGTCATGTATGAAGCGTGTATGCTCCCCTCTCATGAATCCCTCTTTACACGCTGCAACATCTAGCAGTGGCACTTCGAAGTCCACAAATGGCGCATGTCTAAATATACATTCAGACAAGATTGTCTGAATATAATGATGCTGCTTTGATTTAGCCCAGCTCCGAAGAAATTTTAAAGGACTTTTATGTGTTTTTGTAATTAAAGAGGGGCACATATACAGTGACCCAAGTTGGCAAGAAAGACAATGATTGAAGAGTGGCATATAGCCAGTGTCGTGTACTCAGTGACGCAAGTTGATCCAATAGTTGGATTCGAACAGTTCCTTTAACACAGCAGCTTGATGCTCTACCCACTAGAGTCTGGACCATAGACTACCCAAAGACCCCTGTTGACGGGAAAACAGTTAGAGACATACAAACATCCAGAAAAGTGCATGAAACATTACGAGTGAGAAGGGTAGGGGTGGCATGTTTTTTTTGTGATAAGTACGGTAAGCAAAAATGCAAACAAAATGAGAACAAAATAAGGTGGCGATATGCCGAGTACAGGCCCGGTATTTTGTAGCGATGCGTTATGCTTTATTCTATACTAGTCTTATCATCCACTGCTCACGGCCAGCAGATCCCATTGATAATGTGAACGGACCGTCGCTCTGACCACTGACCAAGCGCGAAAAGGCATTAGCATCGGAAAGGCATACTACAAAATACCGGCCCAGTAGAACCTCGTTGATACCATCCCATTTCGCACGATTTCCCGGTGCCAACGTTCATGATTGAGAACAGAGAAAAATGTCCTAATACAGCTATGCTTCCTTTTCACTGGTTAATACGTTCCCGGAAAACACAATCTTTCGGTACCGATGTTCAGTAAATCATCAAACTGCGATCGTATGATATGTTTTCCGGCCCCTAGATCCCCTGTGAACAAGATAAGGCACGAGGCATGCTGTACCCGTGTTACGTGAGAATGCTGGTGTGCACTCAGTTTTCTTTTCCGGTACCGGCAAACCTTTTTGGGGTTTGTCACACGCGCGTTCACAACTATCGCCGCTAAGCCTATTGCGATAAGCATCTTCACCTATCAGTTTCACAGCGCATGTGGCATTGTGCCGTTGGAAGCAAAGGGCATGCTTTTAACAGACAATCGATTTCGATTTGGTATGCAATAGGAAAACAACGAAGCGGACTCGGGCTGCTCAAGCCGCCCCAGCTCGACATTCGTTGGCATCTCATTCAACAACGATTTTCACTGAGTGGGCACGTCAAAACTACACACAAGTCACTAGACACCCTGCAGATGTTTACCTGAGGCAACAGTTTCTTGTCGCCGAGGGCTTCAAGTTTCCTCAGAGGCTGACAGTCGGCTCCGTCCAACAGAACCAACTTGGGAAGGAGTGATACGGCAATGTTCTTGTCGGCTGACTGTTTATGAGAAAAAGAGGGAAGGAGAAGTCAGAGAAGCAATCACAACATGTCCTCTGCGCCTAAGACATGCCTTAAGGAGTTAAGATGATTATCATTGTATTTTGTAATGCCAGTGAAACTCAACAGCTCTCAAAAGACGAGAGTCTATAATAAGATTTTTATGACAAAAGTGCAATGCTCACTAGGCAGGGTTTCAGCTACGTTCAATAGCAATCACATCTTAGGCAGCAAATTTTATGCCACGATGAGGGAAAAAAAGATCAGCAATGCGTCATCATTGCATTTATGTAAACGCAGCTCCTGTCATGAGCAGCGAGTATCTAGACACTGGCCAACAAGGAAACGGTCTTATGTAAAGGAAGTTTTGCGATTACAGGTCTTGTATCTGTCACTTGCAGTCGACTGCTTGTGTCAACACATGCAACTGCAACACATTTTTATGTTATACATATTTTCATCACGAAGTATGCTCTATGCATATCTTCAACTCTCTCTTTTCCTTTTTTTTTTTTTTTTACATTTGCTTTTGGACGCAGAAAACGCATTATTTTACTAATGCTTCGCACAGGGGTGTACAAAGTCTGAATAAAAACGTAGTGACACATTCAAATTAAGTGTTATGAAAATGCACTGAAAGCAAGGCAGCATTTCAAAATTTGTTTCAATTAAGCCGTATTACAAATTAGAAGAGTTTGCATCGAGCAGACAAGCCAAAAGCATGTGTTAGAAAGTAATCGATAGTATGAAGACAAAATTTTTGAACTTACAAGGATGGGATTACCAGCAACCAACAGCTCAGTTAATTCACTGTAGTCCTTTAGAAAGGCCAAGTCATTGATCAAATTCTCCTCCACATTCAAGCACCGAAGTTTGGGAAGGCCAAGGTTGGGGATATCTCTGAGCGAATTTCTTGACACATCGAGGCTCTCCAAGTTTTTCAGTCCCTTAAAGCAGCATGGGTCCAACACTTTAAGGTCCCTATTGCTCAGGCTTAAAAAAAAAAAAGGGGGGGGGGGGGGGGGGGAAGAAAAATTGTTAGTTTAAGAACTGTTCAACCAGAGCCAACTGAAAACAATCGGAGACCATCCAAAAAGGCTTACAGGCTTGGAATAGGGCAAATAACCCAGTTAAATGTTAATTTATATTACAAGTAACTTGGTACTAACTCAGCGCGGTGTTAAAAAAAAAAAAAAAAAAAAGGAAAGAAAAAATGTTTTCGCACGGTTGGTGTGAACTGAAAGTTCGCTTCCTTGATTTTTATGCCTGGTACAACCTAAGGCAGCTTGTTTTTCTGCACGTAAATTGAAGACTCGCTTCCAGATGTTTCATGTAGTTAACACGCACGTACAACAATATATCACTCAGCACAATCACAATTTCCACAACCACTTTCATCGCTGGTCACCAACAAGTGGTCACTAATATCATACAAGCCATAAATATTTTAGTCCAATTCCTACGGTAAAACGTGCAGTCGGTTCCACTTTCGTCAGAACTTACTCTAATTCTTTCACATCGCTTAGTGATTTGCACGAACTGAGAGAGAGAATGTCTTCGGTAGAAATCATGTTTGCGTGCAGTCAAAACACGAAATCCCGCGCCACCTCAAGACATGCGGCCCATGCGGCTTCGCGGGAGGAGGGACAGAGGGGCCGTGAGAGGGCAATGTGTACACTCTAGTCGTGCTCTAGTCACTATGGGTATTTGGTGGTTTACGTTAGTGTTTACGTAAGTGTTAAGCGTTACACTCTATACTAAAAAGCTTCCATTTATTAAGCTGACTTGTAAAACAAGAACGAACAACCGAAAAACGTTTTTGAAACCACGTCTTGAGCTTCCGGTGACTACTACGCCGCACTTCCGGTCATCGTTAGCGAAGTGCATGATGGGAAGGAAAAGTTTTAGGAAACAACATGGCAGACGACAATGGCTGAGGTGGTACGGCGGACAGACCAATATTCTCCAAAATCGAGCCCTCGCGGCTCCCGCTCGCCGGTTGTGTCTCGTCAGGACACAACCGGAACACTTAAGACGACAATTTCTCTCGGCAAGACTCCAGCCATTGTTCACAGCGGTCCGTTTTATCTCATGAAAGAACCTCCAAGTAAGCGAGCATCCTCCGTCGCTCTTTTTGCTTGTCGCATCCGAAAACGCTATTGCGCCCTAATCACATTATGGTGATCATAGGGAAAGTACGCATTGTTCGCCGCGCAGTCGCGTGTAAACGCCGGTTCTGCTGCTGTAATTTCAACTAGCAAAAGCCCCCTTATAGCGGTTTCTTGGCAGCTGTTCAGCTTGTCAAACGTCTGGGCCTCGGCGCTCGTACTGGAGCGGTGTACATTTGCGCGACAAGTTTCGATTTCCGAGTAACGAACCGCCACTATCTTCTACCTCTTTCTTTTGCCAGAGAGTGAGCTCACCGGCGCCACAAACCTGATGGTATCATATGGATTGGAGCACTCCTACAACAAATTCAGCGGTCGTAAGGTCAAGGACCAGCTCAGTGCTTTCTTGCCCAATCTGCCAGGCAACATCGATGCTCCCGGCGATCAAGACAACAGGTGGGACCCTTTTGGCGTCTTGTATAATTGTTGTGCACAGTGAAGCTATCTCCCGTTTTTCACAACGAGCCGTTGCAACGCAACCGGCAGTGATGTCTTCTTTTCACTTGCAGTTCACTACGCTCTCTCATCGAAAAGCCACCCGTCGGTGGAAAGGAGCTCCTGGCCCTTACCGCCGCCCAACTGGTCGGCTTCAGGCTTCATCCCGGACCGGTTAGTGAAAATAAGTAATGCACGGCAGTGGGCTTAGTCTATTCGTACTCGGAAGCATACAGCGCGCAACAGGAGCAACCGTAAGCGAGAAGACAGGAGCGAAGTTACAAAGTGAAAGGAAAGACGATCGCATAGCAGGGCATCGACCTGCGCTTGGCGACCTGTCTAGCAGACATGAGTTAGACTGCAGTAACACACACGAAAAAAAGAGAGAGAGAGAATCAGAAGCATACACCGTGTTTCACTAAGCACAAATCACAGTAACCTAAAAAACAAACGAAGGCTGAGCATAGCTCGAGTGTGCGCAACGGGATTAGGACGGTATACATATAAAACAGTGCACGAAATGTGCGGTACATCCTGTGCACATAATGTGAGCAATTCTGTCACAGTCTTGGCAGGCGTTTCTCCTGTCTTCTCTTTAGTGATTTGCTATTGTGCTGTGTTGCATGTTACTGGATAGTGAGAGCTCACGATTTTCTGCCATCTGTCGCTTTGGCTCTTCCGTTCTCTACATCACGGGGTCATTGCCCTTGCTGTTTCAATGCGCCTCATTTATTTCCTGATTGACCGTAACATGCTGTTATCCTTTGGAATAGTGCTTTTTCTTCTTCTTTTTTTCTGCCCATTAAGACAATCCTCTAGCCATAGACCAAGAAATGGTATATGTGTTGAGACTATATATAAGTGTGCCTTCAGAATTGTAGCTTAGCTAAGAGCCGTCCAAACAAGAGTCATATGAATGGATGCAGATATAGCCGTAGTTCTGGCTTATCATTGTAATCGTGTAAACTATCCACCATCTTTGCGTTGGCACTCGGGGCAGAAAGTAATGGCAGGTTTGCAATGAGGAAATGTACTTGCTATTACCAGAGGCATGCAAAGAAAGTATGTGCATTATCAGTGCTCAGTTGTTATTAATCTGCACATAGGCTAGAAACATTGCATACTTTTGGTTTATAGGTATCTCTTCTCATTTAGTGTTCTGCAGCTGCTGTGCTCTGGAGAAGTTGATGTGTTGTCAGACCTCACTGCCATTCCTTTCAAAGTGCCTGCAAATTTAACTGCATGCACTTAGTTTTATAATGAATGTCCAGATGTTCTACAAGAAGTTACTTGTAGAGTATGGTGATTGCAACCAGGAGACTATCCAGGATTTTGATTTAAGTGTTACAATGGTTGGAGGGAATGTTCATTTTTTTGTGTGTGTGAAGTGGTGGTCGGACCATGTTGCTCTTCTTTGCCACCTTTACAACATGCTGTTAAAGCTTTATAACATGCTGTTAGATTTAACCTGGTGCACACACTTATGAACCCATTTATGTAGCCAAAACATTTATTCGTTTCGATTCACCGCATGTCCATGTATTCTTCCACAAACGTACGCTTTTTTCTGTGAAGGTAATCAATAAGACGTTTCGTTGTAATCATGTTTAGCTTTCAGATATTGTGAATAAATTTTATTCATGCCATTAACAAGCTTAATTATCCCAAAGAGCCAGGAAACTTGTCATCAACACATAGAATAAAGTTGTGTCAGTGCCGTTCATAGCACTTTCCCGGCCATTGCCGCAGTTTGTCTTTGCAGTTCAGCAAAATTAAATTTTCACCATCGTATTTATTGTTCTAGCACTGAGAAATAAACTCGATAAGTGCTTGTGGGGATTAATTTCTGAGGAGGTGGGGCGGGCATAGGCAGTACAGTGGTGTGTGTCCAAATTTCTGCTTGTGGCACGTCTGCTTCCTGCAAGTTGGCCCATCCTCATGTGCTGCTACTCTAAACACTCTTTTCAGCTGCCTGAACAGTATCGCATGATGAGCCAGCAACCACAACGAAAGAAGCACAAGCATAAAAAGCACAAGCACAAAATGGGTGACACACCCAATCATGAATCTCAACAGCAGGGTGA
Organism: Dermacentor silvarum; assembly: GCF_013339745.2. Lineage (NCBI taxonomy): Eukaryota > Metazoa > Arthropoda > Arachnida > Ixodida > Ixodidae > Dermacentor > Dermacentor silvarum. The sequence continues at coordinate 182,257,346 of NC_051156.1, forward strand.
GTGTACACATTCTGATATTCCTAGATTGCTTGTCCATGGTGTTGGTGTATTGTCCATCAAACTTTAGTAGCTTTATTACTGTCAGTGATGGTGAAAGACCTTTTTCTTAACTTGCAAGAGTACTTCTCTGCACTGCACATTTGTCCAAATAGTGGCAAAACCAGTCGGGGTACAAATGAAGACCAAGTGCTAGCTGGACATGCTCTTGAGCATGGTTTCTTCAATAGAGCCACATCTACACTTTCCGTGTCATAAGACAAACTGTGCTCATCACCACTGATTGCACCGTCATTAGCTTGGCAAACTGCGTCATGGGAAAGCTGACCTTACAGTTATGAAAACAGTTCATTGTGCCACAAGGAAATCCCCCCTAACTGCCGCGTGACGAGCTCATTATTCTTTTTTTTTCTTAGAAAATGCCTCCGATGCCTCCCACGAGAAGAAACACAAGAAGCAGAAACGGCACGACGAAGAGAAAGAACGGAAGAAAAAGAAGAAAGAAAAAAAGAAGAAAAAGGTAGGTCTCCTTTCGTGTTGCTCACAAATGTTGCCTTGGCGTAACGCTGCAGTGTGAGGTGGCATGTTTGACTCAATCCGTGGCGGCTGCATTCCAATGGAGGAGGAATGCAAAAATGCTTGTGTACCAAGCTTTGGGTGCAAGTTAAGAAAAAACACCAAGTGTTCAAAATTCATAGTAGACTAGGGGTGTGTGAATATAGTAGTTTTTGAAACCGAATTGAATACGAATCGAATAGGGTGCCAAAAGCAAATTGAATACTTTTCCGATAGTTTTTGAGTAGTAAACAGTCGTTTTCATAATTAGTATAAAACGATGTTCACATCCTAGAATTCATAACGTTAGCAAGCTTCTTGGCACGTTATGAAACATTGTTTATTAAAAGCACAAATGGACATTAAGTGTCCTATTAAGTGACAATTAAACAACAAATGAGCAGCGTCTTCCCATGCACAGGACTCTTTGGAGAGTGCAAATGATCGCTGTATAGCCAGTAAATTCTGGCTCCTTGAGCTACGAAGCCTACTCCACTTTGTACATTCTTATGATGTTCTTGGCCTGTACTATCCCATGAGGATGATCTATACTCAAGGTTATCATACCTTTACTCCAAATTTATGTTTGACTCGAAAGCAGTTAGAAATATATTCGTATTTACAAATAGTGACTATCCAACTAGAAGGCAGAATAGGACAAAATTTAAATCATTATTTAAAAAATTAAAAACATATTATTATTAAATATTAAAACATTATTATCAAAAAACATATTCGCACACCCCTACAGGAGACCGCTGCTATGGTGTCTCTCATATCCCAGCTGTCACATGGAGCCATTAAACTGCATCAATCTATCATTGAAAATGACGATCACGGTAACCCGTGATCAGGAATATAGGAACTTATTGGGCAGGAATGGCGAGAAAGCGCATTCAGTGAACTGGGTGGAAAAGAAAACAGGTTGTTAAAGACCTGTACTAAAGTTTTTACCAAGCATTGCATGGTTTTGTTATTGCCGGCTCTCTGACGTTGTCAACTATTTGCACCCTTGCGACACCAATTTCCTAAGAATTTTTGTCGTAGTTCCTGAGAATGGAATTAAGAAAAAGCTCATAAAATATCCAGTTTGGACACAATATTGGGAAAGCATGGTTGGAGTGCACAATTGCCGATCGTGTAGGTGACATCAAGCATTATAGGAAATTGAAAAGCCGCATGCATGCAGCTAATGGGCTGCATTTTGGCGGCCACTGCTACAGTTTTCTGGCATATGTTGCATAACACAGTTACCGTGCGTCTCATGATGAGCCTGTGACAACGAAATGGCATTTATCTGTATTACTAGAAAGTGAACGTGCCTAAAGCACTAATAGTCTTCAGTTCTGCACTTGCAATGTGCACACTTAAGTTACTGAAATTACAAGGTTAATTAGGACAATTTGGCAAATAAAGAGTATGCTGGCAATTATTGCATGGGTTTTGATGTCTGGCAATGATGTCAAACTTGGCCCACAAAAATGACTATTTTATCCTGAATCCCTTTGCTGAAACGCACACCGCACCTATACCTCAGTACAGATTAAAAAAAAAAAAAAAAAGTGCCTGAGGTCATGGTACGCTCATAACAAAAATTTTGCAACTGTCGCATGGCAGAGTTGTTGCCCAGCTGCATAAATAAAATCTGCTTAGATAAAATGACACGTAACTACAATAATGGTCCAATATTATGGTTTTATGAATAGTATCCGTCCAGATATTAAATGCATGCGCAACCCTTGCTGAGGTTTTTGTAGCCGACATTTCTCACGTTTGCTTTGCAGAAGCACAGTCCCGAAGCCACACCAGCCAATCCTGGCAACCCAGCACTTTCCAATGGTTCCCAAAGGGTCATCTAAAGGTTCACAAGTTCAGACACAGCGCTCAGCCATGCCCATTCACGCATCATAATTGTACCATTGCCTCTGCCTTAGCATGTAAACCTGCCAAAAATATACAGGGGCTGGATCTGGGCAATGCTTTTTGTTGTCTTTGCAGGATCTTTTATTATTATTTTAATTTTTTTAAACTGGTTGTTAAGGCTAGTGCAGCTTACTGATCAACATTTCGCTCACCTAAGTTTTAATATTCTATTTTGGCATAATGATTTTTACACACACAAAAAAGAAAGCATTACGAACACAGAAAAAAAAAAGAAGAAAGAAGTGTTATGAAATTTCATCAAGCATTATAATGCGCCATAGCTGTGAATAAACCATGTAGAACTCGCCAGTGTGCTCATGTTGGCGTTATCACACACATGGCCTGCATCTTGGGCATAGAAACATATGTTTGCTTTTGTACGCTCAACTGCCTGCAGTAGCCTAAAATACTGGCATTCCAAACACAACAGAGCATGCAATGCAATTGCTATAGGATATAGTGTCGCATTGCAATGATGGTACGCAGGCAGAGCGAGGACGTAGTACATGGAAGAAAAGTACTACTATACTTCGTATTTAGCGAGCTTGTGCCCTAAAAGCTACTGCAGCAAGCATGGTGCCAGTCATCAAATAGAATGACAGTGCTGGCAGCTGGCTTTATATATATATATATATACAGTGGAACCTCGTTGATACGATCTTCACGGGAACCGGGAAATAAAGCACATCACCTTAAAATCATATCGTCCAATGTATTATCCAACCAAATTGTATTATCGGGAAAAGAAAAAAAAAAAAATGTATCATCCCAAAAAACATGTTATGCAGAATCATATCAGCGAGGTTCCACTGTGTATATATATATACACACACAGGGCAACATCGTAGATTCTGGATTGATCAGTGTTTACCACAACAAAGTCCTGCCTGTCTGACGTACACCAAAACATGTCAGATGCCTCATGCTAAAAGCTGCAGCAACACTTACAATTTGATATTGCAAATACGTCTTGCGTGAAAGCAGAAACTAAATGCCGAAGTATAATAATACTGATGGGGAGGCAAAGGTACAAGTGACATACACATGGCATCAGTTTTGAGTCTACTGTGCGGACATGTCATCATGCCACCCATTTGTACCTCCATCCCAAGCCAACCCAGTTCATAACCGTGCAAGCTGTCTTAGACAAACAGTGGATTAAGAAGATTGCTGCATAACTGGGGCCTTGGCTATTTCGACTGTCGGTCAAATTATTTGAGATAGCTGTACTTGTAAATTTTTAAATGTTATTTCTCTAGGCAAGAACTTGAGGAGCACTCCCTTTTAACTTTATTCACAGCTGCACAGTAATGGTGCAATATTGTGCGCTGACAGTAACACACGAGGTGTCTTGCACACTTATCATTTGCAGAAAAAATTTCCTTGCAGCGGCATGCAAACAATCTGTGCATTGCTGCTAGACATCAAATGTGCTAGTGTTTACTATGGCAGGTTTAACTGCTTATCTGATCAAGTCTGTCATGAAGACAAGCAATACATTTACAGCAAAGGAGTATTACTTGCAGAGTTAATGTATGTTGTGCCGCTGTACCCGTTCGCTGAAGAACCATGCAAAGCTACTGCATTTACCTGTGTATGGCCTGTGCCTCATCTTTGGACCTTTGAATGTTGGAAGTCTTAAGTCACCCATCCAAAGGAACCAACTTCAGTGTGTCCAGCAAAACAGGCTAAATTACTAACAGTAGAAATTGAATGTTGTTCTGGTAGGTCTTGAGAATTTGCATATTTGCAGCTGTGTAGCACATGGGGGCAGTATATTTTCAAGCTGTGACTGCATGACTCTACCCCAGACGCATTGTTGGATATGGTTGATGCTGTGCCAAATAGCACCAAGAACACTGTAGGCTGTGTACTTCAGAACATCTCATGCCAGGCCATTCGAAATCTTGCAAAAGTCATTATCAAATTACCTAATTAAATTTTTAACATGATTATATTATGTTAAAAATTATCACTCAATATCACCACAGTATATTAGCAGACAGCCTTGATACCCTGTCAGCATTTCAAAAAGAAAAATGCCTCTAGTATGCGTAAATATGGTATAGTGCCAACTCAGTACAGTAGACTTGTGGATTGTCACTTGTGCTGAATATTCCTATTGTACAAGCTTTGGCAACCACTTGCCTAAAGGTTCCTCATCCCTTGAGCTTTCTATCTGCAAAATATTTGTGGTGCAAGATGCAGACCATAGAATGGCATTTCCTGCACAGACTCCCAGTGTAACATTTTGTTCACTTAATTGAATTCTGCAGCTGGGTCATGGGATACGCCTCTTTAAAAGGGTAATGGACCTTAGTCATGGATGCATGGAGCACTCGCACGGGCCTTTGCACTGGGCAATGCTGGCCTCACGAGAAAGACATCCACCGAAAGGCAACGAATGAGCTCGGCTCTGAGAAACATGTGCACGAAACACTGTGGTTGCAAGTCACTTTTCTTGCCAACCACTACCTTCACTGCAAGAAACAATACCGCTTCCCTGGGCACCTTGTATTTAGTAGAAAATTTTTCAAGCAATCCCACTGCTAAGAATCGAGGTGGAGTTTTTTCGCAGCAGCTGCACAGGCTTAAAAAAGGCTCAATAATTAAGTATGCCCAATGCACAGCTGCCATGCACGCATAAAAGGCATCAAGAACGAAGTTGGCAGATCATTCTTTAAGGAAAGACATTTGAGAGTGAAGGGTTACACAGCTTGGTTTAAGTTTTTCAATTCTAAATATCCTTTCTCTAGGAGCCTCCTCTCTTGGTAACTGCCACAGGGATATTTGCTCTGCCATGGAGGAATTTATAGTTGCTTCAAAGAGATTTTCTTAATTTCTTCAAATTTTATTTTTGTTCATTTTCTCCTGACAACTTCACCAAATTTAGTATTAACAAAGGTTTCCTAATATACCATTCAAATCTTGGCCAATCCCCCGCAGTGGGTGTGCGCCATCAAAGAAGGCATACCATACCATTAAGGACATAGGGAGAGCATCTCGTCACTGCCCAATCGCTCAACACCAGACAGCTGCGGCCAGTCGCCTAGCTGATGCTAACCTACCCCGTCGTGTAACACATGCTGCTTGCTGCGGAGAGCCCATATCCTAACTAAACGTCTCGGCCAAGGAAGCGGCCCTGTGTGTGCCTCATCAATTCCCGAGTGTGATCAAATAACAATACAAGTCGTGTGATGACTACAATACCATGATCGCAAGTAAATTCCAAACATCTCTTCAAACAAGTCAACAGCAGGTCACGGAAAGTGAGTGAAACTTGCATACGATACTATCGAAGTTCTAGCACGAAGCTTCGTGTCTGTATTTTAAAATATAGAATAACATACCATGCCCACGACAAAGAAAGTGCTGTTCGCTTTTCCCCAAGTCATGTATCAGCTAGGTCATCAACATACATTATATAAATGCATCAATTTGTAAACGAAATTGTAGTTATTTTTTTAATATAATTTTAAAGAATAGCATAGGGATGATAGCATAATTTAATGCAAAATGGCTGCACGCCTTAGCAATGGAAAACTTGTTAAGTTACGTGAAGTGTTGTTTCGGGAACGCAAACACGTGCCACCTTGTTAAAGTATTCTTGTCCGGGGAGTGCTAGGAGTTTTAGATAGTATACAACCTCCATACATATGTTAACGAGAAGGGAAACAGAGGGGCCCGATGTTTATTAGTCATACCATACGACGCTAACAAAGATGCCAAGGACAGGATATATATATATATATACAGAGAGAGAGGGAAGGAGGGAGTTGTCGGCGGAGAACACATTACATTTCTAGTTTTTACACACAGAAATGGGCACACTTTTGATTCATGGGCGTGTTAGAATCTGAAAAATGCTGCCAAATGAATCGGCAGTGTTTTGGAGTCTTTAGAGCGCAGCTCTTCCAACGCCCGTTCCTGCGGCGAGCGTCGGTGTAACCGAGCGAACGAGCTCGGCAAAGGATGAGAGCAAATGTGGAGCGCAACAGGGGATGACAGAGTGAAATAGCGAAACCATGAGGCTGAAAGCAGAGGGGATGGGTACAGCGAAAGCACGAGCATAGTGCAATGCAAGACTGGCTCTGCAGTGACAATGACTGAGATGGTGCCAGAGTAGCACGCGTCTGTTCACCGATGCACCACCACCAGAGAGCGGATCCACATGCACAGGGCTCCTGCTTTTTCTGCAAAATACATGGGCCCCTTGCTCGCTTCAAAAGTTAATAAGATAGTATGAAAATGAAGAGGGCGAGGACTCGCAAGAGCCAAAATCCAATGGAAAGAAACCCACAAGAAGCAAAGAACCAATAATGGTTACAAATTCTTGCAGCAAGACACCATAATTTTGTAAAATGCCCAATAAATCCTGCAGCCGGTCCACTCCCTGGCTTGGTTTTTGCTAGTAATAGAATCCCTTACACCTTTCTCATCCCTCTCAAAAGATCTTTATTGGCAATGCCCCGTTCATTTATTTTAATTGGCAACTCCTGCTATATTTTTGTGGTACGGGCAGACACTTTTTTTTTTTTTACACCTCACAATATATGTTCACAGATGACGCCAACAATAAGGCATGCAGTGAGCGTGTCCACCAATACCATATATGGAAACAAAGCGCTGCATGAGTGAAGGTCTGTCTGTGGCGGCTGCTGTGAATCACACCACGAGACAGATTGTCCACACCAGCCAATATATCGCAAAATGAAAACACTTGTAGAGCTGTGCTCAAATTTCGCATTGGGGAGTATCCCAATCGGTGAATTTTTTTTCTGCATCTAGTTTTATTCGACCCACCCGATAATTCAATCAATTTCGTCAGGGTCAAATTAGGGGGAGACGTTCTTTGCAGCTGAAAATTGGCCCAAATCAAATTTTGCATTCCTTAGCTCCATGTTGATGTAGACTTTGTAGAGCATTTATTCTTGCTTGATTGGACCCCTCTTTTTAAGCCTTTGCTATAGCCACCATGAACATATTGTGAAGTGCAATTCCTCGTTTTCTCAATACAGTAATTCTGATGTGTCGAAGTTTTGGGGTGATTATAGCTGGTCTCTTATCCTATCGCAATCTTTTTTTTTTTGTGAGAAAGGCAATTAGAGAGTGCAGTATGCCTATTACAAATATTACAGAAATTTTCAAAAAGCAATATTTTTGTCCTGGGTGTCGAGTTTTTGCTTTACAAAGCAACATATCACTTAGGGCGGTTTTTGCACGTAAAGCCTCGTAATTTAATTCTTGTAGCACTACAAACTGATCATTCAATGAACATTTTGATATGCCAGTCTCCATAACCAGCATCTCAGAGAGAGCTCACCTACAAGCTAATTTACAGAGAAAAATTGCATATCAATGGAACCTCGATGATACGATCACGGCTAATACGAATTTCCGGATGATACGAATTTTTCTGCGGTCCCAGCCGAGCCCCATTACTTTGCAACGTGCTAGAAAACGGTTGTTATGAATCGATTTTTGACCCACGTCGGTTGATACGAATAAATGCCGCCCCACCGACGGCCGCGAAAGAGAACAGCGCGCAGTCACGCGCTTTCTCCCTTTCTCTTTTGGTGCGGACGCGACGCCGGACAGCGCGGAGGCCGCGAATGGGTTGGCGCTGAGCCGTGCTCCCTCAAGGGCTGCAGAAGATAGCGTCAACCTTTCCCTCAAGAACCACTTACTACCGCAAATGGGCGCGAAGAGTTCGATGCGGTGGCGCTTTTGTTGCTTTTCCTCCTTTTCCGCGTGCCATCGGGCGGAGTGGCTGCCGTGCTTCGGGCCGCGTTCTTTTTGCGCCATTTTGCCAAGTCGCAGCGAGCTATCTACCGAGATACGATCTCAGCTGATTCGCGCGGCCGTATGCCGATGCGCGGGAGCCTCCGTTGGCGCGTCTTCCGTCGGCTGCGTTATCGATGCCGATGGCACAGGGCGATTGTGGGTTTCGCTGCTGGAGTCACACGGTTTAAGATAGCGCGGCACGTAATCCACGGTGCAAGGTTGCGCTCGTTCAGTTGGGTGCTCCTCCGCTTCTCCCGCTAATCGCCGTATTTTTCTTGCTGTATGAGCGCTTCCGTATTCCGAAGGCGTGCTTCGTCTAAAGTTTATTCGCCAACGAGCGAGCGACGATCCATCACTAACCTGGGAGTTCTCAGTAATCCAAATTCTGTGTGTCAAGTGAAGACGCCGGCGTGGTTTACGAAGCATACAACTGCGGTTGCCATTTTGCCCCTGCTACAGCATGCCTTTCAGCACGGCAGCCAATCGGAGGCCCGCTTTTATCAGAGGGCCCGTGTGACTACCTATCGCAGACCCGCGCTTCTTTGGTGTTTGTGCGTTTGTTACAAGTTGGCGACGACGGACGAATTGAAAAGCGGAACGGCGAAACTTGAGCTTTCGAACGATACCAAGATGGCGGCGCTCGGTGGCGGGAAATACAAGATATGGCTCAGTGAACTGCGGTGATGTTGCGCGATTTAAAGCTGTTTTCTCGCCCTGCGCACTGACGAATTAAAACTTTTTCGGGCACTTTCAGTGCGTTTTCAGCCAAACCATTTTGATGCAGCGTAGATTAGGCGTTGCAGACACCCAAACGCGTGGTTTTCAAAAATATATTTTTCTCGCGATCTGATCCCCGCGTCCCCCCCCCCCCTAATTTAGCTAGTTTTAATTGTGTTTCGATGATACGAATATTTTTCGTGACCCCGTGAGATTCGTATCACCGAGATTCCACTGTATTAAAAACTACTAACTAAACAGAAAAATCAATTGCATATTGAATCTCGCATGTCAAAATGCATAATGCAAGTTAAACAAATTTTTTTTTTTTTTGAAGTCTACTGTAGTAACATACTGTCAATGCACATCTCTGCACCTGGAACACTGCACGATGAGCAGTGCTAGTGAAGTAGATGCATCAAGGGAAACCACACCCTATGAAGGTAGTCATGCCATTTTGACATAAATAAGCTTATGTATATAGTTTGCAACAATCGCATACTTTAAATGGCCTTTCTAAATGAATGCCACTTCTCTCAACACGCATAAGAGTGTTCAATAACGTAGGCTCAATTTTATGGCACTATCACTTTTAAAAGCAATCTCCTCCGCTTTGTCAATGATGTCCATCTTTCACGAATGTTTGGGGAGGCCCAGCGTATATGTTAGCGGGTCCACTATTGACTGCACTTCCGCTCCAACACGACATCCATGGTAGGCGGCTCAAATCATCTGTAAAGCTTAACCATTCACAACTAGCGCAGTGTGCCAGAGTCCAGGAGTGTTTTTATTGTACAGGCCCCTCAGAACTTCATTCTGTGTGGGTACATGCGGTTGCGCAGAGAGAAGCTGGACGCCAGGTAGTGCACAAGGGCCCTCTTCTCGGGGTGCTTCTTCATGGCCTCCAGCACCTGCTTGTCCACCTCCTTTTGGACCTTGCGGTGCTCCTCGCTCACCACTCGCTCCTGCATGACACAAAAGAATCTTAAGCTCCCATGAAAGTGATCTCAGAAACACAGTTGTGTGTAATATGAAAGGAAATGCTAAAATGGCAATGTTATTTGAAGGACACTAAAGACAAATATTAAGCTGTATTACTGTATTGACTTGTGTAGGGCCCACTTTTCCAAATTTTTTGGTGCGGTCCCTCCATGAGGCTACTCATTGAAGCCTCAAACTCTACCCGCACTGCTGTGCAGAATAACGCAATGAGTGGCGGTCAACTGAAGACCAGTAAACCTTGCAGCTTCCACTGCCCTTTTCATATGACTAGCTTGCCTTATTGGCACCCTTTCAAAGCTGATCATACTATGCGCGATTACGATCCACTTGAAGCTCTAACTCAAACTTCTACTCAGCTGTATGTTTGCCATGTTCTGCACATGCAAGCACCTGGAACTTGGAAGTTGTAGTATACACTGTCACCAGCAGAACGTGCCCAAGCATGATGCAGTGGATACATGCTGTATCTATGCTGCGTGACATGGTATACTGCAATGATGCCATTGTACTGGTATCTAGTAGCAGATTGTAGAAATTAACCAGAATACAGTGCGTAATACTTAGTAAAGCTTTATTTTTTTTCTCCCCAATTTTCACACTCCAATGTGGGGGGAGTGTGGGCCTTACACGAGGAGATACAGTAGTAATCTACGCTTCTGCAGTGGCAAAAAAGTCACTCATAAAATGAGAAGTGGTTTGGTATGAAAAAAAAAAAAAATAGCAAATACGGTATGAAAAATTTAATGTTTCAGTGACATACCAGCACCAAGGTCTCGGCGCGAAACATTAAAAAAGAAAGAAAATTTGGCTTTCCATTTCTTCACAATTCAACCTTTCCTGGCCAAATACATGAATGTACGAGTACTGGCAGGACACTTTATCAGGACACTGAACAGTGGAGCCCCTTTGATAGTTCCTCGCTGTTGCATTTTCCCAGCGGCAATGTCACGTTTTTGTGGTTTCGACCGAACTCCCACTGACTCCCATGTATTATGTTTCGCTTTGGTACATCACCATTCTGTAATGTTCCCACAGCTTGTGTCGCATCTGAATGCAGCAGTCACATAAATTTGACTCTGCAGCCTACCGGTACATTGCAACATACGAACACAGCTAATAAATGCCTGAAATTGCACAAATTAGGCACTGCACAAGCATATCGGAAGAAAACATGCACAGAGCAGTTAAAGCAGCCAAAACAGTGTGCATTGGTTAAAACCACCAGGACCCACGCACACTTAACCAGATTCGCCAAGCGCAGGGTTACATATGCACTGCATAATTGCCGGTTTTCGTTAGTCAGCTTCGCCGCAATACAGCAATGTTATGAAGCACACGAAAAAAGTTTAAAGCATATCAAGAGGGGCCACTGCCACGGAACATTGCACGTCTCTTAATTATACATGCGCGCACGTGCCACTTCCAGTAACAGTAGAAAGCAGAGACGTCTAATTTAACTGTACTGGCAGCCATTCGGAGCAGTTTCTGACATTGTTGTGGCGATTTGCCTTCCTCACGGTTATGCTTTCTCAACTGCTAACGTTTTTCTTTTTTTTTTTCGCAGTCCCTTGAAAAACATTAACGGGGTTCCACCGTATTTTGCAGTATACTCTTTGGTGTCCCTTCAAAACAAGCTTATAGTAGAAACAAACGTGTTGGAGCACTTTCCGGTCCGACCAGAGATAGGTTGCGTCTGGGCAGAAGGATATATGCACCCTGTTTATGTCTGGCAGATCATGCAGGGGCACCCCATCAGTAAGGGCCATGTCCCTTATAGATAAATCTGCCAGCCTACTCAAGTTTCGTTCAAAATGGCGCATATCATGCATTTAAGGAACCAAGCAACTACATCAAAGATTCTGCATACAAGTCAACTGTTCATTCAACATTGCGTAGTTGAAACTGCCTTTTGATGCGACTGTTTAAAAAAAGTCCCGAAAGGTGCCAATGCCTTTCAGGCACATTAAGTTTAACTTGTGGATCTTTTCAACCGATTCCTTAGTTCCACCAAGGTTGCATTC